>NW_025223983.1:0-212 GCF_014066325.1 Apis laboriosa
TTTTTCACGTGAAATCATTATTGCACTCGTTGAAAAATTATGTTCGATTTGTCTTAAGATTTAGTATCACACGCGAAAAACGCAACCGCACGGAATCGAATGAATTTTTCTTATAGATAAAGCTATGAAATATAGCCAACTCTCGAAATGTATAATAACAATACGGTTTAGAACGAAGTTGGTTGGATAAACGTTCGGCAACTAGCATTTTC
>NW_025223984.1:0-250 GCF_014066325.1 Apis laboriosa
CAGAATATTTAAAACAGACCCTTATTAAAACAGCTGTATCTCCGAAAATACTGGAGATACATGAGACTTCTGGAGCGCGTTGCAAGCGGGAAGGATTGCTCTTTACACTCAATCTCCACTGGTTACGGTAGCACAGGCGGTTCATACGCTATGGTCGTATAAAGAAGACGAAATTTCAGAATATTTAAAACAGTGCCTCATTAAAACGGTTGTATCTACAAAAATGCTGGAGGTACATGGGACTTCCGGT
>NW_025223985.1:0-202 GCF_014066325.1 Apis laboriosa
TAAAAAAGTGAAATTTTAATGGTATAATGAAATTGAATAACAGGGATCAAAAAATTAGGAAGAATCGAGGAATTGTGGAATTGCGTATATTTAAAGGATAACGTGTCTCTCGAAATGTTTGAATTTGAAGTCTTGGAATTGTTAGTATTATGGAATTAAATAAAGAGGATAGAAGAATTACGAGGAATTGTGGAATTGCATT
>NW_025223986.1:0-816 GCF_014066325.1 Apis laboriosa
TTCGAAGTCGTGAGAAAATTATGAAAAAAAATGGATAAGCTTAAAGCCACGTTTACATTGTCGACTTTTTGTATCTTTTTTCTATTTCTTTGAGATACTTATCGATGTTTGTGTTATTTAAATTATTCGAAGTCGTGGAAAAATTATAAAGAAATGGATGAGCACAAAGCTCTGTTTTTTTGAGATACTTGCTAATGTTTGTGCAATAAAATGTTATTTAAATTATTCGAAGTCGTAGAAAAATTATAAAAAAATGGATGAGCATTAAGCCACGTTTACATTGTCGATCTTTTGTCCCTTTTTTTTCTATACTTATTTGAGATACTTGCCAATTTTTTTTATAGTAAAGCCGCATTTGCATTGATCGATTTTTCTGTNTGTTATTTAAATTATTCGAAGTCGTGGGAAAATTATGAAAAAAAATGGATGTAAAGTCACGTTTACATTGTCGATCTTTCGTCTCTTTTTTTCGATACTTATTTGAAATACTTGCCAATTTTTTTTATAGTAAAGCCGCATTTGCATTGATCGATTTTTCTGTTATTTAAATTATTCGAAGTCGTGGGAAAATTATGAAAAAAAATGGATGTAAAGTCACGTTTACATTGTCGATCTTTCGTCTCTTTTTTTCGATATTTACTTGAGATACTTGCCAATTTTTTTTTTATAGTAAAGCCGCATTTGCATTGATCGATTTTTCTGTTATTTAAATTATTCGAAGTCGTGAGAAAATTATGAAAAAAAATGGATAAGCGTAAAGCTATGTTTACATTGTCGATCTTTTATCTTTTTTTGTCTTTTGTTCCTTTTCCCCGT
>NW_025223987.1:0-318 GCF_014066325.1 Apis laboriosa
AATTATATTTTATTTATTTAAATAGTTTAATCAAAAATATTGATTTGTGAAATCAATGATATAAATATTTTATTTTTTAAATTATTATATATAAAAATATTAATTTGTGGAATTTTATTATTTAAATTTAGCATTGCAGTTTCTCAGTTCCTTCCATCCCCATTGTTAATTGGATTGTGATTAAAAGAAAGCAAGCTGTCCGCACAATCGACGGATCTTGATCGTCATTTCAACAAAATATTAAATCGTCCATAGATCGAGTAGATCAACGCTTTCCCCTTGATATTATCATTCGCAACTTCACTCGCTCGCGCGAAG
>NW_025223988.1:0-1659 GCF_014066325.1 Apis laboriosa
ATTGCGAGATATTGCGAGTATAATAATATGAAATAATTTTTTTATCACGGAATATCATTTAGAAGCAGTGAAATCAATTTTTCAAGTTTCAATATTATTTTTCTTTCTTTACATAATTTCACTTCTTAACGATGCCAGAAAAAGTAAAATTTTAAATTATAAGTTATTTAATTCTATCTCTGTTATCCCAGATGGAGAAAAATATATTTCCAGAACAAATTGTATTATACATACAAAACATGAAAAAATAAGAGTTGATTTCACATCATCAATGAAATTTTTTGTCCAAAAATAAATTATTCTATTATATACAACATTTTCATATATTGATTTCATTATAACAGATAAGATTTCATTGAAGTCAATAATATCTTTCATAATAATTCAATATTTATATTTTTCTCTGCTACAAAGTAGCATAAAAATATTCTTGTGATTATACATTAAATTACAAGTAAGACCTCGATTAATCAAACCAATAGTAGTGATATCAGTGATCTATGTGTGTAATATACTTTTAGATAATCCAATAATTTATATTATTGCGTTTCATGTGAAATATGACTTTTTACTGTTTTATCGTATATTATATATCTTTTATATGTATGTATGCTTATTTCAATCAGTTTCGTCACCTTTTTCGTCTCTTTTTCTTCTTATTTCCTATCAAACAGCTAGTACAATATTACATTTTTTTTTCTTTTTTTTTTTTCCGTTTTTGAATCCTTCTAAATGCGTAGGAATACTGTTAACGAAAACGACATCAGATTTATATTTATTTTCGCTCATAAATTTACCTTCAATTTTTTTCTACGACTTATTTCTTCAATTACGTATCGCATATCATATCATTTTCAAACTTCTATCTATATATGAAAATATATATATCAAATATGTTAAATATATAAAAATATATCAAATAGATATCATATTATCCTCTAATAAGGAACGATCACATCCAAATTCAAAATTTTCAACCATTACTGCGTGGTAAATTCGTACATTTTTAATCGAGTCGTTGAATACAAATCTAATCTATTTCAACAGTTAAAGTATCATCTCCAAACATGTATATTCGCATCATCCGTAGATAGATTATCGAGATCTAAAATTTTTTTTGTAAAATGAATATTTCATAAAAAATTGTGATATTCCAGCATCATTGAACTCCACTGTGAAAATTCTATCTTGCATGATATTGCATCTTTCCGACATGAAATATAGGAATATCCAACATTACGGCGAATTTTACATCGAAAACGTTCAGAGATAAGTTAGCATTATCCCGCCTAGAAACATGAAATTTTTGAGAATATATTGATTTCTATAAGTGAAGTAGCTTTTTCGAAAAAAAATCTTAATTTCGGCGATCAGTGAACTGAAATATCGTTGAGCGTGACGTTTCTATTCTGATATTCGAGTTTCGAAGAACACCGCTGTGAAAATACGATTTTGCACGAAATTGCATCTTTTCGACATGAAAAACGTAATTACGCTAATTCTAAATCGAAAACGTTCTGAAATACGTTATCTAGCACTATCCCGCACAGAAACTTGAAATTCAGTAAAGAAATATTGATTTCCATAAGTTTTGGAACTCTTCCGCACAAGAATCCAAATTTCGACGATCTGTGAATTGAAATATCGTTGAGCTTGACG
>NW_025223989.1:0-1540 GCF_014066325.1 Apis laboriosa
TACCACATGTTGTCGACGACTGTCCAAATCTTTCTTTTTTGGAAATGTTGTTCCATTGATTCTTATTGACTTGATACTTACTGATTTTCAGTGTAAATGAAATGATATCTTTTTTTTGAATGATTTTGATTCAAAAAATTATGGAATATATATATTCTTATGGAAATAGATGAAAAATAGTGAATAGATTCAATTTCATAGATAAAAATATTTTTCAAGACAAAAGTCATTGTGTGCAATAGCTGGTTGTCTAGAAATCCGCGAAAGACAGTTTGATATCTGAACTTACATAGAAGGTATTTGTTCTGAGTAAGACTATCGGAGACATAAACTTTTTTCGCGATAATCGAAACCAAGGAGTGTCTCTGTTATCGAGCTCTGAATTTATACTACATAGAGATCAATGACGGGTAAAATTTAATAGTTGAAGTTACGAATAAAGTTACTTCAATAATTTATTGTTCAAAACGTAATAATAATTGGAAATAATTGTAATCCCAAAACGATCGAGATTATACGAAAAGCGGATCGATTATAATAGCTACGAATAAATATTACTTAAACATTTTAATAAATAATTACTTTATTCAACGAAATTTTTCAACGAATTGATATTCAATTCTGATAAAGACCATAAATTACAAGTAGAAGAAATCATTCAATGAATTTTCAATGAATGATAACATACTTAGAAAATGAAAAAAATACATTGCAAAAAAAAATTAGTTACAAAAATATTTAAAATCGAAAAATCCAATTTTCCAATTTTTCTATTAGAATTCAAAGAGAATAGAAAAATTTCAAAATTGTAAAATATTTCGTTACAGAAAATGATTCTAAATTCAAAGGAAGGGAGTATATGTCCAACCTAAACGGACTAATCTACTTATAAATATAAATTGCGAATTCCTCGAACATTCCCCTTCCCCCTTTCTACTCCGACTATTTCCCCTTCCGTAACCGCGAAAAAAATTACTTTCCCTCGCTGTAATATATTGGAAACTCAAGCGTAACCCTGGCCATTACGATTCCAAAAGCGTAAATTCTCACTGTTCGACCGCTCTCCTCCTTTTTTTCTCCCACTTCCCACTTCAACTCTTTCCCCGATCACGGAGGATACTTGTCGGGGATTTACAGCTCTTAACGAGCTTTTTATCTCGCGTCATGATAACGCGTCACACGCTTGGAAACGCACCAACTGTGCCGTTGCGAGATCTTTGAGGCGGATTTACCGATCCTTAACAGGCGGCAATGTAATGCCGATACGAGGGAAAGCAAGAAGCCGACCACAGCGTTTGTTATTTCGTTAATAAATGATCGTTTTTATCCGGGCACGAGGGATCGGGCATGGGATGATACGTTAGGCCGGGGATAGTTGTAGCGTGATCATCATCGTTGCGAGATGATGGTGGATTAGGATCTTCAGCGGCTTGTTTGTTGCCATGGGATGTTGCGGTGATACTGATGCGCGGATACGGCCAACTTGTGTGTTTACATCCATTACACAGCAGATGATACAAAGAAAGGAGTAATTTACAGA
>NW_025223990.1:0-1702 GCF_014066325.1 Apis laboriosa
CCTGAATTCACCGCCGCATCCGTCGTCCAATTCCAACAAGTATCCCTCGATGGCGGGTCCCCTTTGACCGGCACACCCAACAATTCCGTGACCAGGTGGTGGTTGCCAGGCGACTGTCACGCTGTTGTTCTCCGCGCTGCACTCTTCCGGTATCAATATCGGCGCTCCGGGGGCTGAGGGAAAGAAACGAGCAGATAGAGAAAAAGTAAGGTAAAGGAGAGAAAGAGAGAGAAAGAGAGAGAAAGAAAGAAAGAAAGAAAGGCGGACGAATCAGATCGTTTCAGATTATTTTTAATCGTCGTTTCACCGTTTTCGAAGGCGCACCTTCCACGTTTGTCATACATCGATCGATAGGGGCGAAAATAAATCGTGAAATAAATCATATCCTCGTATCGAGGGAAATAAGCATCGTATTCTTTTTTTCAACTTTACAATCTTTCTGCGGCGAGCGAACAAAGTCGTTCTCGAAACGTTCAAACTGTTCGCAGGTACGCCTCAGAGACACGTTTCGTCGATAAAAGTTTTCACAAACTTTCGTGCGAATATATATCCAAGAATACGATTTGCGACGAAAGATTTTATTTTTTTAGAAGAAGAAACAAAAAAGACATCTTCTTTGTAAACTAAAACCGTTTCTTCCGTGAAAAAGAGGAAGAAGAAGAAGTAGAAAAAAAAAAGAAATATAGCGATAAATAAGATGGATCCTCTCTTTCGAGAGAGAAAAAAAAATTTCTGCAATTTCTTTCGACGAAGAATTACCTGCAATCGGGTATCGCTCCTCTCCTTCCGATGCTGCGTCCAACATGAGGCAGGCAATCGTTTACATTCCATCAATATTATAAAACGGAATAATTTTTTCGACGACGAGAATCGTCTCTCCTCGCGTTGGTCGACAAACTGGAGATTATCGATCGTCCAATTTAAAAAAAAAAAAAACCCAAGAGAAGGAACGAGATCGTAGCAAGTTTCACGATCTCGTGATGACGCGTGATTGAAAAGTTCAAGACTCTCCGGTTTGTTTTTCTTTCTCTTTTGCGAAGAGGGGAGGGAGATGAAAGAAGATCGAGGGATCTTTATTCTCTCGATAAAGAGAAACGCGGAGTAGGGGATCGAATAATTTCGACGAAGGCGAGAGAAAAAAAAAGGGAGAGAAAGCAAGAGAGCTTACGTTTCAACTGAACAAAGGTAAGTTGATCGATAGCGCGTCGCAACGGTTTGTCATCCAGGGTGAGATCGAGCAACGGCAGCCGAGCAATTTCTTGCACCCCCTCGGCGCCGCCCCAAGAGCCGGCGGCGGTCGCCGCGCGGACCGAGAGCATGCCGCCTATCTGAAGGAAGGCAGCGCTGTCGTTCTCCTTCAGTGCCTCGATGCAGAACGTGAGGAGAGCGGTGGTCGCCTGCAGGTGGGACGCGCATCTGGCCACTTGGTCCCTGAGAGAGCGCACCCTCGCCTCGCGGGTTTGCCGGGCCGCCTCGATCAACCGAGATTTCCTCGCCTGCAACAGGCTCACCAAATTCGCCACCCTGTCCTCCACCTCCTCCTCCAACGCGACGCACTCCTCCTGTCGACAGACGAGGCCATAGATTTATATCATAGGATAATCGAAATCGATCGACGAATTGGAAAGAGAGGAGGAGGAGGAGGAGATGGAGGTGGAGGTGGAGGAGGAGGAGGACGACGAGGAGGAGGTGGTGGAGGAGG
>NW_025223991.1:0-1357 GCF_014066325.1 Apis laboriosa
GAATAGAATGTTAAATGTATTAGATTGGTTATTGAAAGTTTTAAAAATCGATTCGTATTTTTTCCTGAAGCTAGTCTTTTAATTTTTAATGAAATCGCAAATTTTACAATAAATTAGTAAATAACAATTAATTTATACAACAAATACATTTTTTTACACATTTTTTTACACATTTTTTACACATTTGATAAGATTTTAATCGCACGATATTTTTCATGTATCTACATTATTTTTTTAAATTTTTAATGAAATCGCGAATAAAATGTTAAATATATTAGATTGGTTATTGAAAATTCTANCTTGTATTGTAATGTAATGTAAAAATTTCAACCAATAGACGTTCTTATTTTAGAACTAACCAATTAGATTCGTATTTTTTCCTGAAGTCTTTTAGTTTTTATAATAAATTAGTAAATAAAACTTAATTTATACAACAATTACATTTTTTACATATTTGATAAGATTTTGATCGCACGATTGTTTTTATTTATCTACATTATTTTTCTAAATTTTTAATAAAATCACGAATAGAATGTTAAATGTATTGGATTGGTTATTGAAAGTTTTAGAAATTGATTCATATTTTTTCCTGAAGCTAGTCTTTTA
Source organism: Apis laboriosa (assembly GCF_014066325.1). Classification (NCBI taxonomy): domain Eukaryota; kingdom Metazoa; phylum Arthropoda; class Insecta; order Hymenoptera; family Apidae; genus Apis; species Apis laboriosa. Next base: position 607 of record NW_025223991.1, read on the forward strand.
GTTTTTACAATAAATTAGTAAATAACAATTAATTTATACATCAATTACATTTTTTTACACATTTTTTACACATTTGATAAGATTTTAATCGCACGATGTTTTTCATTTATCTACATTATTTTTTTAAATTTTTAATGAAATCGCGAATAAAATGTTAAATATATTAGATTGGTTATTGAAAATTCTAGAAATTAATGCAAAAATCTTGTATTGTAATGTAAAAATTTCAACCAATAGACGTTCTTATTTTAGAACTCACCAATTAGATTCGTATTTTTTCCTGAAGCTAATCTTTTAGTTTTTACAATAAATTAGTAAATAAAATTTAATTTATACAACAATTACATTTTTTTACACATTTTTTACACATTTGATACGATTTTGATTGCAGGATTGTTTTTATTTATCTACATTATTTTTCTAAATTTTTAATAAAATCACGAATAGAATGTTAAATGTTGGATTGGTTTTTGAAAGTTTTAGAAATTTATTCATATTTTTTCCTAAAGCTAGTCTTTTAGTTTTTACAATAAATTAATAAATAAAACTTAATTTACAATACAACAATTACATTTTTTTACACATTTTTTTACACATTTTTTACACATTTTTTACACATTTGATAAGATTTTGATTGTTTTTATTTATTTACATTATTTTTCTAAATTTTTAATGAAATCGCGAATAAAATGTTAAATATATTAGATAGGTTATTGAAAGTTCTAGAAATTAATGCACAAATCTTGTATTG
>NW_025223992.1:0-1627 GCF_014066325.1 Apis laboriosa
ATGTATCAACTAGATTTTCCAAATTTCACATTGTTCGAACGCGCACGAAATTTCAAGATCAATCGATCGATTGAAAAAGAAGCAGATATCGCGACGATTGATCAATCAACTCTTCGCTTTCGTGTGCGTGTATTTTATCGAATTTAACCGAGATAAATCCGGGCGGCGTTGGCCAATTAGAGAAACTCGCCGCGCGCGGTGACTCGAAATGGAAAAAAAAAATTGGAAAGTTTAGACCGCACGATCGGTCCACTGGACGGAATCCCCGGTGTATCGATTCTAATCTCCTTACGAATATGTTGCGCACTGACACGAGCGGATGATTTACGAGGCCGTTGTGGCACCCGAGCCGGAGATTCTATTGTACGCGAACAAACGCTTTCCAACCCGTCTACCATCCGCTCGATGATGCCCAGCCTCTTGGTATTCAGATAGCCCGTGTTCAACACATTGCCGCCCGATCGCACGGTGTTGCGATTACGTTCACGGATGTTCGTTCGATCGTCTTGCTTCCATCGTGTAATGGAAAGCTAGACAAAAAAAAAAAAGAAAAAAAGAAAAAAGGAGAAAAGGGAGGGAAGGGGGAAAAAAAGAGGAGAGGACGTTCATCGTGGGAATTGAATTCTGTCGCCATGGGAAATCCTTTATCGATACCCGTGCTCGGGACATCTCTCGACAAATCCCCACTTCCTGACAAATACGATCTGTGACTCGACTTGTCATCCCAAGATATTTCTGTATATCCGGATGAAACGTGTGTGCTATTTTTTTTGTTTTTTTATTTTTTTGTTTTTTTTTTTTTTATATATATACGTTAATCGATCGAAACGGAACGAAACGTTGCAATGCACGCGTGCGATGCAACGTCGCGGACGGTCGTCGGATTACGTAATCGCCACCATCGAACGATTGCAAACGTGTGTTTTCGAAACGGTGTTTTAAGCGGCGAGCCAAATCGAATGAAAATTAGAGAGAGAGAGAGAGAGAGAGAGNAGAGAGAGAGAGAGAGAGAGAGCGGTGGCCTCGTTTCGTTACGTAAGCGTTGTAAGGGGATGGAAAAAGTGCCGACTTTATCAAATCGGGCGGGGAACTGTCTTCTGCAAGTTTGACAGAAGTAGAAGAAGTTTTATTTAGAGACACGCTTGGTAAGCGCCGCTCAGCGTTCTTCAAGGACCCGAGAAATGGGACAACGTTTTAAATCAATCGTCGCTGGTAGACAGAGGTGCACCGTTGCTCCATCTCTCTCTCTCTCTCTCTCTTCTTCGTGATTTAAGATTTGAACAGCTTTGAATTAGAAACCGCGCAAACTTTTCATTGCTGGATCCAAATCGTCATTTTTATTCATTACTTTTTTATTCGCATTATTATCGACGTTAATAAAATAGCTTCTACCTAGTTTTTGCTCCCAACATTTTTTGCACGATAAACTTTTTAACGGACGGATTTATATCTGATGGGGAACGGGATGAATTACGTCGAAACGTGTACACACAGTTCGGCATTTTTAATTAACTATCCAGATACTTTTAATGAACCAGTTTCGATAATATCATCGGTATCAAAAAAAAAAAAAAAGAAAAAAAGATAATAAAACTTCATCGATGAAAAATTATAGGATTTGAACGAG
>NW_025223993.1:0-205 GCF_014066325.1 Apis laboriosa
GAGGGAGAAGATATGAGTGTTATGGGAGAAACAATTCTTTTTTAAATCAGAACTTTTACAATCCGTTTATCTTTCAAAATTTTTGGAATTTTTGGAATTTTTGAAACCTTCTTAATATTAGAATCTTTTCAAAAAACTTTTGTAACCTTAGAACCTCTCACATTTTAAAATCTCCCGAACTTGTAATGAATTTTAAAACATTGTG
>NW_025223994.1:0-551 GCF_014066325.1 Apis laboriosa
CTTGCCTTTATTTCGCGGCAAAAAAAAAAAAATTAACCATTGTTCGCGGAAAGAAAGTAAATAATTTTAAAGACTTCGGTCGACATTTGTCCTCAAAAGGTTAAATATCCGAAGATAAATTGTTTTCTAATCGAGAATCTTTGAGATGAGATATTAAGTATTGTAATTACATAATTTTCATTTAGTTGTCAACGCGACAACTAAATATTTTTTATAATATGTCGCGTTGACAACTAAATGAAAATTATGTAATTACAATACTTAATATCTCATCTCAAAGATTTTCGATTTATGAAAATTATATAAATAAGGAAAATTTTCTTATGAGTCGATAAAAAAAATTAATAATTATTATTTTAAAGATAATTGATTGTAAAATAATATAACGCGATTTTAATTGAAAAAATTATTAATAATTATTATTTTANGATTGTAAAATAATATAACGCGATTTTAATTGAAAAAATGAAACTTAAATAGAGATTTGACTTATCCTTCAAATATCATATCAATATGTATTATATTTTGAATATTTTTTGCCTTTCTATAGA
>NW_025223995.1:0-204 GCF_014066325.1 Apis laboriosa
AAAAGAAACGAATTAGTGTCTACAAAACGTTCATAAAAGTAGAATTAACAATATTGAATAAGTTTACTACACTTATTGAATTATACATATCTTCTATCTTCTTATCTTTTCTGTTGTTCTTATCACCAGAATAAATTTTGTCTAAATTGATATGTAAAATTGAATAATGATTGATCAAATATCATTAGATAAAATCATAAGCAA
>NW_025223996.1:0-516 GCF_014066325.1 Apis laboriosa
CGTTTCGAAATTTTGCCAATTTATAATCGTTCTCTCGAAGTATTATATATAGAGTGTTAATAGAGAAATTAATTTGATACAATTCGATCGTCTCGAAATTTTGCGAAACAATTACAAATTTATAATCTGTTGTCTCGAAGAATTACATATAGAGTGTTAATCGAGAAATTAATTTGATACAATTCGTTTCGAAATTTTGCCAATTTATAANCGTTGTCTCGAAGTATTATATATAGAATGTTAATAGAGAAATTTCATACAATTCGATCGTCTCGAAATTTTGCAAAACAATTGCCAATTTATAATCTGTTGTCTCGAAGAATTACATATAGAGTGTTCATCGAGAAATTAATTTGATACAATTCGTTTCGAAATTTTGCCAATTTATAATCGTCTTGAAGAATTATATATAGAATATTAATAGAGAAATTTCATACAATTCGATCGTTTCGAAATTTTGCGAAACAATTGCGAATTTATAATCATTGTCTCGAAGTATTATATATAGGGAGTTAA
>NW_025223997.1:0-547 GCF_014066325.1 Apis laboriosa
AAGATTCATTAATTCAAATCATCATTTATCCATAAAAATAAATACCACTTTTTATTTTCACTCTACTTGTATTATATTCATTTTTAGAGAAGTAGGAATATAATTTCTTCTTAGCTTATAGATTGTCCAATTAAAAAGATTCATAATAGTCATTTCATTAATTCAAATCATCATTTATAAAAATAAAAAAAAAATAAATATCACGTTTTATTTTCATTCTACTTGTATTATTTTCATTTTTAGAGAAGTAGGAATATAATTTTTTCCTAGCTTATAGATTGTCCAATTAAAAAGATTCATTAATTCAAATCATCATTTATCCCTAAAAATAAAAATAAATAAATACCACTTTTTATTTTCACTCTACTTGTATTATATTCATTTTTAGAGAAGTAGGAATATAATTTCTTCCTAGGTTATAGATTGTCCATTTAAAAAGATTCATAATAGTCATTTCATTAATTCAAATCATCATTTATCCCTAAAAATAAATACCACTTTTTATTTTCACTCTATTTGTATTATATTCATTTTTAGAGAAGTAGGA
>NW_025223998.1:0-575 GCF_014066325.1 Apis laboriosa
TTTGTCTAAGGGGAAAGTTTTGAGAAAAGTAGTGGATATATAGTAGTGTGTGTATGTGTCACACGTGTATAAAATGTTTTATAAATTTGAAATATTCGTTTCTTTATTATTTTATATCTCTCGTAGAGAGTGGTGTTATTAATCATTATCTTTGACGTAGTTATCTTTGATATTTCTCTTCTCCGCCTCCTCTTTCTCATAAAGTAGAAAAACCGATTGATGGAGCATACGCAATTACGTAGCGGGGAAAAATGGTTTGAAAGCAATTTTCAGGGAAATTATTCTCTCTCGTGGTGGGTGGAATTTTTTACAGTGATGTCAAAAGATTCTTAGAGCGTCACGTAAGAACGTTTACTCGTACTTATAATTCGACGAATTGATTTGATACCTTTTAATAAAAAATATATAAACGAGCCATTCATCTCTCTCTCTCTCTCGTATCTCTNCTCTTTCTCTATCGCTCTCTTTCTCTATCGCTCTCTTTCTCTATCGCTCTCTCTCTCTCTTTCTTTATCGCTCTTTCTCTATCGCTCTCTCTCTATCGCTCTCTCTCTCTCTCCGCGTTTCGCGAAAGC
>NW_025223999.1:0-221921 GCF_014066325.1 Apis laboriosa
TATCCTCGATACAAATATAAATTTTATAGTAAATAATATGAGCTAATTGGCTGCGTTCGCGATTCCAATTTTTGATTTTTTACGTAATAATAATATTTTTTAACAAATTTTGTTTTTTTATTTTATCAGTGATTGTTCTTTCATATTAACAACTTTGCTGCAAATGCGGGCAAATATATAAAATAATCAACGAGCGATACTTATATTGAATGATTTGTCTTTTAAGTACAAAGACATCATTTTTACATCATTAAGCAAAATTTCAATTATCTTATCTATAAAATTATAGGATATCATCTGCATTTCTGTGAAATAGTTTTTATTTGGAAATAACTTTACGCAGAATATAATTTAATATTTTAACTTATTTTATTGTTAATCGTAAGTTTAATATTCTACACAGAATTAGTGAATTACAAAAAGATATAAATTTTTCATCAAAACTCAATATTATAACGATTATTCTAAAGTGTGATATATAGGTACTGTGCAAACTATAGTCAGGCATTGTATTATAACCGATAAGAAACATTATTTGAATTTACAAAAGAAACAAAAAAAATATTACGTTCATATGAAACTGTATCATTATAGAAGAAGAAAAATTCTTTAATACCACGCGCTTAACAATCATTTTTAACGGTCAGAAAATTTATTTTCATCTTGTATAGAAATATATATTAAATATTGGCTTTAATTATCGCTGAAAACCGATTGCCAATATTACACGAATTTGTTTTACGCAATTTATTGTCCGTTTATCCTTATAATTTAAATTCGATTTCGACATTTTGGCAAATAAACTAAACAGATTCAACAATTTTTTTCATTTCGATATTAATGTAGAAATTGGTAATATAGTTCTCGAATTTTTAGAATCTCCATATATTATCCGAATTAAATTGAGAAATTCGTAAATTTAATTTCGATAAATACAATTACGAATAAAATTTTAATTAATTACTTAAATTACAAGAAATACATCATATATCATTGACATAATTTGATAGTGATTTTCATTTTCATAGAATTCGATTTGCATAATCGTGTTTAGTCAAAGATAGGAACGGTTTTCGTTTTAAATTCATTATTCTTTAATTTATATCGTTTAAGTTAATTGCACCAAATGGAGTCACAACCATGTTTATTTCAATATTAGTTGCTTAATAAAATTGACTCTTTCTTTCTTCATACTTCCACTGAACTTGATATTTTAATTGACAAATTCGCAACAATTTTGCGAATTTTAATTCGGTAAATTTATACCTTTTTAACAAAGTGTTTCCATGAATCGTTGAATTTATGGTAAACGAAACTACCGCCAAGGTTCTGTTTCGTCATACATTCTCTCTATGTTATCACGTAACATTTTTTCTTGATCTAAAACATTAAAAAAAAAATTTATGCTATAAATTCTTTAATATCATCGTAACAATGATAAATATGTTTGAAATTCAAATCATTTCGTTTTTTAAAATTTAAATTTATTTATTTTGCCGCCAAAATAATTCCTGAAGACTGCGCTATTAGTAAACGTAAAATTGTGTAAATAGTATAGGAAATATTGTGATAATTCCGATGACAAAAATATTAATTTTAAAAACAAAGTTTGAAAAATAAAAGAATAATTAAAAAAAAGAAACATTTCTTATGTTATTATTATAGATATTATATGTTTTTGAAAAATTAAAATTTAAAGAAATTCACAAAGGACTTTCTTACATTATTTTTTCAAAAATTACTTTACCTTTCGTTAGATTTGCTATTACACATTGTTTCCTAAGAAATTCTAGGCACAGAGTACGTGATAGGCCAAACGCGTGCATGTTACATGTGAAAGTCCTAAAAATTGTAAGCATTTCTGATATTAAATAATCCAAATTAAGAATTTGTTGATTGTTCTGTTACATTTCATTACCCTAATTGTCCAAAAACAATATTGGCTTGAAACCTTCGATCTTCAGCAGCACTGGCCTCTTGATCCAAAGATTTAGGCCTCGGAGGAACTGGCCTTGAAGCTCTTTCACATTGTACCGCATCAAAGAAAGCTGCTGTCCAAAATCTCATTGATGTCCATATCGGTTGTATTCGTAAATGTGTGTATAAATATTCTCTATATGGCTCTAATCCTGGTACTTCGACTAAATGAATCCGATAAATGCAGTTACGAATGAAAGAAAAATTTCATTATTATATAATTACGTAATTAATTACGTTAATAATTATTTTAATAATATTTTTATAATATAAAAAATTTAAAAAAATAAAAAAATCTATATGCACGTATATAAACATAAAATTACGTGAAAAATAAATTTTTCATTACCTTCGTGGTAAAAAGTGAAACACATGTTCATGAGACTTTTGGCAGGAGCAAAATCATCTGCTTCGTGACATTCGAAAAGCGCGACTGCAAAATGTTGCGCTAAAGAATAAAAGGATGCTTCTGTTACGCAAGGGCGTGCTCTCCTTGTATTCACCACTCTGGAGAACCATATTCTACCGGATTCTGTCTGCGAAAAATCGAAAATTATCTTTCTTTTTTTTAAAATGACTGCATATGGAATTTAATAAATAATATAATTTGGATGTTAAAGTTTATTATGAACAAAATAGAGATAGAAAAGAAATGGAAAAATTTATTTAATAAAATGGCACGAATAAATTGAATTCACATGAATAATTTAGTAATACAAAAATTTCAATGTATCGATGAAATGAAAAACGTTAACAAGAATAATTTTTACTTTTAAAAACTATACCTTCTTTACTTAAAAGAAGAAACAAATAAAAAGTTTAAGTTTTTAATTAATCATCTAATTAATTAAATAATAACTTAAAAAATTCAAATCATTTGCATTCAAAGAATGTAACGACCGATTTTAACACATACAAGAACCATTTGACCGAAGTTTGCTTTCTGTTCCTGATCAATAGTATTCGGAGCATCGAATAAAAGAGGTACAAAGGACTTCATAAAATCTGCAGCAGCCTCTTCGGATTGACTATCTGCTGATAAACTGGAAGCCCATGATTGAACGGATCCTGATGAATCTGAATTATAAAAAGAATGCTTACAACTAATTATAATGTGCATTCAATATATATATATATATATATCAATATTATTATTTTATTCTTTGTAAGTAATCATTATAAATAAGAATGTATATCAATTAATTTTACCTGATCTGTGCCATAATTTACGACCATCCATGTTCGAATCTAAACTTGTGCTGGGCCCATATCCATCCTGATCACTCGTCGAATCACTGCTAGGCATTTCTGAAATAACATTCTACAGGAAACATTCGTCTAATTTAATTGAGAAACGTATCTACAGTTTCCCTAATTAATACTTGAGATTGGTGCGTGTGCAACGTTATTGTATTGCTTCAACACCTTCGAGTATACACATGTCTAATCTAATGCTTGAAACACGAGTCACACAAATATAGAAGTGATACAGTGAGCTAAAAATTGTAAATAAGTGTATGTTCTATAAGGATTAAGACTAAATTGAACAAGCTCAATTTCATTTAAGAAGGATAACTAACACATGATATCTTCAAAAATGAAAGGAAAATTAATTTTGAAATGAGAGGAAGAGAAGGTGGATAAAAGATATTTTAATTGTATAAAAAAATACGTGTCTTATAAAATATGTTGACAATTAAGACTAAATATTTCGTATCATTATTGTTATTTTAATCTTGTAAGAAAAATGTGAATTAAGAAGAATTTCTTTTTCTAATAATCAATTTATTTTGAAGTAATCATATAAAATACTATACTGAAGAAATCATATAAAAGATACTATACTGTATAGATATATACTGTATAGATTTTCTTGAAGAGAAATTATCCTCAGTTTTCATTCGACAATATGAAAACTAATTTTATTTATATTGTAATATTATATATTGTCTACATTGTGATATTTTTCTAGCCTATTAGCTAGAAAGCACGTAACTTTTAAAGGATTTAACTAAGTTTTCATATTACATGACATCAAATATTTATGACATCAAATACGCAGATATTAAATTAAATATGAAAGCGTATCAAGATACATTTTTCATCAAGAAATACAAACTTCAGGAACCAAGGATCTATTTACATTATTGTCTTTATACCGACAAAGAAGTTCCAGCAGTGACAATTCCACTTCCTACATACATATTTTCATTTTCTTTTGTATTTCGTTTCTTCATTTTTGACATATACATTTTATTCCCTTGCTCATATCACAGAACGAAACAGTTAGATATAGAGATATGGAATTTTCAATGAAACTTTCGTTGTCGATACAGTACAAACAACGAAATGAAAGGAAAAATTTATGTGAAACGGAATGAGACCTGTGGTGGGTGGTTCACATACACATTCACATCAACGTTCATTTACCTAAACGAAAAACGACCGTCTGATAGCGGGTCGGGGCCCTTGCTTCATGATAAAGAAAAACAAAAATATATTATGTAAGAACATACTCACAAAAAAATAATAAATTTATAATAATTTCATGCTAAGAAGAAATAATTATTAAAGCAAATAAATTTATGGAAAGAGATTCTGTTTCATATCAAATTGTGGGATTATAAAGGCCAAAATGCAAAAGTCGAATTTAGAGGCTAAGAAGGAATCAGAAATGCATTTTTAAAAGAAAAGGATTTTAAAATAATCGATTTTATCATATATATTCATAAAAATATCTAAATATTAAAAACAATAGAAATACAAATACCAAAAAATTTTAATGTTACGTTGATATTAAAGAAATAATCATACATTATTAGAAGAGATGTATCACTTTGGACATTAAAAAGATATAAAAAATTATAGATATTCTTAGAAGAAAATAATTTCAATATTGATTTTAATTTTAACATTAATTTAATATACATTAGTATTTATAAAAATTATTATTCATGAATGAACGTTTCATTTCTTTTCGTAATATTCAATAAAAATAATTGAATTTCGTGGTTGCTCACCTGTTCTGTAATTCAATTTATCAAAAGGATCAGGTCCTGTGGCCTTAAGATCTTTTTCCTGAAGAGGTTCTATGCTTTCTTGACTGTCCCTGTCGGGGCTGTCATCTTCCTCGATTTTACTTTCTTGTCTTTTAATTCCAGCCGATCTCGACGAAGCTATTTCCTCGTAGGTCATACCCGGAGGATATTTTCTCATGCATCTTGAGGTATTGGTGCTACCTTGGCGCTCTAGTTTATGCCTTGCTATCGCTTCGTAATCTTCGTACGATAAACCTGCTCCAAATCTAACGCACATAACGTGGAGATAAACTTTTAGAAAATATCTTTGAGAAGATTGAAAATAATTTAAGAATATTACGGAAGTAAGTTTCATATTTATATTGGATATTTCCTGTTGAGATCAAATCATGAATCGGAAAGTAATCTACGAATGAAAATGGAGGAAAAATATTATATAAAATATTACGTATAAATATTTCGATTCAACATTATAGATAAATATTCAACCCATTATTTTTCATTTATAGATTATGGAAAACTAGGAAATATCCTGTATTATTATTCGAACAGTAAAATTATAAATTTTCTCATAAATTATTTCAAATATTATTAATGCTAAATTTTTTGGGTTTAATGAATAATAAGTTAGATATAAGTTTATGTTTTATTCTTAGTCTTCCATATAATTAAAGTTTGCGCGAAATTACATTTTTTCCTTGAGCCGTCATAAATATGTATAGATAATAACATTTAGAAGGATACTCAATCAAAATGCAATTTTCAATTTCATTTAGCACTACCCACGCAAGAGCAACTTTCCTATTGATGTGGGTGTTCTCGATAAAAGGTCGAAAATATCTACCCACAAATTCATTAAAATGAAATAGCATACTCTATTTTATATTAAAAAATGAAAAATATTGGAAACAAAGTTTTATCGAAAAAAAATCTTAAACAAAAGAGAATAGAATTTTAAGGGATATGTTCGATGTTAATCTTAGTCGGTTTGGACAATATCTAATTATTTATTTTACTTCTAACACTTTTTTTTAAGATTATATCTTTGGAATCGTAGATAGAAACTTACTTCGGAAGCCTTAATTTCCTTCTAGCCAATTGTTCTTCTTCCGGTTTAGTAGTCTGAGGTGGTGCTTGTGGCGAAGAGGGTGGTGTCGACGGGGTCGTGGTCAATTCACTTTCTTCTAAACTGCTACTCAGAACAGATCCTATTCTGCTACCCAAACCCTGAAGATATTCTCCACTTCCTCCTAACGCAGACTTGACGGATCTGAGTGCACCTCTGGTGCGTCCAATTAGGGATACTCCACCGGTGGATGGAACTGTCGTTACATCCACCATCTTCTGTACCAGAGATACATAACAATTTTGAGTGTACAAAAATGTACAATAATATACAAAAGATTTAAGTTTATCAAAATAATAAAACATATATTAATTATGAATAAAATACAAAAAAAGGACAACATGATAAATGATAAAAATCATTATATATATTAATAAATTATAGTGAATATAAATATTCAATATAATGATATGAAAATTTCTTTTTAAATTCATTTAGTAAATTTCATTCAAATTTACACACTTTGGGAAATTTAAACATTAAAAAAATTTAACAAAGTTTATTCAATATCAATTTTTCAAATCATTATATTGTAGTTACAGAGTTATTTTATTGCACAAATAAATTTATTAACATCGATAAGATATACATTCGTTGCAGTCTTAATAAGGAATGTGTTATTCCAATTATTTAAATATACATTATATTATCTATCTTTTGTTGCCTAATAAGCATTGTTTGGTCGCAATAGAAGATAATTGTGGACAAATAATAAAAGGTGCATCGGAAATGTAGGTCAACGAGTGTATGTGTGACTATATATGATGGATTAATATCGAGGCATTGTACGCAAAACGATAAATGTCCGCAGGGAAAGTCTGTCAAAATAGGAAGATGATTTTTCTATGAAAATGAAATTTTTGGGGTGAATTAAAATTAATATGTTGCATGGTTATATGTATATAATTGGAGATACTATTGTACATATTGGAGATTTTCAAATAAATATTATAAATTTCATGATAGAAAAAAAGTAAGAATGAATAAAATATAAAATTATATTTAAAAATAAAAAAATAAAGAAAAAAGAATTTGAAGAATATTAATAATTCTTAAATTTATTTTGATATTAAAGTCAAAATTTTTAAAACTTTTTGTTTTATCATTTTTATTTTTTTTATAAATATAGTGTAATAATTATTTATTGTTTACACATATTTCGATATTAATGATTGAAAACAATTCATTTCTTGAATATCATTAATCGACGCAACATGTGTACAATAGATATACATATTTCAATTAAACATCAAGATCCATCATTACATAATATTTTCATTTCATAATTGAAATGTATTCCATAAAAAATGCGGTTTGTATTGATATTTCGAAAAAAATATATTGTAATATGAAAATATTAATAAATAATATATTAACATTATTTATATATTAATATTTTCCTTTAACATAAATTTAAAATAAATAATAACATTATTTGTATACAAACAATACAGAAATATATTAATATATTTACATAGTAAACAATATTTTATCAATTAGTGTGAAAATAATAAACAAGTTTATCTACTTTTACGTAGAAAAAAAAGTAATAATAAAATTTTTTAATACAAATTTTATGTTAAATTAAATTTATGATAAATGTATTTGAAACTCATATAATAAATTACTGTCAAATATGGAATAAAAAAGCATAAATTTAAAAAAATATATTAGAAGATAAATTATTAATAAGTATATATTGTGTTATTAATTATTTTATAATATTACACGTGTAAAGGAATAACCGAAGTCGAATTTCCCCGAATATATATATATATATATAATATAATTTTGAAATATATATTTGAATTTCATATAATAAATTACTGTCAAACGCGGAATTCCAATTTATTATAATATGTATATACGTAGAATGTGGAATAAATAACTGCCAATAATAGCCTATAAATAATGAAAATATTTGTTCGTTTCTTATTCATCGTTAATAAGTAACGCGTTGTTTTTCAAATTTGTGTTAAGTAAAATTGTGTTTCATTCTGATATTAATATAATTCGACTCCTAATTGATAGTAAGTATCTCACTTTTAATACGCATTATAAAAATAACGATTTATATATAGATATAATTTCTTTTTGAAAATATTAATAAAAAATACATTTCTAAAATAATTCTCTTAAATCGAACTTACAAAAATCAATGTTGATTCAAATAATTGTAGATTAAGATATCATTGCAATATTTAATTAAGAAATGGTGTTCATATATAAATTATTTGTTTCAAAGTAATCTCATATATTCAGTTACTTATAATGTTTCATCTGGAATATATGAATGATTTTAAAATTAACGATATCGATCTATGATGTACATATAGTTAAAAATATTCTATGTATAGATCGTTCTAATTAAAATAATGCGGTGAAGATAAATAGTTATATATTATAATCACATTTTCGTCTGAACAAAAGTTATCAATATTAATTTTATAAAAAGCAGCGATTATTAAAAACAAAAAACACGAAACCATATTAACTGTTTTGCTAATTCTTTTAAATGAAATCATATAAATTATTTTTTAATTTTTTATTTTTGTTCGTATAATATCGTTTCAATTTTCATCTTATAAAATTAATGATAATTTTTAGATGATTAAACGCTGCTAAAAACGATATATTGTTTTTAAATAAAAAAGAAATTGCTTATAGATAGGTGAGATATTAAAAGTTACGCGTGATAATTATGAACTTAAACTTTGTTTCAAAGTAAACTTTTTCCTCTTTAACATTTATACGTGATATAACTTAATCTTTAATATTTACGCCTATGGAATTACAAACCGTGCAATCGTTTGTTATCTCAAGCTTCTTATCACGCATTCATTAAGCGTAATATAATCGTATGAATGAAATTTTTACCGGTTTTAAATAATCACGATGTCCTTTAAAATAAATCATTTCGAACAAAACCGCATGCGGAAACTGATTAGATTACCTAACATAGTAATAGATTACAGATTTACAGATTCATTTGTTAAATTTAGAATAAAAATGTTTCGTGAGTTTTTTTTTTTGTATTATTTAAATTATAATTTAGATTTTTACATTTTTCGTGAAAGAATTCTTTTCTAAAATTTATTCTTTTGCAAATTTATAATATTTTGATATTGTCTCTTCTCATTTCTTTTCTTAATATTGGAAAAGAATAATATATATAGAAATGTAGATATAAAAGAAAAGGATATGTTCTTTATAACATAAGAAATATAAGAAACTTCAAAATAAATGTAAAAATTCACGGAATGAAAATTTAGGAAATCGATTTAAATTGAATATATTTCAAAAATTTAAATATATTTAAAATATTTATATTTTAACATACGTCATTTAAATTTTGAATAATTTTGTAATATAATAATTTTTTTTATATCATTGTTATATCATCAATAGTTCAATGGGGATAAATATATATATAATTTTTAAACGTTGTTCTTTTTTTTTTATATATATCTTTTATGGACCACTCAAGTTTTTGTTTGAAAATCGTGATATTACGAGAGGGAAAATAGAGGGAAGGGTTTTTTTAGGATCCGAAAGTAGATCATTGATCGTGTCAATATTTCTATCGAAAATTCGATAAAGCCGCAAGAATTTGAAATTAAATTGATACCAGGAATTGCGGAGGTGGAAATCGAACGGTGGTTGTAATATCGAGCAACAAGCATGCCAAGGCTATTAGAGTACATACGTTGCAATCCAATGAATGCTCGAATCGATATTATGCAATGTTTTATCTATATGATAGTATCATAAAATGATATAAATAAAACATTCAATTATATAAAATTATTTATATATAAAAATTATTTTAAATCAATCCCTAAAATGTAAATTAAAAATATTTAATATGTATTTAAAATAAAATAACGAAGTAATTAAAATTAAATCAAGATTTTGAATATTTTAAATCACATTAAAAGAATGATCACATTTATAGAATGATAGGTCAAAAATTACTACGTATATTATTCAAGAATGAACAAATCGCGAATCTATTCACTTTATATTGTTACATGAAATGTAATTGTAATGTAACAAGGATTGAAATATAATCAAGGACAAACAATCGTACAATTTCACGAATGCATAAAAGCACATCGAGAAATACAGTCTAGTGGAACATCACCGCAATGCAGCTTTATCTATATCATGTTATTCCGCACCATACGGGCCATTGCTCAATTTACAATTCTAAAAAATATGTTCACTAATTTCATTTCTATACTTCTCGTTCTATACTTCTTTATATCCTTTATATTATTTAAATTACTGATTAATATTCTATACGCGACAAATTATCTATTTAAAAACAACACGATTGTTTTTTTAATTCCAATGAAGAATTATCCAAATTGTGGATAAGAAACGAAAAAAACAAAAAGTTGATCGGTGCACAAAATGAAAAAATGAAATCGAGAATTTTGCAATTTTTACAAAAGGATTATTTTAAAAAAGAAACGTAGATTTCTAAGTTCGTATTTGATATTTCATACACGATCTTCGAAGAATGTTTTTCATTTGTATTAAAATGAGAAGTATTCAAATGAATAGATGTTAATAAATAAAATACGTACCGTTTGAAGAAGTGGGCGGATTAAATTTCCTGATCCAATCTGATTCTCCTTACGATCACTCGAAAACACGTGTCTGATCACGAACAGTTCTCTAAACCGCGACTACTTAACTTTAGAGACGTATATACGGAACATAGAGCACAGTTGCTTGCACTGGCTGGTTTATTCGACTTGCATTGCCTCTCCATGTGATCCTATTAGTGCATACGCATGCGTATCCCGCGATCAATACAGTTTTACTTACCTTTCTTGAATTCCTTGGAATTGTCGGTATAACAGAGGTTGAGTTGATTAACGAAGAATGGGTTTGTTAGTGACAAACAGTAATACACCGATTCATGGTACTTTTATATTACGATTATACATATTGTGTATATATAACCGAGATATAGAATACAGATTTATCGTTTTACAAAATTTTGTGACTCATGATTTGATATTGATCGTGTAAAAATCACATTTAATTCAAATATTAAAGTTGATAAAATTAATGGAAGTTTTTTTTTTGTTAAATTACAATATATTAACGTGTTCAATGTATAAATATAGTAATTAGTTATGTTTTTATATATTATTGGATGAAATGTTTCAAAATTTTTTGGACTTTTCTTTTTCCTTGTTGCTCGTTTTCGTTTGTATAAATTTTGTTATTGTCGCATCAAAACACTCGTGTCATTTGTCAGGATATATTATATTATTTTTAAAAAATTATCGTCAAATAAATTAAAAATCAAGATTATAATATTTTTTTTATATTAAATATTAAAATACATTATAATTTTGAAAAAAAATAATGAAAATATATTGAATTAATCCATATTTCGTGGGTGATCACATTGAAAGTAAGTAAATAAACAAAGAGAGCAAATAGAAAAGGATGGAGATAATTTACAAATTATTAAATCAGCGCCATCTCTAGAGTGTCGCAGATGAAACTATATAGACAAGGACAAAAAGCAGTATAAAAAGGATAGAGATAGAATAAGAATCGATCTTTAGCGCCATCTCTAGAGTGCCGTAGATGAAACTACATAGACAAGGAAAAAAAGCATTATAAAAAGGATAAAGATAAAGTAAGAATCGATCTTCAGCGCCATCTCTTAAATGCCAAAAACAAAAAAGAATAAAAATTTAGTATCAGCATCTCAAAATTACACAAATATATTTTTTAAAATATTTAAGAGATAGCAATAATATTTAATTTCTAAATTATTTAATCTTTGAGAAAATATCTTTGGTAAAAAATGGTTCTAGTTAATTTTCATACTCAATCTTTTTTTTATATAATTTTAATCTATAAAAATGGCGCAAATTTTACAATTTTTAAATTATTTCTATCCTTTTCTTCTAAAATTATTTGCTATTATTCTATAAAGTTTATACAAAAATTTTACAGATAACTTCGATATTTGATTAATCTTTTTTGCTTAATGATTAAAAATCTTAACAAACTTCATTTCGTCCAATTTTTATATATCGTTATATATATTTTTTATAGGTAAAACGCTATGTATTTGATATACAAAATTATTTTATGGAAGAGATATCTTGTTAAATAACGTACAACAATAAGTAATCGAGTATTTTTTATTTCTCGGTAAATTTATGCAGAATACAGTACTAATTATACACGAGGTGTATTTATATTTTATATTTTGTATTTATATTAATATAGATTTTCCCTTATCATTTTTTCTTTGTTTCTCTTATACGTCATTATTATTTAATTACATCACATCAAACGGACACGGTGCTGAGTGGTTGTTCTTTTTATCGATTATGTACACATCTGTTCTGGTTAATTTGTGCCGATTAAACCGAACGTGAAACGAAGGAACGACGAACGAAAAAATTGAGGATAAAAGAAAAAGCGTATAATGTTTGTTCGATTCCCATCGTTTCCCATGATAATGTATTCAATCGATGAATATTGTCGTACCATCGATGATCGTATTATATTTCCATACGAAAATCAACAGAAATCGAACATTTGTACGCTTCGTGGCTCGAGAAGTGCTCTTTTATGCGCACATCCATATGTACTTACGTATATGAGTATGTGTTCACATGTGTATGTCTATCTTTGAATTAGCTTATCTTACGAATTACGATTATTGGTCGAATATTGTTCGAAGCCTCTCTGTCGTGAAATATCGATTCTTCTCTCGCGACCTTCTATGCACGAGCCACGGTCTTTTCCATGATACAATATATAATATATTTCTTTTTTATCTATTTTATACTTCTTTTCATTTTTTTATTTACTAGATACACCTAGAGCGAAGCGTTACAATAGGTTATACTTATCAAGAGCGCATTACATAATTCTTACTCTGTCTGTTTAATTGGTAAAACGGTCTTGATACGTATCTTTTTACTTGTTCTACTAGGAAAGGCCAGTAATTGTTCGAAAAGAGTTCTAGACGATTAAAGTGAAAATGAATAACGCGAGCGAAGACGCGTGAAATAATGACAATGAGGAATCGTTGACAATTTGAGAAGTTGGATGCAGAAATGTGCACAATGTTAATAGCTCAAGGATGAAATGGAATGATTCTCTATACGTAACTATAATTTAATGACTGATGATCTGAATGTATGTATATAGGTGTTTTCATCTGAAAATAAAATAAAATGGATCATGTATAATAAAAGTTAACCTGAAGTTGGTAAAATCAATCATCAAGTTGAATTGTAAGCAATTAGGAAAAATGTAAATTACAAAACAGAGTAAAGGAATAGTAATAAAAAAAAGTAACGAATTAAATGAAATTATTATTTAAAAAAAAATTAAATTAAAATAAAATTCGTAGTCAAAATATGATTAGAAGTAAAAATATCTATATATAATCGTTAACAAATGATATAAATAGTATAATCTTCATTAATTAAGTTCAATTTAAACTTAATTAAAAGTTTAAGCTATCAATATTCAAAGTATAATTAATGAAATACTGATTCGATTGGAGTTAAATTTTTTCTTTTCTTATTTTATTTTTCTATTAAATGTTAACTATTTTCTACATATTATGTAGAAAAGTTTTGGCTTCTATCCCTGCAAGCCAAATAAATTATTTTAAGTACATAAATATCATTACTTAATTTAAAAATAAAGATTTAAAATGATAATATATGACTCTTTTCATTCTTCAAAGGAAAGAAAAATTAAAATCTTCAATATAATTTCTGCATCCAATATTCTCTATCTCAAATTATGCATCTAATTTTTTAATTCGATCATATTTCTTCCTAATATTAACATATAAATATCAAAAATCGAAAGCATCTAGTTCGTAGACGCGTATTCTAGATGGCATCTTCGCTCGCGCGTTTCTTATTGAAGTATTCTTTTTGTACAAGCTTGATTCCAAATGTGTTTGTCTTTTTTTTTTTTTTTTTTTTATCATTTTTCCTTTTTCTTTAAATTCTATCACGCGTTTTGGCCCCTCGTCCGCTGCAGGAAGGAAAACAAATTCGTGCTTGGCACGTAATGCAAAAATGGCAAGTGCGTGGTCGCGTTGACGTCACGACGAATACGAGCGTGCAACACATCGAAATCGCGCGAGCGTGCTTGGCTTTCGAAACGATCAGCAACGAATTCGAACTTTGTGCACAGTCTTACTTGAGAAATCGCCCTAACGAAAACGCGCGAATGCTCATCTGATTGCGAACAGGCAAGTGATCTCGCCCACAATTTCTTTCTTTTTTTTTTTTTTTTTTTTCATATGTACAATTAACTTACTCGCACTTAAACAACGTACGAGTCGTGTTTTTGGGACGTTAGAATAGATCACGATTATTGTGATACTTTGATCTTTTGTTTGTTTTAATAAGAAATAGATTTAATCGTATGGATGAGATTTTGATATTTTTTTTTTTTTTAATTTATCTCAAAAAAAGACTTCGTGAAATTAAATCGAAGTTTTAAAGGATATTTATTTATATCATAATTTATATATAAACAATAACTATTTATATCGTTTTATTTGAATAGATATTGTTTTCAATTCAAATAATTATTTATTTTATTTGATATTTTGTGTTTGAATAAATATAAAAATTGAAACAATTTATCAAACAGAAATTTTAATTATAATTAAAATAAAATATAATATATAAATTTTGATTAGTATATAGTATTTGTATCGCATAGAAATGTTTTTTTATAATATAGTATTTAATATTAATACTATATAATAAAAATTTAATATTAATATTATGAATTTTAATATTGAATCTATACTCTATACAAGGATAATTTTACCAATATCGTGAAAAAAAAAACAAATTTGAAATTGATTCAAATAAAAGATTAAAATAATTTAATCGATCATAACATTTTCTCACATCATTGCTAAAATAAATATGATTGAATCATAATTGAATGATAATCGTTAATTAAAATTCTTCGTTTTGTCTTTAGTTTAAATAAAATACGACAAAACCTAATTTAAATATAATTTCTCATCCATATCGAGTAGCATATCGAATAATGTATCATTAAAACACGACACGTACGCGAAGGAGAGAAATAAAATAAATACAGGACGGATATGTTTAACCTTCGAGCTAGAGATTTTATCCTAAATATCCTTTATATTTCTTACAAATAAGATAGCGTTTCGAGCACGCCAAATTTACGACACTTTACACTTTTATCCTTTTCGACAAACGTAACGAGTTTCGATTTTCCATAGAATTAACATTTTGGACTCATTGTTCAATCGGTCGGAGTTAACAGGATAAAACGATTCCTCGATATGTTCGATCGAACGTTCAAATTATATCTATACGTTCGCTATTTTCATTTTCTCGCGATGTTTCTTTGCCTGAATTGCACAGGCACGCATCTATTCCGTCCCCATACTGTTTTTATACGTATATATATACATGTACACAAACGTAGCACACACGTTAAATAAACGCTAATGATATTTCTTTTACATTACATTTACATACATTAAAGCTGCACCTTGTGTATACGAATACACATCTAAAGTATGTACAACGACGTTATATCCCTGTGGATCTAATTCAGACAGCTAGAATCCGATTCTTCTCGATTCGATATTCGTCTGCTTTCTTGTTGTTGATTCGATTTTTATTCCTTCTCTTCGAATATTCCATTTATTCAATAAATTAAATTTCAAAAATGATATTTTTATTCAGATTTTATTTTTACGTGGATAATTTTTATGATATTTTTTGAAATTATTTTATATAATCAAAATTATGTAGGATTATCGAAAATCCATATGTAACGAAAGTATATGTAACGAAAATTCTCTATAGAATTTCGTTCCTCTACAATATCTTAAGTAGCTTTTATATTGATTCATCAGATAAAATATTTTTTAATCGCGTTTAATTTTGATAACGTTTTCTTAAAAATTATCGGTTATGAAAAGAGATTATAATATAATTTTATAGCTGTAATGATATTAATATAATTTTCCGAAATTCTGTTAAGATTCATTTTCTTTCAAATAAATCTTCCGTGAATAATCTACTTGTTTGTAATTAAATGAAACCAAAAGAGACCAAAGCGAAGATAATAAGATGTAAAGAAGCTTCTTAAAGCAGTTAAATTATGAAACGAGATTTGTTTAATAAAATCTCAAAATCTAATTTGCAGTAGAACGTTGAGAGTTGTATTTAAAAATGAAAAAAGATATAATAAAAAATTATTAAATATGTTACTATTTCAAACAAATAATTTTAATAAAAATAAATATTAATTTTCTCAAAAGCATCTGAATTTTAAAAAATTTCAAAGATAAAAAAATCTTCATTCTATCGTTAAGCGTAATAATTGAACGATATCTATTTCATTTTTTCTTTAATTTCGGGAAATGTATCTTAAAAAGCTACAAAAAGAAATATTTTTTCAAAAATCGAATCAAAAAAGCAGCGATTCATTTTTAATTGAAATGAAATTCGAAATAATTTTGTAAGGAATCTGAAATTTTCCCTTCAATGGGAACACTTTGAAGCGAATCTCACGAGTCGAACCAGAGAAATCGGACTTTCTCGGAAAAGAAGCAACTTTTTTCGTGCCAGTCGGTCGAAGTTTCGAGAAAGCAAGTGTAAGTTTCGCGGAAACCTGAATCGCGCGAGGGCATTTAAAAATGATATAGCGCGAAGACTTTCAATTTCACGATGTTTCAACGAGAAGAACATTACGCTCTTTTCGCGGAAGCCTCGCCTCGAATTCGACACTTGTGCGACGGCCAGCTGCGTCTATCGATTCTGCAAACTACGTGCTAATGATTCGATCAATTTTCTTGATAAAGCTTCGAGAAAAATGTTTTGATCAAATATTAGGGTATTCATGAAAATATTGCTTATTTTAAGATTTTATTTCATCAAATGGTGAAACATGTGCTATATTAATTAGCTGTAGAAAAGAATTTCAAGCGATATATTAATATTTTATTTATATTTTTATTTGATAATTATTTTGCAAATAATTAAAATAACTTCTCTAAAATACCCTAATATTGTGTGCAAAACATTAACGATTATAAACTTACTTGTTTATAAGTAAAAGTTTAAAATAAGTCGGAATCTATGATTATTCTCTTAAAAAGGTATAAATTAGAAATTTCCATAAAAAAAAATCAGATTGATAAGTTTGTATAAACGTTTTTTGTATAAACGTAGAGTTATTTATAAAGAACAGATTGAATCAAATCTTTCTTAAAAAAATATAATAAACTATAAATTTCGAGAATTTCTATAAGAAAATGAGAATGATGAGTAATTGTTATTTCGCGTGGCTCGTTATACGATCTAATTCAATTTTTATTTTATTTATTTTTTTTTTCTCTCTCTCTCTTTTCTCAAAGATGAAAGTCTTCGTTCCTATGAAAAAACGTATGCTCGTAGTTACACACTAATTGTAAGAAAAAACAGGTACGGACAAAGACAGCGTTTCCAATGTGATGGAATTGCTATGGAAATCCTTTTGACATGTTAGCGTCCTTTCATATTCGCTAGCACTTAATCGCGTATGGACAATTGTGCACTAAGTACGTTACGATTTCATTTTGCATTTTTCTTCTATAATACGTAATGTGTGCTCGATTCTCGCCACCTATCGCGGCTAGTAACTTTAGGCTACGCTTATGATGGAAACTCGACCAATTATTTCTACATTTTAGATAGTTTAGATAGTAATATTTACGCGTAAATTAAGAAGCTGAGAAAGTAACGCCTTGATGATTATCCTTTTTTTTTTTTTTTGATACATTGCTTGTATTTTCATTTTTTGTATAATTTGTTTTTATTTTATATCGTTTATAATTAATTATCAAAATATAATTTCATTAAATCAATATATTTAATACATTCGTATTTATTTGATTTGATTTGTAATGGTTCTGTATATTTACTTTAGTAATAAATAATTAAAATTTGATTTATTTGAATATAAGGGTAAAAATAATAAAAAAAAATGATAAGAATAAAATAGTAAAAAATATTATTCTAATTTATTTAGTTCAAATCTTGTGGAATTATATTTTATCTCTTTTTTTATATGACTATGAAATGTGAAAAGGAAATGAATCTGCAAGAAAAAAAGAAGATAAGACTTCAGTATCTTAATAGTATCTTATTATGTTGATATAAAGCATCTAATGTACGTTTTATCTTCAATCAAAATATATCTACATGAGTTATGTTCGATGGGACGATCAAAATCGAGTATCGATTATTAAAAATTGATGTGACTCAGCGATCACACGAATCGCGATCCTTATATAGTATGCAAATTGTATGAAGAATATAACGAGTCACGTCATTTTATATTATATATAATTCAACTATATGACCCATATTAGTCAAATGAATTTTTCATTGACTTTTCATTCAATTGAAAATTAAACATTAATTTTTATCTTCATTGAACAGAAACGAAAAATAGATAATCCCATCTTATGAGAAGACCTTTTCATTCAGAACCATTACAAAAAAAAAAAAAAAATCGATATTTCTTTTATCATATTTTTCCAAGATTTCATTATTTATTAGAATCGTGTTCTTAGAATATTAAATTTTAAATCAAATAATAAAAATTATAATAAATTAAATTTAAAAATTATAATAAATAATAAATAAATTAAAATTTAAAAATACTATTCAAATAATTGAAAAAATAAAAAATTGTCAAAAAAATTATCTTTGAAAAAAATTATATATCATTCATTATATTATACATTATTTAAATAATAAAATCCATCTAGTATCACTACATTTTATCATTAATATCAAGGCGTTAATTCAAAGCTTAATGAAAAAGTAATCTATCAATCGATTGCTCGATAATAGCGTAGAATAAGAAAAATTTTGAAGCATATATTTACAAATCGCGAATATTTCTCAACGAAGATATGAGAATAGAACGTCGACCATGCATATATTGAGTCGCGAGAAAAAATCAAGATGATGTTTCCAAGAATTGGAAAGGTAATCGACATAGAGAAAGGACATCGATAATTTGGTCGAACGATAAAAACGTGAAATATAGTGATAAACAAACGGTATAAATAATCGTGGGAATATTTTTCTTAATTATACGTTCGAATTTTCGCGCGTTTACCCGATCGTCAATAGAGGTCGCTATTTTATCCGTCTCGCGATTCATTTACACGTGTCACTGGATATCATTCGGTGTATAAGATCACGAGCTTCTTCGTAGCCTAAAATTACATATGTTTTTGAAAAATATAATGGCTCGCCGAATTTTTCATTCCTCAGATGCTGGCTGTGCCGTATCGCTATCCTCACGGTTGTCACTGCTTGCCTTTTGCTCTTGTTCCTTCTGCGCCCTTGCTTCAGCGTCTGATTAACGAAATTAGAATTATACCGTTCATTTAAGAGGTTCAAAAGAAAAATAGTACATACATACAAGAAGTAAACGTAATGATAAAGTAAATTTTTAAATAGTTCACTTCTTTGAACTTCTAATATAATAATGATAAATTAATATTCATATGTTATTTTTGTCAAATAATATTATTAGAAACAAGAAAATCTTGAATTTAAAATCATGAACTGTAGAAAAATATTTTAAATTATCACTATTATCATTATACATATTATTCGTTCAAAACAAAGTTTTGTTTCATAATTTTTTTTTTTTTTTACAAATTTAAAGTGAAAAATGAAAAAACATTTTTTTCATACATCTCAAATATTCCACGAGGAGAATTTCATATTCAAAGGAATTCAAAGCAAGTTCACAAAATATTTGACAAAAACTATCGTATAACAATTATTAATCCCAATTCAAATTCATAAACGAAGATCAAACTTGATCATCTTTTATCAAAATATCGTAAATATTTTTTTTCAATATCGCAATATCGAATTCAAGCATCGAACAAGAATTTTATTCCAAATACCTCGAACGGCTTGCTCCTTCCAGATTCTCTTGTTCTCCGCAAGACATGGAATCCATGGTTTCCCAATCTTAAACCTTCTGCTTTCGCCACCCGATCCTATGGATTGTTCGTCATTTGAATAAGATCGCAAGATGTAGCACGTGAAACGTATTAAAGTGTGACACGAATTTCTCGCTCACCGTTATTCGATTCGTCCACGCTCTCCTTTACGTTCAACGGTGTGAGAACTGTCTCCAACATATCGCTGCACACCTGCATGCTGGGCTCGACGATAAACTCGATGAATCCTATTTGCGATTCAGCCACCAGGGTATTGTTACGATCGCACAGCGGAGAAAACGGCAATCCAAGTGCCTTTTCCTTATCCCCTTGGCGGAAAAATTCTTCCAACAGTTGCATTGTCCATCTGAGTAGAAAGGAACAACAACATTACAGCTTTCTATCGATCAGGTTTAAATTTTTTTATGAAATCGTGTTTAATAATGAGAGGGAAGGCAATTAAATGAGAGGGAAGCGTGAAAAAGATGGAATTTTGTTTAAGAATGAAATCATTAATAGAATTGTTTAAAGAGATTTTGATAAGGAAGGAATTAAAGTCAGATGGATGTTTGGACAAATGAAAAGAACGAGATTGAACTTAATAGAACGTTGCACTTAAAAAAATAAGAATGATTTGATTCCAAGATAGGAAATGATTTTTAGAAATGAATTGAATAGTCCCAAAAAAAGAAAAAATGGAATAAGAAAGAATATTTTTCATTTTGAAAATAAAATATTTAAGAAATAATAAAAGGAAGTAGAATAAAAGAAAATAGAAGATATTTTTTTTGTAAAACAATCAAAATCAAATCAAATCTTGGAATATCTTGTATCTCTAATTTCAATCGGAATGGACACATTAATATGATGATATTAATATTTTCAATAAGAACTAAAGAATTTATTTCGATAAAAATGAAATGTCGTCTGAATAATTTTCAATGCAACAGTTGTTTAATTCTTTAAAAATCGAACAAAAATTCTACCTATGATGAAGGTCCCATCTTTTGGCCGGATGCGAGATGTCGCAACAATGAAGAACCAGACTGACAGCCTTGCTTTTGTCTACGCTAGGCTCTGCTAAGCTAAGAATATTTTTCATGTTCTTCAGTTGTTGGAAATGAAAGCTCATGTCGGTCGCGAGCACCATATCGATCACCAGTGAACGAAATTCACGGAATTCCTCCCTCGATAGATTTTGCAATATATTGCACTCGTCCTCTCTCATAATTCTGAAAAACAGAATCTTGATTTCTTAGATTGTAGGTTTTAGATTAACTCTTCGTCAGAATACGTGTATTTTATCATACATTTTTGAATTTTTTTTGTAGCACTTTTAAAATCTTTTGATTTTTATATCAATTTTTATATTACTATTTAACATGAAATATATTTAATATGTTTTAAATAGTATAATCAATGATAAATCGTATAACATTACACCAAAACCGCCAAACGTCACGTAAATCAATCAAAACCAAGTATCCAAATTGTGGATACAAACAGTGGAATTTAAACCGCAAAGGGTTAACGTTTCGCGCATCATGTTGCCCATCAATTACCATTTCAATAGCAAGATTTACGAGTGACCAGAAACTCTGCGTTCCTGGGAATAACGGTTCGCAAATTGAAACGAAAATGGCGGGCAATCATGAAGAGGAGGTAGAAATACACACGCGTGACAACATTATTCCCTACGTACCGGAAACTCGCGGAGATGTGGTGATTTTCGAGAACGGCCCGATCGTTGTAGAGTAGGGCTGTATCGCTGCCGGACATTACGTGGAAATTGTTTGTGGTCCCAGTGTGCTCGTAGTCGTGAATAATCGCCGCAACCAGCGTGGCGAAAATCTCCAGGTCGGTCAGCCAATTCTGCAAACAAGCAAACGTTTGCGCGTATATATAATTCCCTGTAAATGAACAATTTCCAACGGAAGGGATTGAAAAGGGGAATCGAGCGAACCGAAATTCATTTCTGACTTGTGACACGTGGGATTTGTTCGTTTTAAGCGCAAATACTCGATTGATTGGCACAAGTGTTCCAGGTTACTTTTAAACTGTTCGATAGTTTGGTTCCAATTTCGTGGTAGGAAAATTATTTGATGAAGTTGTTCACGTCGAGCGTGAATTGATAAGGTTTTTAGGCTTGAACTATATAAGTGATGGAAGTATATACAAGTAATGGAAGTTTGATAAATAATCATTTTTAATGAAGTTAAAATTAATGAAGAATTAGACAGATGTTTAAAAATTTAAGGAACGATTCTTCGAACCGAAGCAAAACGATATTCAAGAAAAATTACGTTCTCGATTTTGTTTCTTATAATTGAATTAAAATTTCATAAAAATGTCGAGATACGAGTTCTTGTACGAGTAATCTTCGTACATGAACGAATATAAAATAATTCGGAGAACGAAGAGCACAATTATTCTCAAATTCAACGACGTAAATATCATAGAAAAGAAGATAGCAATATTGAATTTACTGCTTAAAACTCGATTAAATAATTCTATTTAGAAAAACTTGAAATTGTTACGAGTCTGAAGATAATAATTTGCATCTCTCGTTTCATTAATTTATTTCAAATTCCAGACAAATGATAAATACGATTCCTGAATAAACGTAATACATGTTTTCAAGAAAAAATAGATCAGTAAATCGCGAATCCATTCGTAATTTTCACACCCCTTTAAACACTATGAAAACATCAAGTCTTTATATTTCGATAATATTATAATTCAGATATCGGAATGAAGGAAGAAGAGTTAAACTAAAAAATTTTTTTTATCCAATTAACTTACTTACCATAAGTCCTGTTTGACATAAAATGTAATGCATAGTCTGTGCAACATCAGCTGCGTGAAGATTGTTATGATACGGATTTCTATGCCTGCAGTATCCCTCCTCGACTCTTCCCAAAAAGCACTCCAATACCGTGGCGGGAACTTTGAATTTGTGGATCATTCCATACCGATTCAATAGATCATAACCGAGATATTTCACAGGTGCTCCCATTGCGGCTTCATTCAGTGAAAATACGTCAAAGGACCAGTCGTCTAAAGTCTTCGTTAAAAACAAAATTCAATTCACAGTTAAAAATTCAAATCAAATAATTTTTTGATATACATTCATGAAAACCCATCAATTTGAAACATTCAATAGCAACTGTTATAAGAGTTACAATCTAAGAGTTAATATTTCTTAAACTGAAGAAATTCAACGCTTCATAAATTAGATATAAAATTTAATTTCATTCAAAAATCAATATCTCATTCAAAAGTTTCGATATACAAGTGAGTTATAAGTGAAATTTTTAATCTACAAGTATAAATTCAAATTCCTTCCTCGTAAAAAGATATCGCTTTTCGCAAATATTCGCTCCCTATCAATCATTCTAGCGCTTAAATCTGACGCGATAGGTATCGAACGATATACCTTAAGCACTTTAACCACTTCCTGAGGAAACTGCATGAGCGCGGTGTTGGTGACCCGCCTGTAAATCCGATCGACAAAGATTCCCGCCCTAATAGCGTGCGCGACAGAGCGGAACTTTGGCTTCTCGTCTGCCTTCCGCCTCGTAGTCGCGAGTTGTCTGGTAAAGGTCGAAGCCAGCCACTCGCGGACTTCCGGTGGCACCGCGTCCGGTTGTACCTCCGACAGTTCATCGTCCTCGTCCGCCAGCCGCCTAAGGAAAATTGTTCTGATTAAATGATACGCGGCGAGATCAGAGACGATCGCGAAACAAGTTGGAATCACGGTGGACAACTCCTACCTTCGCTACGATTTCTTTTTTTTCTTTTTTTCTTTTTTCTTTTCTTTGAACGAGAGAACAGAGAGTAGAGATTTACGCTCGAGCTTCCGCTAATAATCGTTTCTGCTAGTAATTCCACCCCCTCTTTTTTTTTTCCGTTACATTTAACTCGTTGTCGTGTTCGAATAGGTTTGATAAAAAATAAAAAAATAAGTAATGCATGGCTGGATCGTATATAACGGATACGAATATTTACGAGCTTTGCTCAGGGGCGAAGAAGAAATTAATGGTAGTCGTAGTTTATGCTTATCTCTATCTCGAATCGTGATAGGGTGGTATATTCGTGACAGGGTGCGTGTGAAGCTGTGGATACAATTTCTCTTTTCCTTTTCTGTTCTATTTTTTTTTTTTTTTTCGTTTTTATCTATTTACTTTTTATTTCAGTTAATAATTTGACAATTGGGTGTTAGGTGAAAAATGGGGATTATGATATGGCGTGTTTCTTTGTTCGCAATGTTTTGGTTTACGGATGATTTAATCGGCTTTTGAAAATCAGTTCCACTTTTGGAAACTATTGTTTGGAAGTTTTTTTTTTTTTTTTTCTAACGAAACACGCGAATAACATACTGGGAAAATATTACTTTATAATTCTATTGCACGTGTTCGATATTAATTAAAGAAGAATGGAAACACACTATTGAATTCAATAGATATTCGTTGAATATTGTTTTGTTAACTGTTCAACCGTAACAAATTTAATTTCAATTCAATTTATTGTGTTCCAAAAATGAATTAAAACTATTTATCCATAACGATAAAATTATTCTTAATAATATATTCAAAATTGTGTACGGATATTTAAGTATAATAGAGAAAATACAGTAAAGGAAAAATGACAGTATGCGAAAGCTATTCAGGCACACACTGTTTCAAAGTAATGAATTATAGTAAATAAAAAAAATATTCTATGATATATCAATTTTATTGAAATGGCAATGTATAAATTAAAGATCATGTTAACTTTATTACATTCTTTTAAAAAAATTTTATTTATTGAAATGAGTATGGAATTGGAATATAAAAAATTGTTAATAAAATTTATCGTATTATATTAAAATTATCGTATATATTAATAGTTAATGTATTTCTTAATCGATCGTATTAGGAATCTAACTTTTAAATTTGTATTCGTTTTACACGAAACATAAAAAGTTTTCTTCGACGCCAAGAACAGCAAAAGAATAATAGCGAAACCAATAATTAGAAAGTTTGTACAGGTGTTATATACATTAGCAAAAGATATTATATTTTAATATTTTTAATACTTTTAAGAGGGAGCTTGTAAGTAAATTTAATAATAACTGTGATGGAATCTCCTCTAAAGAAAATGAAATCTTGAATGAGAATATGATGACAAAATCAAAAGTGTTTCGAACATTGACAAGTAACACGTGACTGATTTGATTGAGAGTAATTTCTTATTGAATTCTACATTTCATTTTTTAGAATGTTGATTCCCATTGCTTTACATCCAATCGATCAAAAGTTTATATATTGGATAAATTGGTATTGTCATATCAATGAATAAAACTACGATTAATATCCTCTTCTCATATCCATTAAAAATATTAGACAAGTGTTGATATCGATTGAGTGAGTGCTGGGATACATAAAATTTGGAATACGTTTAAAATTTTAATCAATTACGATATTGATACATGGAATCATTGGTACAATTAAATATTGATTTATCAATACTGGTTAAAAAATTTATTGCACAGAGAATATTATATTTACTTTCGACCATGTGTGAATAAAATTATTACTTCATTCATGGATACGATCAATTAAAACAAACGTGCATAATAAAATTTCACTCGAATAAATGAAATTTGATAAAAAGAAAAAAAATTTGTGATTTATTATGATGTTAAAGCGTTTAATAACCGTATCTACAGTAAATTAAATAATATTTTCGTGGTCGGTTGTCAATAATACGTGATAAATGAGGATCCATGCAGTGTGGATGGTGTTTAAATTCATTGGAAAGGCAGGTGAAAGTGTGACATTTATTTTGTAACATCTGATCTTTATACTTGTTCGTGTATTTAATTCTTTGATAACATATTACATATAATATTACCTTCGAAAAATTTATTTCTGTAAATTTAAAATTTAAAAACGATTGATAAAAATAATTCAAAAGAATTAAATATATGAATACTTCAAATATATTATATGACTTGTTTTAATTATTAATATAAACAGATATAATATAAACAACTCGTGATTAAAAATGTTACAAAATCAACGACGCCAATTGATCTTTATTTATTAATCAGTTTCGAATCATCGATCCAAGAAATGGCGTCGTTCTCTCAAACATGTCCTTATCACGAGTCCAAAAACGCGAGGCAATCTCAAACCGCTACCAATGAAACAAAATAATGTAATGTGTACAATATAAAGCAATGCGTATCATGATCGTGAACGATATCTTAAGCGATTTCTGTTATTCAAACATTTGAACGAACCTACGTCTTATACCCTGACGGCAAACAGCGGTCGACTCCACACGCTCGGCATCTCTATAATTCGAAACATCAAGAAAAAAAGGTGTGTGTAACACATTAACGATAGATTACATTCATCAGGCCGTATCTAAGGCACGAAACGTCCGCCTGCGTGCGATTGCATCGATGTATAATTCAATACATAAATAAAGAAAGAGGAAGAAAGAAAGTAATTAAGAGAAGAAAAAAGAAGGAAAGTAGAGAACAGTAACGGAAATAGAAACGAGAGTAAAAAAATTAATAGAAGTTTGCGTATTTTCATTCCACCAGCGATATTTCATTCTTTTCTCTTTCGTTTATTTTTTTTATCTCTTTCTTCTATTTTAATTAAAAAGCATATTGACGACGACTTGGTCATCTCTTGGTTCGTACAGGGGACGTTTGAGCATTCCATTAAACAGCTCGTTTCAAATAACAAGTGAATTTTCAGCGTACACCATCCTATATGTATATATATATACACGCATGCACGTTCTCATATAGATTGGCGCAGGAAACATACATAGAGACAGAAGGAGGAATATCGATTGTATATATATATAAATATATATATATATATATATTTTTTTTTAAAGAGAGCGATGCATACAGCTGTAAACAGGCAGTTATCCAAGAAGTGAGCAGGTTACACCTAGAAAGATCTAAAAAGAGGCTATAGAAGGGGGATATATACAGGCCAGGCAGGTAGAGACAATCGTCATGCTGTGTTTAAATGTATTTGACACGCGATCGAGTTTGACTATTTGCAATTCGATTATCTACGTCATTTCTAAATAGCTATTCTGTCTTTTTATCGAGCTCTCAAATAGATTTTTTTCTATTTCTTTTTTTCATCTTTCTTTATGTTTATTTTATTGGAAAAGAATTAAATCGATAGAATGCTGTTTGAAATATCGCGCCATAATTGATGCATT
Organism: Apis laboriosa; assembly: GCF_014066325.1. NCBI lineage: Eukaryota > Metazoa > Arthropoda > Insecta > Hymenoptera > Apidae > Apis > Apis laboriosa. Next base: position 27,419 of record NW_025223999.1, read on the forward strand.
TTAGTATGTAAAATATTCGAATATCGAATTTGACTGCAAGATATAGTGTAATTCTTTGTATGTCTGTTTATTAATCTAGAACTAATATATTTATATTGGTTAGTATTGTTTAATAAAATGATATTCGATTTTAATTTCGTAGCAAGACAGCTACGCTATACTCATTGAAACCTAAATTTATTATTACCACTCGTGCATTATAGATATGTGCAATTTCGTTAAGAAACAATATAACAATCCTAAACGTATAGATTTCACTAATGATCGATATATGCATAGTGTACTAAAATTATATTAATTCCTGTGCACAAGATTCTATGCTCTCTATTTGATATAAAGCCAAAACTACGTATATATTGACTAGAAGAAAACGTAGTATGTATTTGAGGTATATCTATGACGTTGAGGGAGCGAAAGTGTCACATTTTTAAATTTAATTAATTCTTCTTGTTCGATAATCTTAATTTTATTATTAATTTAAAAAAAATCTCTTCCATTCCAAATTTCTATAACTCTCTTCTAATAATCATTCTATTATTTCTCTTATCAATAATTTTTTTTAAGCATGACATCGCGTTAAATAAATAAAAAATATTCAACTTGTTATAACTAATAAATAATTTACGATGCATACAAAATTTCACAATTTTAAATAAATACGAAAAATATTTAAATCCAATATTATTTTCCAAAATTTCAATTTCACGGTTTACATTTTGTTCGTAACATTTGTAAAGCGGAAGAAACAAGCAAGGAGGAAAAGAAAGAAATTTCACGCGTAAAAAGAAATCGTTTCACATGAGCCATCGTCGAAAGGGAAACATTCCGCGTCAGCTTTTCGCTTTCAACCCCCATCGCCGTATTCATTTTTCACTATCAACCCGGTCGATCGATCCGAAATTCAGTTCGGTTCCCCCTATAGATGCTAATGATCGAGCAAAACGACGCATGATCGTGACCCTTAATAACGAGCTCGATGAGGTCGAGAGAAAAAGATGTCAACACGTGAAAGGGATATTGCCGATATCTAGGGTGATAGGTTGTCTTGGATATCTGGTAGGTCGTGGTAAGGGGGTGGTGAACAGTCGTGTGAGGTCGGAAATGTGAATATTTCGCAACCTTGCCCATACGGGGGTGCGAAGCTTCCGTTTCTGGGTTACCACCGCGTGGCCCTGTTGTCCATCCGAGTCCAAGGCGCTCCCAAGGGATGCAGATGACAGGCCCGTACCCCTACGCGATGACCGAGAGCACTCAACCCCTCCTGAATTCACCCTGCGATACTGCTTGTTAGTGCACGTGTCAAGTAGGGAACAGAACAGTAGAATATTACACTTTTGTTTGTTTCTTTGTTTTTTTTTTCTTTATTTATAATCATTAGCATTACAGCGCCGCCATACGGGGAGGGATTCATAGGCTGACTAGATATAGAATCGATGCTGCTATCCTTTGGGATACCTGTTTCTGAGAAATAATTATTTCATCATTAAGGGGTATGTCTCGTAGTTGCGTTGATATAAACTCTGGAAAGATTATGGGTTAAAGGTTATAACGAAATTCTAATTATTGCAGATTTATGTAGATACGAGTAGAGAGGATCTTCGAGGTTACCTCTCGTTGGTCGATGCTGCTGGAATATGTTAATTCAGAAATATGGACGTATTTAGAGAAATAAGGAACGTTGAAATATAGATCGTGGATAATCATGGCTCCATTACGGGTTGAATATAAATACAGTATATATCTGTTAGAGTTAATATCCAAAGTTTATCGTAATAACTTAAGGATAATTTTATGGAAAATTTATTGCATAGAAAAAGATTTTATTTGTTGTATTGTGGTTTCGTAATTTTTCACGAAGTTTTATTATTATTATTCTTTTTAAAAATGTTCATGATGTCAGGAACAGGCTCGTTATTCGAAAACGGTGAAAAGCAATCTTGAAGTTGAATTGATCTTTTTGACCTAATATGTTACAGTTTTATTAATTTCGATATTTAAACGAAATATGAGGAAGAAAGAAAAAAAGAAAGAAAAAGAAGCATCGAAAATATATTAACTTTTTATTTTTTTAACATAAGGAACAACAAATATATAAATAACTTATATACTTAAATAAAATTGAATACGAAGTAAATATTATCGTTAAAAAAAAAAAACAATTTGAAATATTAAAAATATAGAATATAAATTTATGGGAAAATATGATAAAGATATCTCGCAAACAATGATTAATTTATAGAAAGAATTATTAAAACAATTGTTAAAAATAATAAATTGTTCATTGATAAATATTCAAAAAATTACGATATATAAAAAGAAAAAAAAATTGATTGCCTCCTGTGAGGATTGAACTCACGACCCCTGGTTTACGAGACCAGTGCTCTACCACTGAGCTAAAGAGGCGCTCTTGGTATCCTTAATGCTTAAATTGATGGTAATATTAAAATTTGATATTTTTGTTATAAAATTGATGTGTACATACATGTAATTTATTATTTTCACTATCTCGAATAATATATATTTTATAGAAATATAATATATCATAAATATATGTTAAAAAATGTAATTTATTACTTTCGTTATTTCTTCGTATTTTCAAGGGTCGTGAGTCATACAAAATGTCAAATATTATAGAAAATATTCATTAAAATATAGTCACTAGATATTAATAAAAATATTAATAAACGATGATTATAATAAATAGTAACGAATAAATTTCTAAATGATCAATTAGTTGTATTGCCTAGAATTTAAAATATAGTTTGATTATGAATATATTCTTAGGATATAGATGCAATTTAAGATTAAAAAACTGTAACAATACAATGTACATATATATATATATATATACATATATATATCTTCTCGAAGAAGTCACTGTCTGGATATAACTATAATAGAAACAACTGTCACAATATTATTAAAGATGGCATTTGCAGAAAAGATTATTAATTAATATTTTGAACGAAACTTACTTGGTTTCATCGAGGAAGACAGCTTCGAGTACACGTGCCGCGTAGTGCAAATTTCGTTGAAGTAATTCTGCTGATATTTCGCCATGTTGAAGCTGTCTCAGTAAACATCTCAATCTGGAACAAATATTTCATATTTGTTTTATTACAAAAGTTAAAAATTATGATTAATAATATTAAAAAAATATATTATATTTTTATCGTATTTCTATAAATGATATGATCATTAAAAAAATATTAATTTTAATTTTATTAGAGATTTCCAAAGATATGATTTCATTTAAAATCAATAATTATCAAATGATCATGCAGAATGTGTTATTTCAAAATGGATATAGAAGAATATTAATACAAAGAAAAATATAATTTTTCTGAATGCCATACCTGAGAGCAGCTTTGTCGCAAGCGTCAGGGGTGTCAACGGCAGGAAGCGAATCTGTCGTTAAATCGACATTATCAAGGATCTCATCGAGATCCACGGATTGACTTGACGAAAGAGTGTCAGGACTATGCGGGGGCGGAGAACTTTCGAAACTTCCGCCAATGCTCTTATTCTTGCCAGAACTCCGGCGTACTATCGTTAATGTACCTTGTTCTGAAACACGAGAAACTCGAATGTATTAAACAGTATTCCGTTTAATCCAGAATTTATAATATATAATAATATACAAAATTTTATGCCTCATTAATGAATCATTAATTAAATTATCTAAATTTCGAAGAACTAGATTCAACACATTATTTATATCTAACGTTAGAATGGCATAATATAAAATTATAATTAAATTTCCGTTTTATGATTTAGAGATTACTATAAAATTTACAAAAAATTTGATAAAATTTTGTATAATATATAGATTGAAATTTTGTATACTCATCATGAATATAAATGACCTGGAAATGTACATTATTTAATCACTTTAATGTATATGCATAATTCTATAAGGCGTGTAATTGCACGAGGGTCGTAATAATGTACAACAATTGCGTTATCAAGTCACTTACTCGATAGCTGGCCATTTCGACCTGGCGAGGAAGGATTGTGCAATCGAGACGATGTTGTACCAGTGCAGCTCGTAGTTGCATTAACGTTCGGAGATGCACCGGGTGAGGACACTGCAATATCGTCTCTTGTGGCTCTTCGATCCGGCGGAGATGCAACTGCAATTCAATAAACATGTAAATTATTATTAATGTAATAATTAATATTATTACATATATGATTCTTCAAATTATTATTATCCACAACTTTTAACAATATATTTATTTCATTTTAATTTTATTTAATAATATTGCATATCGATTACATTTGTATAAATAATTCAAAGAAAACGAAAATAGCATTATTATACGTATTATTTTATAGGATAATAATAAATGATAATAAAACATAATTTGCAAATAAAAATAGGGAATCTATAATTTAAAAATAAGGAATTACGAATTACGATTATAATAATGTTTATCTCGTGTTATTTTTAATTTCATTATTTTTAAAGATTTTTAAAGATCAAAATGGAATATTTAATAATAAGAGAAAAAAAGATTTAAAAACGGATATATTTAGAAAACTTAATAATTTAAAAATCAAACAATGCTATTTGTACCTTTTGAAACAACTAGCAGAATAGATAAAAATAACAAAAATAATTTCATATACAAGATATTGTAAAAGTTTCGAAAGAATTATGAGATTATTTTTAATAATAGTAAGTGAATAATGATTAATTAGATTTAAGCATAATTCCAAGGATTTCTTGAATAAAGAAAGGTCATGATAATCACTCTAATTGATTGACCAAACGACCAATGTGAAAACAACAGGTCGTATAGTGGAAGGTTGGTGAAAGAGGTATCGATTCGTGCTAGATGTCTATGGATTACAAATTAGGCCTGCAGTTCAATCAATTGTGCTCAAATTACAATGCTATCGCATTGCATTTGATACTAGTTATTAGGAAGTTATAGGTAAATTTCTAACTAGCAATGGTTGAAATATATGTATTATGAAATTAATTACACAATTCTTGAAAATTTAATATATATTTATATTTGTGAGAAACAAACATTCTCAATTTTTTTGAGAATAATTTTTTATACATTTATTATATTCATTTTTCTATGTATTTCCTGAGAAATTCTTTAGAAAAATATTCTCATTATATTTTCAGAATTTCATTACGTGATATATATCTGAAGATTGATAAGGTTACCGATATTAAAATTATCTTAAAAATCTAACATATTGTTATCATGCAAATACGATTTTTTTTTTCATATTCGTGATATATTTGCAAGTTTTTCACGAATAATAGATATAATTTTTTAACTTGAACTATACAATAAGATAAAAGAAAAAACTTTTTATCCATTGTAATCAATTAATAATTTCATTAGTTTTAAAACTAGGAAAAAATTGTCATGCCACAAAATGAGATCACGCTATTACTTTCCGCAATTAGTAAATGAAATTTAAACACTATTTATAAAACGTATAGCAAATTAATAGTTGAAGTTTTTGATATTCAAATGTAGCTTACATGGATTAAATATCTAATTAGTCTAAGTGTTATTTTTTGTATCAAACAGTCCATTTCGTTTTAAATTAATTATAATTATCCTCGTGAACTCATTTTGTTTCAAATTAGTTTTTTTTATCTTCACTAATCATTTAATAAAATTTGTAAAGATACCTAAAACTTTTAAAAGGAATTAAAAAATCTAAAAGAAACTAGAAATAGGTGCACTGTTGCCTGAAAATATTTTAAGTTATGTTCTTTTAAACAAAAAAGAAAGAAAAAAGAAAAGTTGAAACAAATATTATATTTTATAATATGATTTTGTTATTATTATTATATTTGTTTTGTAACTTGATTTTATTAGAATATATTACAGACTTTGTTTGTCTTATTTAAAATATTTTATTATATATATATATATATATATATATTTAAAATATTTATTTTTATATTTTGATAAAAATTAAGTATTAATATAATTTTACATGTTAGAGTTAAAAATATTTCGTTTGAGAGTTCTTTTAAATAGTAATCCCTTTTGAAACGACCTTTAAACTTAAACTAACACCAAAAATCGATAATCTTTAATATGGAATCCTTTCACACTACAAAATTAAAAAAAATGCAGTCACTGATAAGAAATATTTTTAAGAGATTTCTAAATAGACTTGATTTATATTTTATAAAAATATCGATTCAGTCCCTTAAGGATCGAATTGTTTCATTTCATAACATAAATTTAACATATAATCTTATTTTAAAAAATTAATATTATTATTTAATATTATTATTAAATAGAAAACAATATAAGCTTATAATAAAAAGATTTTTAGATTAAAAAATAAATAATTATTACATAGATACATATTGAACATAATGAAAATAAATTAAATATGAATATGAAGTGGATTAAATGATTGTTTTAAATAAATCTATGACATTGAATTTAATAAGTGCATAAATAAGAAGAGATAATATAAAAGTTCATTAATTTTAAATGAAAAATTTTTTATTAATTAATATTAATTAATTAAAGTTTCGATTATATAACCAAATCTCAAAATTAAATATACAAAATCTTTAATTTATATTTAATTTTGATATTCTTTCCTAGAATTTAAATTTATTTAACTTTGCTTATATTTTTTCAAATTAATTACATATTTCTATTATACAGATTAAGATAATAAATATGTAAATAATATTGAAAGAAAAAACTTAGAAAATTTCAATTTATATTCATTGAAATTTAATATAAGGATCATATACATTACATACATACGAATAAAATGGCTTCCAAACATTCTGTCTACTGAATGTTGACTCTTGAGACGGCCACTTCACCTCCACTTTAAAACTAACCTTCTGCACTCTTCTGGAGACGTTTTTTGCACATAAAAGTACTTCTCTGCATCTTCTACCTAAACCTCTATGAAATTGAAATTGCGAATTGATATTTACTTTCTTTATCTACCAATGCAATTTCAATTAAAATTTTAAATTTTTGTTACAGCAAATCTCCTATTATAACATTTCTTCTACCTTCTTTCAATTTTAATTATGAACATGTCCAAAATCAGAATACTGTCAATATGTATATTTCAATATTGCCAATTTTTTTTAATATAAAATTTTATCAAACTTACAAATATTAAATATAAAATTATTCAAATTATACATTTTTCAGTATTAAACACATTATTCGGTACTGTCAATAATGAATTACAGATGAAACAAACGCCTTTGAAATAGAACATATATTTCAAAGGAAAATTGAAATTTCAAGGATACTATTTTAAAGAGATTTTGTTGAAAGCTTCGATTTTAAAAAGTTCCTGGATATTATATAAAAGGAAAGTAATTATAATGAATTTTATTTGGATCGATGGCGCGCATAGAATGAGCTGGTAATGACACGCGCATCGAAAACATTTTGCTCCTTGTATTATGCTAAACAAACCACAAGGCCATTTTCGCCATGTAGCGTTAATTAAACTGATATTACTATTTAACAGACAATTTAAATGAAAATGTGTTTCTGCCTATATGTATCTTATTAATGAATAAAGAAAATCTGATTACATCTGAAAATGTATCAAATAATCAAATAAGCAAATTTTACACAAATATAAGGTGATTGAATTTTCGTTTCATTATTTGTTTGAAACTAGAATTAGAAAATTCTAAAAAATTTGATTAATTACTATGATTAAAAATTAATTTTAATTCAATCTTCATACCTTCTTTTATTCAATTTCTTTATTCCCTAATAATAAATCATTATTCGAACGTGATCATTTATATCTTTCAAAACAAATTAGCAAACATCTATCGGATATATTCAATCCATAAACGCAATTCATTATTTGTTAGAAAATCCATGAATAACTGAATTTCGAGATATCAATCACACGAAATAAAAAATTTTCATTAAACATCAAGTTTTAAGAAGATATACGAAAATTTCAATCTTCAATCCCAAAGCTTTATCTGTTGATTTAATAGAGAGCCGAATTTATATCCTAAGAAAACGTTAAATATTTTTTAAAAACTTTTAAGAATCGTTCTAATATTTTACAGATATACAATTTTTATTGTTCGACAGAGAAAGATTTATAGAATTTTTTCGTTTGAGAGAAAAATAACAAATTAATTATTTCGTAATAATACATAAACGATGTGCTTTTCACATTTTTAATTCGTATATTTAATATTGTAGCTCGTATTTATTATTTTCATATTTATGATTGAAATATGACAAATACAAGATATGTAAAAGTAAATGAAAGTAAATGTGAATTATTTTAACTTTATTTAGTTGTTATTGCGACAAAGCAAATAAATGTGAAATAAAAGTGATGTGTTTTATTTGTGATAAAAAATATTCCGTCAAACGTGAGAAAATTAATTTAATAAAAATATTTTTCTTCTATCATTAATAATAAAAATAAAAAATGAAATTAAAATAACTACGCGGTTTTTAATCAATTATATCATTCAAAACAATATAATTACAAGATGCATTTAACATCGGTTAGGAGGAACATCATAAGCGCATTGTGGAAAGAATCAAATTCATTTGCATATTTGAATTGAATATCTACGTATAATACTTTCGATAACAAGATTTTCACAGAAAGTTCAGTTTATTTGTTTTCAAAAGCAGAAACATAATGACGACGCAATTTTCGAAGCGAAGTTATAATTAAATTTATTTCGATTCCGTGTGAATTTCGTGCTTCATTCAACATTGGATGCAAGTCAGTGGTCGTTCAATATTTTGCTGCTTCGAATAAAACTGATTCTAAAACTCAATCAATATAAATTTTAATGAATGTATGGCAATATAAAAGTTCAACACAGAACGACCATGAAAGAACTTGAAATCAAAATTGCTTGTTCGTGACTTTGCATCATTGAAATATTTTGTTAAAATTTGTTAAACTGAATTTTTTTAAATTAAATTTGGATATATTTTCTTCTATTTGAATTATTCTCCGTAAATTTGAATTAAATCATGATGAGTGAACGATCATTGATCCCCTGTTTTACGATCTTATTATCGAATACAAGGCTCGATAGAAAATATTGAATATTACCTATAGTTTATATCATATTGAATAGAGTACGATCGACTAAACGAAGTTCCGAAAATTCAAACGAGACCAGGGTACCGTCAAGATGATTGGCTTTTTATCGAATGGCTGTTCACGGAACCATGACTATCGAAAGTTTCATTTTTACCCGTTACCCATCAACGCGTGCGACGAATGTGAAGGGGTTGAATATAAATGTAATAGAATTCTCATGCATCATTCCATCGAATTTACCTCGCTTTTCTTACGACTCAAAGGATAATTCAACCCCGTGTCATGAAGATAAACTATTCAATGCAAATGATGTTTGTTTCTACTCTGCGAATGGAAAAGTGAAATAATCCTGCGATGCAGTGTTCTCGTATGTATGTAAATGAATTAATTTATAATGTTAATAGAGAATTAATTCAGCGAAATTAAATTTTATGAGGATATTTTATATCATACAAAAGTGTAAATTCAATTATAAACCGGAATAATTACAAATGTTATAAAAACTATATATATATATATATATTTAATTTTTAAAATTAGCAATTTTTTTTATTAGATTGGAAGAATTAGAGAAATATATTATAAAAGATATGAAAGATAATTTTTGATTGAAATAAGTGTAATTATTAAGACTAAGGAATACTTAATAAATAAATAACATAATAAAGATAAGAAAAATCAATATAAGAAGATGATTAGAATAAATGATACAAAGCAAGTTAAAATAATAATCCATAAAAAACCATATTGTTATCAAAACAAGATATATGAATATAACGCATATAATGTTTAACTTAAAAAGAAATTATGGAAGTTAATAAAACAATTATTGATCATATTTTAGTACGAATATTAATTTATGAACTTAAGTAATAATAGATAATTTACAGATATGTTATACTTTATTATTCCTTGTCCACACAGACTACGTTATAGACTACGTTAATTAATAATAGTTGTTCTATATAACTTTCAACTTCATTAATGTAGTTTATTCATGTGGAAACTAATTTTGGAAAATTTTAATACAAAGCTGATTAAAACATATTAGAACAACCAGACAAAATAACTAAATAACTGTATTAATATGGATTCATTTTATGGATGTATAATACATTAATATAAAAAATCGAAATAAAACTTTAAATAAAATAAATTGATTTATCATTATCTGTTTTATATTTTTTAAAATTTGATTAAAGATAAAATTACAAAAAGTTAACTATAAAGTTAATTATATATAAATATTAAGATTTGAATATTCTTGAAGATTGAATTGGAAAAATTCTCAAATGAATTGCTCATTGAAATGCTTTTTCCATTAAGCACAGTAAACAAAAAACAGGAAATAATGTTTTCTACACGTTCAAAAATAAGCTTTTGATTGAAAAAGCATGAGAAACGCATGTACAGCTTACATCTGAAATTGAATTTATTCAATTATATTCAACCATTGGCTGGAATGTTGCGATCAAAGTGTAAATTTGATTAACGATCGTGTAACGTTCATATGATTTATCCATCTTAATGTCGTTATACGCATTGATATTACGGCAAAAGGGATTACGATTGATCCTCATAATAATAATGATAATCATGATGATAATCATTTCACGTATTCTGAAGTTAAATAACAATCATTTTACCAATATCGGATAATGTTCCTATCAATTATTAATTTGGATGCATGAATTATAATATCTGACAATGAACGAATAAATAAATTTATTCGTTAATAAAATGATAATGTGATAAACAATAAATGTGGAATAATTTATTTTATTCTTTCTGGTTCTCTTAACTTGTAAAAAATTTTGGAAAAAATTGAAATGAGAAATCAAATAATATCGATAATGATTTTTCTTCGAAAAATATTTTAATAATAGAAGATTTAAAAATAAAAATTTCAGTAATGTCAAATGATACAATTTAATTAATTTATATAATTATATTGAAATATAGAATAAGAGAATCAAATCCATTACATAAGAATCTAGAATCATTATCAATTTTCTAGAGAGAATTCTAATTATCTAAATATTGTGTTTATCGATTGTGCTGTGATCGAATAACCAAGATTCATCCTAGTAAACCCTAAACTGGAAATTCGTAAACCGTAACATTCCTTCGACCGGAAAAATCGAGGATTGCAGCTCGCTTATGATGGCCACTTATAGTCCACCCTCTCAAATTCCGTATCGTTCGAGCTTGCGATCCATTGGTTCACCAACTATCTTTTGGGCAAAATATCGCTGGCTTAGATCGTATCGATGGATATAAACCCGTGGCACAGCCCGATAACCAAGATTGAAAACGCCTTTTCCTCTTGCTGACAATATTCGATATGCTGATGGAATGTTCTTGGAGTTTTAAAGTATCACGATATATCTACCGGATACCAAACATTATTTAACTCGAATTGTACGACAGATTTTTTTATTACATTCCAAAAGAATGCAGAAATTGAATGATAATTACAAAATTTTTTAAATTTGTGATTAAAAATAATTATATTTTTATCGCAATTTTTGAAAAATTAGAAATATTTTAAATATTTACATTTTTCAGTGTCTTTCTGTAATTTCTCTCTTTGTTTATTTTGCAATTTATTTTGCAAGATAATTACACAGAGTATTAATAAATAATCGTGTAATAAACTAATATAATAATCGTGATCATATATTTATTTTTTAAATTAATATTGAATTATAGAGGAGCATCAAAGAGCTCTCATTTCTATATGTACAATAAAAATAAAGAAATGATTTCGTTGTTCTTTCCTAAAACAAATGTACACCTTGGTTTGCTCTATTTTCATTTCACTGTTTTCTTTCACATATTCTTGCTTATATTTATTCTTTCGTGTGTAAGATTTTAGCGTTATATAAAGCTAAACTTCAACTATGAAAATGCAAAATTATTTACTGCAGAGTCAAAAGAGTAATTACCTATCAATCTAAGGAGATGACACCTACTTCACACTTTGTTAACAAAATATTTGCTTTGTACAACACTATGGTGCAAAGAAACCTCTCAAAATAACCGATAATAGTTCAGTAATTATGAGATCGTAGAATTTACTTTGATCTATCAGCAAAACTTTATATTCCATTGAAAGTTTATTAATATAACTGTGAATTTAATCAGCTGTATTATATCATAAATATGAAACTTATATAACGATGTGCAGCATGTTATGGAATTCATGATTTGAGAGAAATTTATTCCTCCTAGTGGAAAATACTTCTCATAGTAGTAGGATGCAAATCTTAGGATCTGAATTCGGAGATATTAAATTAATAATCTTGAAACTTAAATAATCGAGTTTAATCAAATTTCACATCAAGATGTCAGTCAAATGAGTTGGTACTTCGAAACTTAAATTAAATTGTATTTCTGATGATTGAATTTGACACGAAATTAGAAGATTCATGATCTACTGAATTACAATCTGTCGAAATTGTTGCAATCTAGTTTTAGTATCTTGTGGTCGTAGAGTTCAATGTCGTATAATCTCGATGTAATTTGGGGCAAGATCTACGTCTCCAATAGTGGAGGTCGAGGTTTTACGCCTCTAGATTTATTTGGGACGGGTTTCTGAACTTCGATATTTTGTGAGATGTTTAAGTTATGAATTCAGAGATCGTAAGATCCATCGATTAATTATAATGAGTCTCATTATAAAAACCGAACTTTCGCGATTTTGTGTGTAATAAAAGTACTCATATTCTTCTTGAATTCTTGGTTCAATGCAAATTTTAAGATTTTCAAATTATAAATTTTAAAATCTCAGTAAAAATTATAGTAAAAAAAACTCTATAATAGATTGACGATTTAAAAATCGAGGATTGATATTCAGATTTCTATAGACATTGAAATAGTGATTCTACAATCTCAAATTGTCTGAGGCATTGTCAAATCATTGTGGCGTATCAACTGTGGTGTATCTTACTGCTTTAGGTAATGCGAGAATGCTCCTTTACCGCTAAACAAACCGAACATTGTCCCGCAATTTCGGTGTCTGAGGATCGAAGATTCAAGCAGTGATGTCGAAAATTAATTATTTTTTATCATTATTATTTCGTAAACTAATTCGTAAATCTTAGGATTTGCATAAAATCGGCAGAAATTTGCAAACTTTTGAAATCTATTAGTTTTCTAAACTTTGCAGAATTTCTAAAATTTAATAAAATCGCTCAGAAACTCTTTGATTCTTTGAAATGTATATATCTTTATCTCTGTCACTCTAAAATATAATCAATTAGCATTAATTCAAAAATTATAATATTGAATTACGTGTATCGATCGTACAGAATTATTTAATTTTAAAATGTATTTTATTTTTATCTTCATTGAGAAGAAAATTTAAATTTATTGCAAAACATAGAATAAAAATTAAAATCAAACATTCTGAAATTTAATTCGATATATCAATCAATGTCAGTAAAGATTAAAGATGATACACATATTGACTTATGTTACACAATACATATGTAACATCACGTAACAATCTTTCTATTAATAATTTTTTTCTTCAAAAATCGATCTATTACTTCTATAGAGGATTTTTACTCGAAGTTTGCTCATTGTTCATTTTATATATGAGCAATAATTGAACATTGAGCAAAAATATCTTTCGGCTTAAGAGGATCTTGAGGTAATGTCTGGTTCGAATAGTTCTAAGTCTGCATTTGATTAAATAGCTAAGATAAATAAACTATAACATGATAGATGCTACTTTTCACTAATACAAAGAATCGATATATATGTAGGTCAACGATTATGATTTGTTTCTTTATTATCATTAAATTGAGATGATGATGACGCTATTGTCGTCGAATTACAAATTATATTACGCAGTTCTTGTTAGATGATTCAGAAGGTGAATCGCAAGATAGATGATATGAAATTAAGATTTCTGAGAAAAAGCAAGGTGGACAAATGATAGAATGTTTAATATGAAAAGAAATTTAAATAAAATTGTTACGGTAAAAAATTCTTTATAACGTGAGTGTTACATTTCATGTTATTCCAAATCAAATATTTAAATTTCATGTTAAATAAATTTTGTTTGATGTAATAATTTTATTTTTATAGTTTAATGAATTAAGAGAAATGTTTGGGTATAAGAAAAATGATGGTCTTAAAGGAAAATGTTATATATGATAAAGTTTTTAATGTAAAGAATTGTGAATAAATTTTTAACACTTTAAACTTTTTCGTTCTAATGGAAATATCAATATTATTTCAGATATTAAATCAGAATCCTATGTATTCATAAGAATAAAAAATTTAAAAATTCATAAGAAAACTTGCAGGTAAATAGAAGTTTTATATATCATTTTCTATAATTATTTTGATTTTAGAATTTATTTATATTATTAGATTGTGCGAAATATTTGTAGGATTAAATAGATATATATGCAAATTTAATTTCCACAATATCAAATTACATGAATATTTGCATACAAAATATGAAAATTAAAACATTATTCATAAAACTAATTTTTCATGGATTAGAAGTGATACAAAATTTTAATCAAAATTTTATAATCTTGACACCATTCTGATTGATATTGAAACGATTTTAAATTGTTTTAATGAAATTTTAAAATAACTTCGAGGAGCAGTATTTATAAATTATGCTAAATTAATAAATATAATAAAACATACTTTAATATCTCTTTATATTGATAAATATCCTTGAAAATTCTTTTATATTTCTTTTTTAAGATTGTATACTTTCGATCGATAATTTTTACTTGAAAGCTTAAAAAACGAAATATGTAACAGTGTAGAATAAAGCCGATAGTTTACGTGAAGTACAAAATTTCATAACCGAAGAATGGGAAGTTCTCCTTTTATTAGGAAAAACTTCATTACCGCATGTTAATAAAATAGAAATAAAGTGAAATCCAACAAGGAAAAATCGAATAAATTTTTAACGTGTTAAACGATAATGAAACATTATTTTTCAATGAAATATCCATTATAATCGGAAGGACAGAGCATAATATAAAACATGTATCCAAGAGATTAAATTTTTAAAACTTTTTAATAAATGTGTAACAAAGTGTCATTATTTAATTAATGCATGATTTTTGTTTGTTTTTATGGAATAAAATTAAATGCTCTGAAAACAAAAAAAAAATGTTATATGTATTATATGAATATTTTTAAAACATTATTCATAAAAGTATTGCAAAGGTGAAGAAAACATTTGTCAACAATTGTCAGTTCTCGAAATTTAAATCATATTATTCTTCATAAAATGCAAATAATAATATCAATATTACATCGATCAATTTCAATTAATCCAAAGAGAAAAATCACAATTTTAAATTTTAAGACACTTTAATTATCGAAGAAAGGATTTTTCATCTTTGGAAATCAAACGAAAGGTATTTTGATAAAATTTAATACGATTGTTCAATGAACACGTGATCGCTACGGAAATTGTAGACAGTGGTCCATTACGTAACTCGTGCTATAAAAGGGAAGATGTCATTAGATTTCAACGCAGTCTATGTTACCAAGTTGACGAGACACTTCAAATAAATATAATTACAATTAATTACAATCGTGTTAAAATAATCGTGTGATATTAAATTATTATCAAATTATAATTCCTAGAAAATATAAGAAACAATATGAATTAGTATTATATGTATCAATTCTTTTTTCAATGTTTAATTATCTGAAATAACGCGACTTGTTCTATTTAAAGTTCACTGTATTTTCTATCGCTTAATTAATTAAAATAACGAAAGGTAGATGTTGAATTGCGAATATCGAACTATGTGGTCATCGTGCACAGAGTGTGTCGAGTCCAAAATCATGCGATTAATCAGAGAACTAATTTCATATTGACCGATGTGTTTTGTGTTAAATAGGTATGAGGGCGGTAATCGTATTTTGCCTTATGGCATTGTCCATTGTGGACGCAGCATGGAAGCCCCTCCCTGAAAACTTGAAGGAGGACTTGATCGTGTATCAGGTCTATCCGAGGAGCTTCAAGGATAGCAATGGAGATGGTATTGGTGATATCGAAGGTTCGTCTTCCTTTTTATGATTTTTATTAATAATTTTCATTTTTGCTTTCTGATTAAATTTTTATATTATATATATAAAAATTAGATTTAGATTTTTTCAATATTTTGTATGGAGAACATGTATAGAAATATTGAAAACTTGAAATGGAATTTTTGGTTATTTTTAAAACTATTAATTTATAACTTGTATTTTATAATTTCAATAATAACATTATTTCATTATATCAAATAATAATATTTATATAGTAGATATATAAAATACCATATCCATAAAGGATATGCAGAATAAGTTCCTTTCCATTTTTTCTTTCTTCGTAATCGTAACAAAGAATCGCCAGAAAATATAGCCGTAACGGATAATTAATCATGAAACGTTTGGTCAGGAATCACGCAGGTTAGTCATGGTTAGTAAACACCGGCATAATTGCTTTTCCTTTTCGCCTCATCTTTCGATCTGTTTACCCCATTATGTAACAACAGATACACAGGTAAACGTGGCGCAGATATAATTAACAGGGAGACTTAACCGCGTACCCTTGTTAATCGGGGAGAAAGGGAAAGTGCGAGAACCGCAGAAAGGGATGTGAAACACCCGAGGGAACGAGTTAATGTCGCTTAAACACGAGAAAATAAATTTTAATGAAAATTTCTCGTTCGTCTTTTTCTCAACGCTTTGACGCGGCTTGTTCCGGAAGAGACTTTCAGCATTTCTGCGATGCTCGTTACGAAATTTACGCTGTTATGAGTTAATGATACAAGTGATGTCATTGAAAAATAACTTTAAAGTGTTAGATATTTTTATTTCTTTTTTTTTTTCTTTTTTTTTATTTTTCAAACGAAATCGGAATATTTCCTGAATTTTGTTCTTATTCGAATATTTTGGATATAAACTAAAGATTTAATATCTCTTCGAGAAAAAGAAAATTCATTTTTTTCAAAGAGAGATCAATCAATAATATTTCATCTTTGTTTTTCAGGTATTAAACAAAAATTGGATCATTTTCTCGAAATGGGCGTCGACATGTTTTGGTTATCCCCTATTTATCCAAGTCCTATGGTCGATTTTGGTTACGATATTTCGAATTACACCGACGTTCATCCCATATTTGGTACCATATCAGATTTAGATAACCTAGTTAATGCTGCACATGAGAAGGGACTGAAGATAATCTTGGATTTCGTTCCGAATCATACTTCTGATCAACACGAATGGTTCCAGTTGAGTTTGAAAAACATTGAACCTTATAACAACTATTACATTTGGCATCCAGGAAAAATTGTAAATGGTAAACGTGTTCCACCAACTAATTGGGTAAGCATTATTTAAATTGTTTGAAAAATTCTTTGAGATTTAAGGGTATTATTGAGGACAAAGAGATATTGAAGAAAATAAGGAGGCAAACACTGGTATAGCAGTAGTATTAATGAATAATTGAAAATTGATATAAGAAAGATTATGTATACATATTGTATAAAAATTTTAATTTTAAAAAAGTAACTTTTAATTATCAAAATGTTATTCAGTAGCAAAATTCATTAATTCTTAGAAGCTATTATCAAAGAAAATGAAATTTAAAGATTACTTGGAATGAAAATTCACTTATAATGGCCTTTAAAATTTATTTTTTTTTGTATAGTATATTTCGATATTAATATTTTAATAATTTTGTTAATAAAGTATTTTTAAAGAAAGACATGAGATTTATATTAAAAGAAAAGACAAAATTGTTTTGTATTAGATAAAATAATAACATATGATCTATTAAAATATAAACACATCGTTCAATTCATAATTTACACGATATTTAAATCAATTTAATTTACCAAAAAATTAATCTGTCAATATTTATTCCATATTTCGACAAATCTCATTTGCATGCTCGCAGATAATGTCATCTGTTATTGTTTTAATAGAAAAATTGTGGGCCGAATTTTTGTTCATTCTATTGGTCGATGAAATTTAAATTTTTCGCACGAAATAATTGTTGACGTATCCGTTATTTCCAAACAAAATCATCATTAAAAAATTTATTCATAAATCTTTAAATAAATCTTTAAAAAATAATAAAATATAAATCTAAAAAATAAATCTATTATATGGTAAATTAATCTTAAAAGAACAAATTATTTCAAAGTTTATTTAATCTCAGACTTTAAAAAAATTTGCAATCGCAATGAAAAAGATGATAATTGCTAAAAATTAATTCTCGGTTAAGTATCTGGAAGATTTCTGGAATAAAAGAATTTGAAGTATACTTGATAAAATAATGTTAAACTTATAGATTGATCTTGGATTTTTCAACAAGAATGCAAGATAAGAGACGAAAGAGATATAGAGCGATATAGAGATAAAAAAAAAAATTAAATTTTATAATTTCGAAGATTAAAAAATATAATTTAAAAGATTTTTAAAATTATAAATTGTCGAAACTTTAATCACTCTAATTATTTTTAATATATAGGCTGTTAATAAACAATTAGATAAATCCATTCTTTATATTTTTAATATTTTGCATCAAGTTTCTAATTGTTATAATTTCTTTCAAGTAGAAGCTATATAAGTCGAAATATTGAATGATATTTATGGAATTCAATTTCAAATATTTCTCATAATTCAATTTTTATTTTTGTGATTCGAGTATTTCATCAAAAGTTTGAAATTTTTATTTAAAAAAACATATTCATGTTTTGAAAAATATTTTACTATATTATTAAAAGTCATAAAACTCGCATTATTATTCGAGATTATTATATAAATATACGATATTACTTCGTATATTTAATTCAATTTAATTAAAAAATTTTCAAAGCTTTATATTTATATAACGTTGAAATAATCTCTTGTAATATTTTTTTTATCTCATTTTTGTATGATTTTTGTATATTTTTATCTCATTTTGTATGCTTGTATACAGGTAGGCGTATTTGGTGGATCAGCTTGGTCGTGGCGGGAAGAACGACAGGCATATTATCTGCATCAATTTGCACCAGAACAACCAGATCTAAATTACTATAATCCAGTTGTACTGGATGATATGCAAGTGAGTACACCGAATTATTTGTATTTAAGATTAGAGAAAATCAAATTCAATTTTTTATGAAATATTCTTTCATATACTACATTACATATATTAAATTTATTGAAACTCCACAGTTCAAATTTTAATTCATGAGATTCAATCAAAAAATATGTAATGTTTAAACAGTTTCATTAAGTGGAATTCATTTAAATATATCTGAAATATTGTATATAATCTAAACTTAGGCTCTTTGAGCTAATATTGGAGAAATTTCACGAGTCATAAATTATATGTAGATACTCTAATAAATTCTGTTTTATAGCAGTAATAAGTTTGGTAATAAAACAAATGGAAATAAATTTTACGAATTAGAAGTTACAAATAAACAATGCTAATAATAATTTCACAAGTCATAAGTTATAAGTAAATGCTCTTAAATTTTGTTTTATAATAGTAATAAAGCAAATAAAATTTAAAAAATAAATTTTAGTTATAAATCAATTGATTATCTTATTTAATGTAAATCTATGAGAATTTCGTTATGCATAAATTATCCATCGTATGAATCGATCTATTGATTTCATAAAAAAATATTTTTCACATTGATATCACATCTCTTCTCTATCTAACAATGAAATCCCATTTTCGGTTCAAGGTCGAGAATTCTTGACGAAATTAGGCAAACAAAGACACGTTGAATCACATCGATCAAAAGTTATGTGGAACAAGACAGCTTGTATACATAACTTCGTTTAAATCTGTGTTCAAATCTGATTAAATTTCCTAGATCAGATGAAAACCACGTTATCTACCGATTCTCTTATCTATGTAATTTTTATAGATTTAATTGTAAGAGATAGTAATCATATTGATATCGATATTTTTTTATCTATTATATCAATACTTACATCATTATTAATCAATCTCTAAAAGAAATCATTATTCTATATGAATTCCTTTATTGTTTTTATTTTTTAAAATGTCACTAGAACAATTGTAGAATTCTTCATTAAATTCCTTTTTTACATATATTTTTTTCCTTTCCTGAAAAAAAATATATGTAATTCTAATATCTTTAATTTTTAATTTCTAGATTGTTGATTAAAGAAATATAATAAAAATTGTTAAATAACAATGTGTCTTAATAAATATCATTATTAATTTTGTTATTATTATATTTGCATATTTTTAGTATTCAATATGTAAAAAGTAAAATAAAAAAATAAAAAAAAATATTTATAAGAATTTCAATTAATAATACTAGTGAATTGACAAGAAACAGTAATTGAATATAATTGTAAATTATAGACTTCTTTGTTATAATCTTAGATCAAATAGGATAATCAGATACAATTTGTGAAATTCACTTATAAAGCATCGTTGATATTGCCAAACTTATTATTGGTATACAAATTGATTAGAATTGGTAATTTATAAAATTTTATTAACAATATTCAGTTTTATAAAAGGATATTAAAAAAAAGATGGTTCAGAAAAACTTTCTTGTAAAAATAAATAAATTTCGTGTTATTTTTAAAGAAAACAAGCAATTTGTTCGTGTGTTTACAAATAATTATATCTTCTCTATTTAAACTGATATCAGATTTCTTTTTTATCATATATCATCCTTATGTTCAAAAGGATTATAACACAGATATTACGCAGAATTGTTATCATCTGGAAATAAATCCTATTACACAATAAAGATGAACTTTCTCCATTATTCATTATATATCATCTTCATTATTTTCGAATAATGTTTTCTATGTTATAAAAAATTATACAAATATAACAATATAGAAATATCAAATTATAGAAATATAACATAAATTTCTTTCAAAAGAGACAAGAAATATCATATTTCAAGATTTTTTTCTTTTTTTTCTTCATCTATTTTTTCTTTTCTTTTTTCAATGTTCAATAAGTTCAACTAAGAACATGATTAATAGCAGCCAATGTCGTTATTAACCTGAGATCTAATAATTAGCTTCGTAATAAATCAATGAATAAACAGCCATTAGCTTCAGTTTCTTTCTTTTTTCTTTTTTTTTTTTTTTTTTTCGAAACGATGTCAATGTTGTGATTATTTTCCTCGAGATTGCTGATTTTATAAATTGATCACATGTTATGATACAAATAATGAGAATTAAGTGCACTCGTTATTTCAACGAACTATATGGCGAACATGACTTTGATTCATTTCTCCGTTTTTATTGATTTTCTCAAGAATGCAAGTACGTTATTTGTTTTATAGAATTATTGACGTAAAAATACGGAAAATTATTTTGTAATTTTACTGAAAAAATAAAATAATAAACTTTTACTATATATATACATATATGTAGTTACTTCTGATCATATTTAAATATTAAAATGTTTTTAAAATTAGAGTACAGCAAAAAAATTTTAATTATAATTTAAATATAAAGATACATAAAAATTTTCATTGTAATCATTGATATTTATTGATATTTATTGATAGAAAATCATTCTTTGATCATGATACAAATTCATTCATTATCTAATTTATTAGAAATTATTAGAATTTTCAATTCATCGTGCTGAGAATATATTTTACGCCTAAAAAACTAAAAAATCCGGCGAAGTATATTTAGATTCGAAACGAAATCCTGGAACGATCCAAATCCATTTGGAATTCTGTCGATGTCTTGTGATATTTACGCGGTAAATTTGAATTTTAAAAGGAGCAAAACCGCGATCCAATGAAATTTGACGGACATTGCGAAAACACGACGAGTTAAATCTGGCCAAGCATCGTTGAAATTTAAACATAGTGCCATACTATCTCGAATAAAATACAAATTCGATTGTATGAAGGATATTTTAATGCCATGATTCAAATGAAATCGCAGGACACGTGATGATACCTTCTTCATCGAATTTAAATTAATAGAAGAGATAAAGCCTAGTCTAATCTAATTTTTCTTTCTTTTCAACATTATTATTATATTTTTATTATATTTTCTGTTGTATATTTTAATGTATTTTGTTAGAATGTAATATCACGATTTTATTTATTTCATATATTTTTACTTTCTTTTCATCTTCTCCTGTAGCATAATATTCTCTTGTGTAAGAGAATCGTTTCACTAAAATGAACTATATAGTTTTCGAGTCTTTAATTTTCGTCGGTAACTTTCGACTTTCTTTCATTGAAACTGGAAATTATCAGAAACAGGATCAGTAATATTAATGTAATATCATTACGCAATTTCATTGCGATCCATATATTCTACTTTATATATTTTGCCACATATTATGAATTATTATTAAATGATATTTATTATGAATTATTATTAAATGATAATAATAATTCAAAAATGTGAAAAATGTTTTAAATTTTGTCATATAATTAATAAATAATTTATATTATGATATAATGAAAGCATAATGAAAATTAAATTTTCACTTATATTATTAGTAATTTGAATAAAATAATAAGGTTTCAATTGATTCAGATTACACTGCTAACAATTGTGTGTTTAAAAATACATTTAATAAATATCTTGTCTTAATGTGTTACAGAATGTTCTCAGATTTTGGCTGAGGAGAGGACTTGATGGTTTCAGAGTAGATGCTCTGCCTTACATTTGCGAAGACATGCGATTCTTAGACGAACCCCTATCAGGTGAAACAAATGATCCCAATAAAACCGAGTATACTCTCAAGATCTACACTCACGATATCCCAGAAACCTACAACGTAGTTCGCAAATTCAGAGATGTGTTAGACGAATTCCCGCAACCAAAACACATGCTTATCGAGGCATACACGAATTTATCGATGACGATGAAATATTACGATTACGGAGCAGATTTTCCCTTCAATTTTGCATTCATCAAGAATGTCTCTAAGAATTCAAATTCATCAGACTTCAAGAAATTGGTCGATAATTGGATGACGTACATGCCAGCAAATGGTATTCCTAACTGGGTGGTGAGTAATAATTAATATTTTCTAAAAAATTAAGTAACGTTTTGAAAATCTTATGATTTATGACAAATCACTTTTTGATATTAACGTTATTGCATTAGAATCTCAAGATGGATTACTTCAAGTAAGATTATTAGAATTGAATTTTTGTAAAATTTGACGTTTCTAATTTTTTTATTATCTAAATATTTTTCATCAACATTTAATTGAAATTTGAACAATTTAGTTTAAAAGAAATTTTATCAAAATTATAAAATATTTAATTAATTGAACAGTTATATATTATTTTGCTTGGAATTTTAAAAATTATGAGTATTAAAAAAATTTAGGATAGAAATTAAAAAGTAGAATGATAAAAATGATAGAAAACAAAAAGAATAATTATTTTAAAAAAAAAGGAAAAGAGAAGTGGAAGAAAAGAATCTAGAGTAGGTCGTAGAATTGCTCTTCATATCACTCTGAGAGATTAGAGAATCTCAAAAGCTTTGAATATAAGATCGTGTTTCGATCCACTTCAATCTTGAACCTATTCAAGGTTCAAAGACTATGTCAAGTACTACGCTATCTGAATTTTATGATTTGATGGATGATTTGACAAGAGTGCAAGACCTTGTTTACTTGCAATTTTGAATATTGATATATTTTATTTATATATTTATTGAATTATATCCATAAATAGTGTATTTTTGTGAACAGAAGAATAAAATGTACTAGTGTTCAAAATTTAAAATATTCAATTCAATGAAAAAGTATTTACAAAAGAGATTCTATGATTCTGTGAAATAAATTTATTAAATTTTTCATATTTAAAAAGGAGGAAGTAATAAGTATTTTGGAATCACAGTTTTCGAAATCCATTAATATGAATTTGTTTAATGGATTTGTTTGTATTTTTCCTGTGATTGAAGACAATTTCTATAATTATAGACTTGAAATTTTGGAGATAATAAATATTCGAGATAAAAATAAATGTAATTAATGGTAAAAATTTACACTAACAAGAATTTCAAACATTGAAATGAAGAGTATCATTTATCAAAATCCAAGTAGAAATAAATGTTTTTAGATTATTTTAATTATTTTAATTTAGATTATTTTTTTGCATTCATATTATAAAATTAGTAAAAATATTGCAAAAGCATAATAAATAATAAATAATCTAATTATTTAATATTATTACAAATTGAATTATTTCTTATTTCATATGAATAATTTTCATCAAAATTTAAAATATTTTATATGCTTTTACATGCTTAGAGAAATTTTATGAACATATATATGAGCATATGAAAACAAGATTCCATATATGTGAAATTTCTTTGTTCGCAAACGTAGATCTCGGTTCCTCGGTCCCACGTTAACTCTTGAAACTTTCTTCGACTAAATCGATTCACTATCCAGCATCTGCGGACGCATTTACTTGTTCGAAAGTTGAACGATAGGTAGGTCGAAGGAAAATCGAATTATCCTAGAAGCAAACGATACGAGAGTGGTCGAACTTGTTCGATTGGAAAAACGATCGATGGACCTAACTGTTTCGAATTCGAGGCTCTGCCTTTGGACGTCGAGGATGGCCACGCGTGAACGAGCTTAAAAAATATCCACGAAATGGCTGAAAAGGGTCGAAACGAACCTCTTTCCACTCACGTTCTTCGAATTCCGTGTGTGCATCGAGGTTCATCGAGCTCGTGTGCGCATTGAGCGTTCGATCGTGAAATTTCAAGCCAGAAAACCGATATTTCAGTGTCGAGGAGTACTAGTAAAAAAAACATTTGTTAGAAAAAAGGAGAAGAATCGAGAAAAAATACATAAAATATTCGAATAATTTGATGAAAATTAATATAATTCCAAATTAAATAATTAAAATATCCTATTAAATTTTGTATCTATTGAATTGTAAAAGAATTTCCATAATATTCGTAGAATTGAAACTTAGGTAATAATAGGAAAAAGAAAGAAAAGTATTTACATTGACATAATATAATAATAAATTAATATTTTAGAGATAGAAAATTTCCATATGGATAATAGTTTACAGAAACCAGTAATGATAATTCAATATTCTTATAGTTATATAAAATTCGATAAGAATAAATTTCTATAGATATTAAAAGTTTCACCCCTTTTTTTCAAATAATAAAAACTTTAAACTATCAGTTAAATTAAGAAATAAATTTTTTTATTTCAAATTAATATATTAATATTATGAAGGATGTGTCATGATACATTGACGCAATTAATGAATTATTCATAAAAATATGCAAATATTGTTTAATAATTTATAACACAAACTTTTACGTAGAGATTTTCATTGTATAATAATATTCTATATATCTTTAATATATATATTCAACAATCTTTCCTATTCTTATTTTTCACTTGTCACAAATCATCCTATACATATTCCATAACGCATAATGTAAATTCCATTTGTTAAAAAATTCCTATGAAATGTTTCACAAAAATATATTTATTTAATTATCATTACAAAACCAACGAAATGGATCTAGAACTTTCCATACGATATTACAGTCTTCTATAATCGCATGTTAATATATTTAAACGAAAATACACGTAACAATGACAAAAAGCGCTGAACGCTTTTAAAATTCTATCCGCAGCCCGGAAATCACGATCAATTGAGATTGGTGTCGAGATTTGGAGAGGAGAAGGCCCGTATGATCACCACGATGTCGCTTTTGCTGCCAGGTGTTGCCGTGAATTACTACGGTGATGAAATTGGTATGTCGGATACTTATATCTCGTGGGAGGACACGCAGGATCCACAGGGATGCGGCGCCGGTAAAGAAAATTATCAAGAGATGTCGAGAGATCCCGCGAGAACGCCATTCCAATGGGACGACTCAGTTTCTGCTGGTAAGTTCCTAATTTTGCACCGGATGTGATATTTTTATTCAATCGTAAAGGCGACAATTTAAACGAATCTTAATCTTTGTGAGAATATAAATAAAATTTTGCAGCAAGCAAAAATATTCAAAGTATAATTTTTATAGCAGAGAAATTATGCAAATTGTATGAAATGATTTTATATAGAGATCATCTTAAGAATCGAAAAATTTTGTACATGGTACTAAATATTATTAAGTAGATTAATCATTTATGGAATTTTTAAATTTAAAAATCTATAGTTATTAATATAATAAAATTAATTGCTATAATATCGAATATTTCAAAGACTCATTATTATTAAGACTGCATGATTTTAAATACACGAATAATGTAATTGATTAATATTGATGGTAATAATGTTAATATTTATTGTTTTCTCCATAAAAAGGAAAAATAATGAGAATGTACGTTTGTTTTCGTATCGATTATTTTATTTTGAACAAAAATCATATTTATCAGATATCATTGATGTCTTTCTGATATTATTTATGTTTTCTTAATATGATATCATTCCTTTATCGAAAATATGTTATTATTATAACTGATTCTAAAACATTGAAAATATTTTCTAACAATAATTATAGCATATTCCTACAATGAAAATCATAAACTTTTAATGAATTCAGTAAGGAACAATTTCGATTCGCAGGATTTTCCTCAAGCTCTAATACCTGGCTTCGTGTCAACGAAAATTACAAGACTGTCAATCTAGCTGCTGAAAAGAAGGACAAGAACTCGTTCTTCAATATGTTCAAGAAATTCGCGTCGTTGAAAAAATCGCCATACTTTAAAGAGGCCAATTTAAATACGAGGATGCTGAACGACAATGTTTTCGCGTTCTCTAGGTAAGATAGTATGTGTGTAAATTGGGAAACGTTGTCTATGATCGATCAATTTGTCGATTAAACGATTGATCGATAAAATATTTTACCATTCACACAGGTATTCTTCTTATTCAAAATATCTAATCTAAATTTAATTATTAAGTTGAAATTCACTCATACGTACAATTTAAAAAATTATTTAGATTGTCAACATATAGTGATCAAATTTTTTATAACAAAGAAGAACAAAGGTAAGTTAACATACGTGCAAGGAAGAGTTAATATTTATATTGAAAAAGAAAATACAAGTAAAAGGAACTAATTGATTATCAAAAAATATATTATCACAATGATTTCCTGTTATTATTCATCTGCATATATTATAGTTTTGAACATGTGAATATGCAATATAATTGGTTACAGTAAAATCATCGAAACTTACAATACGATTGATCGTGATATTATCGTTTCCTTTATTTTTCAATGAAAAGTTATGTACACGATATATCGTAATTTCTTCAGGGAAACCGAACACAATGGATCTCTTTACGCAATAATGAACTTCTCGAAGGAGGAACAAATCGTGGACTTGGAAGCGTTTAATAACGTGCCGAAAAAATTGAATATGTTTTATAACAATTTTAACTCTGATGTACAGTAAGTATACATTTTTTTTTTGCTATCTTTTTAGAGCAACTGTATCGTAATATCGATCAGTATATTCGTGCATTATAAATTTCTTTTGTATTTTTACAAATTTGTAAGTAATACATTCTTAAATAATTTTTTTTATATATATATATTACGATGTCAAAATATTAATCAGAGTAATTCTTTGTTTATTTCTTGCGAATTTTTAAATATAATATTTAATTTCAAGATTGGTTAAGTTTGGAGAAGAATTTTGTTTTAGAAGTACGCTTATAGAACGTCTATTAAAAATAGACATAATTGAATTAATTTTTTATAAATTTATTTTTGTTCATTTTAAACAGGTCCATCTCCAACAACGAGCAAGTAAAAGTTCCTGCTTTAGGATTTTTAGTCTTAATCTCTCAAGATGCTAAATTTGGAAACTTTTAATTTTTTCCTGAATATGACTATTCTTTGAAGCGAAAAGAAACATATATCGTTAAAATGTCTCTCTATATTATTATATATATATATGTATTAGCTAATAAATTTCAAATATTTTGAAATGTATAAAAAATTTATTATTTTTTATTGTATTTATATTCCTCTTTACACATTTGTTTATTGCTCGTTTTTACTAGATTTTCTTCTTGTATAAAACTCCTTATACATAGAATATTTTTTGAATATTTAATATATTATTAAAATCTTCTAAAAGGATTTTTGATGAAATAGTTCTAATAAAATTTTATTTTTTTCAGGAATAAAATTAATTAATTTATTATTTCTCTCTTCGAATATTTAATTTATGAATCATGTATTTCTTTAAATATTTGATATAAAATAATAGATAATAAAATAAAAAATAAATAAATTTCATTATACACATGATTTATAAAAGTATTCAGATATCAATGATATATATGGATTTTTTCATATACTAAAATAATC
Source organism: Apis laboriosa (assembly GCF_014066325.1). Lineage (NCBI taxonomy): Eukaryota > Metazoa > Arthropoda > Insecta > Hymenoptera > Apidae > Apis > Apis laboriosa. The sequence goes on from NW_025223999.1 coordinate 55,844, forward strand.
CACATACTTTACACTTACTTTTACTTCAATTATCCATCACGAAGCCACAACTTAATTGTTAATGGAACTTTCATCCCAACTTTTATCCGAATTAATGGAATTAAGGAAGATATGTTCGATGAAATAAAGTAATTTTTATAGAGGATGATTTATTCCCCTTACGACAATTATTTTATATTATAGCAAGATCGAAATATTGTAACCATACAATAAAATGTAATAGAAATTCAACATTTTTTAATCGTTTATGAATCCTATATTATTTTTAACAATATATTAAATATATAATATTAAATATAGCCTTTTAAATATTAGAAAATAATGGAACATTCCAATAATAAATTTGAATACAATATTCGAATAATAATAAATGAAACATTTGCATAATAAAACTTTGAATATATATAATAAAAAGCTAACAATGAAATATTATTTTTCATTGAAATAATAGAAAGTTTAATGTAATAATAAGATATCGAATAATGAAATACAAATGTTTAATCAATAAAATTATTGAAGAATAAAATTATTAAATAATAGAATATGGATAATAGAATATTTAAATATTAATGAAGCATGAATGATATTATAGAAACTTTAAATATTATAATTTACATCATGCCATACATGTTAAAATTCTTCAAATTATAAAATGGGTAAACTATGAAATACTGAAATACTAAAATTTTTCTATAGCAGATTTGAATATCGTATCACGAAACCAATCAAAAATCAATTCTTCTTCGCAAAAATTTCAAAATTCAGTTCGATCGAATTATTCATAGAAATCCTTCAACGTTTGAAACAAGAAACGCACACTGAAAAACTGGCATTCAGCTTCGTTGGTCGAAAAGGCAGCCATGGGTCAAATTGGCCGAAACTCGCGAGGACCAGATCCGATTAACCGGGCCTTTCACTTTTTTTTCACCCGAAGGTAAAACTGGCCTGAAAGCGTGAACGGAAGCGGTCGTGTGTGTATATCGGTTCCCTGCCACGTCAATCAGCTTGCCAATTATAATCGTCGCGGTTTCGTCCATGCTGGAGTTCGTTCCATAAGAATTTCACTCGTCAACTTTCGCAAAAATTCCTCGATTGGGCGGCTGCTGGCTTCGACCATTTTCCACGGCCGTTAAAAAGTTCGCCGTTCAAGCTTCATTCTGAATGCAGACTGGGTGACAAGGGACGAAATTGGATACTCGAAGGTGTGCGAACGTCGTGCTCGAAGAAGGTGGTAAACTGTTTTAAAGCGGATATGCTCGAAGAAACGAATTTAATATGGATAATATATTTAATATTATATTATCTTTGATTGAATATATATATAGAGAAAAAAATCATTTGGATATAATGAACTAAATATAATATAATGAACTAAATTTTTTATATTAAATAAAGTAGAACGAGAACAATGGAAAGAAATAATAAATTATTTTTCTCGTATATAGAAAAAATATAGAAAATATAAAAAAATATGGATGGAATCGAGTTCAAACAATAATCATAAATTTTTGGAAATTTTTGTTATTGAATAAAACTATGAATAAAACTGTAATTATATATAATTTTAGCATAAAACTATCCATTAAGGACAATTGTAATTAATGTTATTGTGATATCAGTGCATTTATGAATAATTTACAATTCTGATTTGTGACAGGAATACATAAGAGAATGTCCGAATAATTTTAGATATTGTTGCGTAATCTGTTTACGTATCACTTATGGTGAAAGAAGTAACATTCACTCACGAATGTGGTAATTTCTTCAATGATTGAATAACTCATGACAAGTTTTTCAATATTCCAAATTACTGTAATTATCTCACTTTTTACAATTATACTTTGTACCTTACATTTATTTAAATAAATTCTCTAATATGTATGTATTTATATGTACAAACGATCTTTGGAAGAAGACAAATTGAAGAAGTAAAAATCATTTAAAAAGCTTGAAAAAACAAGAAGTATAATTAGAATAAAGAATAAAATATTAGATGAATGAAGAATTAATATTAAAACATATATATATAAAATGCAAATATGTGTAAAACATTATTAATTATATTATTGTTGCTTATTTAATTTAATTACAAACGACTAAATATATACTTATTAATATATTAATATACGCTATTCGAAGTTTGAATTCGCTACACGGAAATGAAATCGTATGTATTGCTCTAATATTCTCATTTAAATTTTATTCGGGATTCTCTCTATTTCCTACCTAAAATGTGAAAAAAAGAAACGTGTTGGTTAAGGTTTGTATAGAACGTAATCGCGTACATTTTCACGATTTTTCGATTTTTATGAATTTTCAACGTTGCTACATTTAGCAAACAGACCTCATTTGCCAAGGTATTCATGATATATTAAATATACTCGTTATATTTTCAGTAATTGTGTTTTTTGATTTAGTTTTACTTTTTGTTTCATTTCACTGTTCAAAATGAAAGATACGATAAGATAGGAGATATAAAAAAAATATTAATCAAAAACTTATATTGTTTTCATTGACGAATGGAACGTTATAAACTAAGTTTTGCATAATTTTAGAATTTTCTATATTTTTTAAATTCAATAATTCAATCAATTAAAAAAATTTTTAAATGACTTATGATATAGATTAATAGTCAATATATTATTATTTAATCAGTAAATTATTATTTATACAATTTTTTTTTCATTTCATGAAGAAAATAAATAATAAGTAAATCATTTATTTTATATTTTAATAATAAATCTTAATGATTTTTTTGTTTAAAAATATTAGAGAATATTATATTTTTTTAACATTAATATTTTTTTTTTATTTCAGATTACGGAATATAATAATGTTGAAGATATTCCATAATTTTCGCCAAACATTTTGTCCATACATGACATTAAATAATGAATATCAAATAAATTCAAAGAGTTTCATAAAAATAGATCGTATTTTATTTTCACTATTTATATAATTGATATCATTCACATATGATATTTCATTTTCATGTTTTAGAAATACAATTAATCTGATAAGAATCGTAACGCGAACACAATTTTAACAGTAATAAAATATCAAAGTATCGTTTCATTGATTTACTCTATTGAAATAACGTTATAAATTTATGAATGTATTCACTCATCACGTATTTTCCTACGTTTAATAATATTTCCATACAGTCACATCAATATCGTCATCTACTGGTTTTTTTAATACTATGATGATTCATCTGTATCAAGAAATATATGATCTGCTTTAGTATCTATAATTTCTTGTTACGTATCCTATCAATTCTAAATCAATTCTTAAATAGGAGTTCCATTTTTATTATTTTATTTTTTTAATTTAGATTATTAGATTTCCGTTCTATTTTTCAATTCAATCGATATGAAATACTTTGCATATTTTTTATTTTTTTTCTCGATTAATCGATATAAGATTAAAACGACACGTTATTCATCAGTTTTTACAGGAAGCATCTGAATCTTTCTGTATAGATAATGTTCGCTATCCGTTGCTGTGCTTCAAGTTTAACAAGAATTTTAAATATTTTCTTTAATTCCAATACGAGAATCGTCAAACGTAATAAAAATATCTCTCTTCGTTTCTCACAGTGAAAACTTTGGCACAACTTTGAATTATCCAGTGCGCAAAGAAAGCTAGCAATTCGCTTTGGTCTCTCCAGTCTCGAGCAATAAATTGCTCGGTACTCTTCAATAAAAACGACTTTTATAAAATTTCCACGCGACAAAATTTATCTCGTGAATTTCCTAGAATTTTTCTTCGAATCTCGTGTTTTCTCGTTACAAAATTTAAACAAGTAAGCACGTTCTCGGAATTCTACACGGCTCAAAGCTTCAACTTTGCGATTAAAGTAAATAAATTGTTAGAATATTTTTTATTTCTTTTAATAAGTTTTATCGTAAGATAGTATGTATCTATTCGAAAAATAAAAGTATGTTCTACATTCATATTTTTAAAAAAATATTAAGCAAATAATCAATAAAGATTATTGTAAAGATGATTGTTTAGGCAATGAATTATATTGTATTAATAAATTTTCGAAATTATAAAAATAGTTTTAATTTCTAATTGGAATAATATGTATAAAATACGATTATTTTACTATTTCAAACGAAATTATTCGCAAAATCCTACATCGCTAGAGAAGAACTAAAATTACTTACTCCCATTTACCATTTACCTTTTTCAAAAGTCTATTTTTCTCGATTCTGCGAAAGAAACTCCGATTTTCAAGTGCGGAAATTATTCCACTATTAACAATTAAAAAAAAAGAAACAAAGATAATAATAAACAAAGAAATGCAGAGACGATCGAGCTACGTATTGCACGTATCCCGTATTTACCTGATCGCGTTGCAATTTCACGACAATGATACGCCGTTATCTGTCGCGATTTTTCCCGAGCTCCCATGATAAAAATAGTCCGTGCTCTTTTTTACCATCCAATCTGACGAGAAGAATATAAGGGACCGCGTGATCGCGCGCCGTATCATTCAAATCATGAAGAGCTTCGTCGTGGTCGTACTTCTGCTCGCGGTCAGCCTTGGCGCCGGCCAAAATAACAAGGGTTGGTGGAAGAACGCGATCTTCTATCAGATATATCCCCGCAGTTTCATGGATTCCAATAATGACGGCATCGGGGATTTGAAAGGTAGGAAATTCGTGCGAAAACACTTGTGTCTTGTATTTTTCATTTTCCGCGTATCGTATCGTATCATTGGATCGCTTTTAAGCTAAGATTCACACGAACTGCGCGACAACTTCAGTTCAGCGACGAGTTTATATCATAATTTTCATGATAAAGTGTGCATCGCACGATGTAAAGAAATGTAAATCTCGATCGAAAATATCAAATAAAATTGGAACAATGTTGTATCGCTCGTGTACAATTTTTTTAAGAAGTATGACGGAAAAATCGTAATTAATATATGCAGTGATTTAGGGAGATTAGGGATGAAGAAAGAGATTGGAAATTAGAAAGATTTAAGATTGGTTAAGAAAGATAAGTTGTTAAAAGTTAATATGGTTACAATCGTGATTCAAATATTTAAATGTCATATTGGAATGAAGTTTCGTAATATATGACGCCATGCATCTTTATTGAAGTGTGATCGTGATGCACGAGTTGTTATCTTTGCAATTGTACATAATTGATTGGTATTGATTGATTAAATCATGTTCCTTTAAAAAAGTGTCGAGGAAAGAAAATGAGAGAATTGAAAAATTGAGTAGATCTTAGTCATGAATTATGAATTCTTGGTACAGATATTAATGATGATAATAATATATTTATGTTAATAAGACTTGATTAATGGAAAATACGTATAATTATTCATATTTACATCATAATACATGGAAAAATTATTTAACGTATTTCTTTTAGTTTATAAATTTAAACGATTTATTTTTTATCTTATTGTAACAAGAATATTTATTTATATTAATAGAATTGAATTAAAAATGATATATTTTCATATCCTATTAATATTAAATAAAAGATAAAAAGAAATATTTGTTTGATAATTTCTTTTTTTTTTGTTCATTTGAATATTTTACTATTTATGATTGCCATTTTCACATATATTTATATAATATTTTAAAATATTAATTTTAAATAATTTAAATAATGTTTCGAAAATATTGAAACAATTAAATTTACAATTCAAATAATATTTATGAAATATTTAAGCGATCTTTCCTTATATAAAAATATATATTTTCTTAACAAATATAAAGATTAAAATGATATTCAAATATTAATGTTAATGTAAATAAATGAATCGTTTAGAAACAATTTGTGCAATTGAAATTAATTATAGTTTGTTAACTAATAATAGTATCATGAATGGATTAAAGATATTTAAAGAGATGCGCAAAGTGGTTGAGCATTCTACTGAATCTCAAGCTTGGAATTAATCCAAACTTTTAATTCTTTGCTTATTAACGCTGGTAATAATAGTTGCTGGTAATTAGTCGATAATAAAAATGAGAATACGTTAGCAATTAACAATAAAATAAATAAAAATAAATAAGTAAAATATTGAATCTAAAGAACTTGTGGAATATATTTTTTATCAGCAAATGCAAGAATATTGTAAAGATTTGTAAAGATTTTTATATTTAGAAATAATACATTTCGTGTTATTCTTTCATTCCACAAACATTCTTTATAAAATAATGGTAGATAAAGATAGTTAATATTTAATTGCACTTCTCGAATCCCACGTCCTTCCTTTGATACGTATATATGATGTAACGTACGTGAGCTTTGAATGTTTGATGATAATTGAATGGAGTTATAAAAAATCTTTTGTAACGGTATATTAGCGTAAGAGCTGATCGATAATTACCGTAAAAAGGAACAAATTTGATTAATCGTTTTTTATCTTATAATTTTCCTCGTTGAAGAAAAATATACTTTTGTTATTGTGAATTTAAAAAAATTTAAAAAAATTTAATATATATTTTTATTATATATTATATATTTAATCAATTATTAATTATGCCAACTTATTCACGATGTCATGAGAAATTTTATTGAATATCAATATTGACTTAATATCAGTGATACAATAAAAAAGAAATATTTATTAATTCAATCAATTAACATTTATTCGTTTCAACGCGATTTATTTTCAATATGTTTTAATTGTTTTTTATATTTTTCGAAATTAATAATATTTTATTTTTGTTAATAAATCTTAAAGTTGTTTCGAATTCTTACTCACCGTGACGATTATAATCATTTATTCTTTGTACTCGTCACTTACCTGAAACAAAAATAATAGAACATCATATATTATTTTTAAATCAAATATATTTAGAAAGAATCATTAATAATATCGTAATTAAACATAATAATAATAGTAAGTGTAACATTTGATAGAGAATAATTTGTTACCTAATTAAAAATATTTAAATAATAATTTCTTGTAATAAAATAAATACAAAATATCTAAAAATAATAATAAATATTAATAAAACAATGTAGATTGATATCTCATCTATATTTCAAAAAGATACACGCAACAATTATCTAACGATTAGATATAATGGTGAAAAATTGAACGATTTCATAATTCAAATGCGTTATACATTAGAAGTTACAATAATATTTACAATAATATTTCCAGCGTATTATCTATAACAATCTATAACTATCTGTAATAAAAAATATAAAGCGAAAATAAAAATTGACATGAAAAATAGAAGAATTGATAAATTAATATATATGGATATTTATTTTTTCTTGGATATCTTACTTGTAAAGTTTTAGATTTCTTGTTAATTCTCGTCCATTAATGAATCACGAAATGAGTTCACTTTTCACTTTTATTCATTTTTATTTTATTACAAGAATTAAAAAATAAAATATTAACCTCATGATTTTTAATAATTTCGCATATTAGATTTAAAATCTAATTAAAATCTATTACATAGTTAATATTAATTTCTTATTTTAAAAAAATGGACAAAATGATAGAAATAGAAGAGGAATGTATCTATTCCTCGTTCATTTATTTTCATGATCATCGATATAGCACGATTGATCCACAAAAATATGATTAGCATTTGCAAACCAATGTGAAACCATCTGAATCGATTCTTTTTATTATCATCCAATTATTAGATTCGAAAATTGATTTTAGCTTATTATTTTAACTGGCTTCTTGGCAGGTATTAAGGATAGGCTTTCACACTTCATCGAATCTGGAATAACAGCGGTATGGTTATCACCAATTAATAAAAGTCCTATGGTAGATTTTGGATACGATATATCTGATTTTGAAGATGTAGATCCAATATTTGGCACTCTACAAGATCTTAAAGATCTCATTGCAGAAGCGAAGAAACAGAATTTAAAGGTAACATAAAAACATACTAATATCTTGTCGTATGAAATCATATTCTATTATATCATGCCATTATATTAGCAGATATAAAATCTTCAGCAGTTTTTAATTAGGAAGATTTTGATTCAATATAAAATCGATAAATTTAAATGAAGAATATCGATGAATATCAAGAATAACGTTATATTTATGATGAAAAAATATATGATAAAATAAATAGGTAAAAATGATTGTTAAAATTTAAAATTGAAACTTAAAACTTAAAATATATTGAATTATATTTAGAATTATGCATTTTTACATATATTTATCGTATTCAATTACAATGAATTAATGAAAAAATGATACGACGCGATGCTATAAAAAAAAAGAGAAATATTTGAGAAAATTCAATCGTTTATTGAAAATATTAAAAGTGTACATATGTCTCAATGATAATATTGTATACATATATCGTATAAATTTTAAATAAATTATAAAAATATGCATTTCGATAAATAATTCTTTCATTTTTATAATTACGTGAAAATAAAATTATGGAATGTTTTATATGTGATGATACACAGTATCGTGACGTGAATAACATGACATAATTGTAATTTGATTCCAACAGATTTAAAACAATGAAAATATATCGGCTCATACTCTACACGAATTACACGAAAAATCACGTAATACAGCACTTACCTTTTTAGTGACGCGATATTAATGCGTATTTATTTTTCTAATCTTAATTATATGATATGATTGTATCATGTTAAAAAAATCATATAACGATATATAAATAGAATTCTCTTTCGTAAGAGATTTTATATTAAAGATTATAATTTTTCATTCTTATATGTGATATCTGAATTATCGATAAGTACTTTTCCAATATCGATGAGATAAACATTAAATTTAATAATACACGGTAATAACACTAGAAAGAAAATCACGTTGAAGATTTTAGAGTATCATTTATTGTATTGATACAATAAGTGATACGCTATCGAATAATTTTTAATTAAATAATAATTTAAATCATAAATTTTTTTGGAAAATTATTTTCCTATCTTAAGTTTGAAAACAATTCTATCAAATTCCACATTTAATAAATATTTCATGGAAATGTAACTATTTCTCTAAAAGAGTGAATATCAAAATATTTTCATTAAGTAGTATGAAATATGAAATATTTTCATATTTCATTATAATTTTCATTATATTTTCATTATCTGCCGAAAAATTAATTAATACATTTAAAAAAAATTCATAGATTTTTTTTTATTTAAGACAATAAAATATTAAAATTTGCTTTCACATTTTGAATTGAAGATATTATAGCTAATCATTCAGTTATTTGAAGCTCAACAAAGTTTAAAAATCTGTATTTTTTCTAAATAAATAACAAAAATACTGATAGTTTTTTTTCTTTCAGGTTATTCTAGATCTCGTCCCTAATCATACTTCTGATCAGCATAAATGGTTCCAACTGAGTATAAATCGGACTGAAAAATATGAAGATTATTACATATGGGTTAATGCTACTGTAAACGATACAGGAAGTCCAATTAAAGACAAGTATCCTAATAATTGGGTTAGTGTATTCAATGGTACAGCATGGACATTCCACGAGGGTAGGGGACAATTTTATTTCCATCAATTTTATAAGCAACAACCAGACTTGAACTACAGAAACCCGAATGTGAAAAAAGAGATGGAGGTATAGTTTTGGTCAATTTTCTTGATATTAAAATTAATTCAAAAATTAATACAAAAGTTTTGTATCATTCGATTTGTTTATATATATTATATATAATTTAATCAATCCCATGAAAGAAAGAGAAACGAAGAAAATATCTTATGAACGTATCGAATGTACATTATTGAAATACTGTAAATTAGATTAATCTAAGAAATTCTGTTGCAAGATTTTACTCGTATTCGCAAAGAATTTTTCCTTATTCTATCATTTTATTCTATGCGAATCGTCTCCAACAGAAAATTTGCATGATCTATTCATTCTTTTTTCAGAATATAATGAAATTTTGGTTGGATAATGGAATCGATGGATTCCGCATAGATGCTGTACCACATTTATACGAAGCCGCTAACATATCGTTAAATGAAACACCTTTTGATGAAAAGCTCAACTTAAGTCTTCACGCTTCTTTCAATCACACTTTAACGAAAGATCAACCCGAAACTTACGAATTGGTATCCGAATGGCGACAATTCGTGGATACGTATGCAAAGAATAATAATCGGGATGAAATAGTAAGAGAAAAAAAAAATATATTTGCGAGCAACATATCGTGAAGATATATTCTATTTTTAAATTTTCTTATTTCTTTCGAGACTGACAAGATATATCAAACTTTTATTTAAGTATCGATTAATAATTTTATCAATGCTAAATGAATAGACTCAATGTTGTTTTAAATTTTAAATTTAAGAAAAAATTGATCTTTTTTCCATATATTGTTTAATAATAATTCCATATATTAATTTTATTTAATTTGATCATATATTAGTATTATATTATTTAAAAAATTATTACATTAAAGAAGAAAAATTTTTTATTCGATTGTTTCATCGTCACTGAGGTTTACACGATGATTGATTTTATGAACAGGATGTAAAAAGTATAGAAAGTTTCCAATTATACTATTATACACATATTGATAATATTTAGAATATTTTCTTAATTTTTAATCCTAGATTTAAATTAGATACGCATTGAACACTATTTATCACGATTTAATAAAATTTTGTTTTACAGGTACTTTTGACAGAGGTCTATAGTTCTTTAAGCAACACTGTCAAATATTACGAATTCGGTTCAAACGTTCCCTTCAATTTTAAATTTATAACAGATGCAAATGCATCTTCCACGCCAGAACAATTTAAAACGATTATAGACAATTGGATAAAAGGAACTCCCGAAAATAATGTTCCAAATTGGGTGGTACGTAAGTTTTTTCATAATTAATTAAATTTAATATGATAAAAACAAATACATTTAATCCTGACTGTGACTCATTTTTTACTCAGTCAACTTAGTTGACGATAACACTAAATAATGAAAATTACTAATGAAAATTAGATAAGTTTATATCTATTCGTATTATTTAATTAAGATCACTTTTGATTCATCCAAAATATAAATATATATATAATAATTACAACAGATGGGAAACCATGATCGAGTTCGTGTCGGTACACGTTATCCAGGTAGGGCGGATCACATGATAATGTTAGAGATGATTTTGCCTGGAGTCGCGGTCACGTATTATGGAGAAGAAATCGGTATGGAGGATAATACTACGATATTCAAATATGATGTTCGTGATGGCTGTCGAACACCATTCCAATGGGATAATTCCATTAATGCAGGTATGAAGAATTAGATTGAAGAATCAGTTTCTGAATTTTTCTAAAATTTTTTATTAATTTTAACAATAAAAAATAAAAAAAAAAGTTTAAAAAAATTGAAAAATAATATTATAAAATATTTTTTTTATTAATATTAATATTTCAATTAATAAAAAGATAGATACATTTTATTAGCAAGATTTTCAATTTTTTATAACTATATAGCGATAAATAAATTTTGAAGTCATTTGAATCTCGCATCAAGTTTAAAAAAAAAAAATCATTTCCATTAATATTCCAATTGATTATTATTCTATCAATTTAATTATTACATTCATATATTTACTCTTTATTTTATATCTATATAAAATATACAGAAATAAAACTATTATCTCTAATATTTAAATAATAAAACAACCTTATCTCGTTTGTAAATTTCTATGAAAATATTGATATTTACATGATAAACTCGATGTTTATAGGCTTTAGTAAAGCCAATGAAAATATAGTTGAAAAGGAATGGCTGCCTGCTCATACATCGTACAAAAATGGATTAAATTTGGAGCAAGAGAAAAAAGATTCTATTTCTCATTATCATCTTTATACCAACTTGACCGCTTTAAGAAAGAGAGACGTGTTGAGACAAGGGAATCTTACTACACAAGTTTTAAACAAAAATGTCCTGGCTGTCGTGCGACAAAAGGAAACAGAAGCGGTATCTCTTTTGATCAACTTCTCTAAAAATAGTACTACCGTGGATATATCAAACTTGGTGAACAAAGGAAATAACAAAATTTACACAAGCAGTATAAACTCCAACTTGATAGCAAAGTAAGCAATCAATATTCGGCGAATTTTGATTAAAACATATGTTATAAATTGAATTGGAATCAATACGTGGATTTATAAGAACAATAATAGAAGAAAATTTTCTATAATGCAATAATGATTAAAATAGATTTTTTAATTTATGAATATTTTATTATATTTAAATCAATATCTTTATTAATTCTATTAATCTTTTATTAATTCTAAAATCTTTTATTAATTTTATTAGTAATGGACAATTAATGACATAAATTTAATTTCATTTTTGATATTTGGTTCTAAAATATTTTCAAAAATAATTCAAATAAATCGATTTATTTTTAAATTCTTAATTTTTTTACTGATTCCAAATTTATTCAGATCTATTTATTTACTACTTTAACGATAATACAATAATTTTATTATTTTTCAGTCAATTGGTGAATCCGATGGCCATCAAAATTCCTGGAAATGTATCTATAATTGTAACATCCAGTAACGGCGCTACTATAGTCAATTATTCAATCATAACTTTCCTATTTGTAATGTTCATATCTTTTTTCCAGCGATAAAGAAAAAATTTATTGCTTAAAGAATTTAATGTAAAAAAAATTAGAATATTATAAAACTAATTTTAACTAATTATTAATTAATAAAATTTATCTTAATATCAGATTTAATAGGCTGAGTATGTATCCTAAATAAAATATTTATATTTATACGTTTATATCATATATTTATATATTGAATTATATTGTATGTGTTCAACATGCCATCAAACATTGTAATTGAATTATGTATAAAATCATAATTACGATTACAATTACTTGAATTTCTATACTCAATTATAATTTCTATTCTGTTGATATAAGTTTAGCACCAATATACTTTTTCATTATTCCCAATAATCAAAATTGAAATTGCAAAATAAAAAATTCTAATCTACTCTTGATATTTGACAGAATATTAAATCAGAATAATTTTTAAACTCTTTTAAATTTTAAAATAATCTAAACAAATCAGATGAATACTCTAATTTTTATTAGGCCAAAAAATCTTGAATCATCATATGGTAGTAATATATAATATTTTTTTTTTTTGTAGGAGAAATCACTAATTTTTACACAAAATTAGTACAAAGTATGAAATTTAATTGTAGAATTACAATATCATTCACCAAACTTTATGAGGATTTTCTGCTTTATGATAATTGATCCATCATGAACTTTCCTGAAGAAATGTGAAAGATAAAAAAAAGTATTCGATTTCTTTTTTTTTGGATATGCGTCCACTAAAAATGATGTTGTACGTATGCAGAAATTGGATTTTATTACATTTTTCATCGTTTTACAATTGTTTTTTATATTTGGAAAATCAATATTCATCAATTAATATCAAAAATAGCCCGATTTGATATTTAAATTAGACTTATATATAACCAAGCTGCATTGGCTTAATATGACCAATGCAATAATTATTATTATCAATAATAATTATAAAGTAACAAAGTTAAAAAAATGAGAGAAATTTTAAGAAAAAAGAGATGAGTAATATCGTACAATTTATTATTTGTACAAAATTTGATCTCTTGTTAACAGAGCGCTTATAATGATAATGATAAATTGATCTTTCGAAGAAATTAATTTCAAATAATTTAAATATATTTTGTTCATCCATGCCATCGTTCAACCAATCCATTTTTTTAAATGAATTTATCACTCGCTTGTATATCAAATTTTAAATTTATTTGTCATTGATTCTCAGAGAGGAATTCCAGATTTTGAACGAACCTGGAACGAGATATGATCCACGCATTATCCTATAAATGGATTTCGAATAATACATAATATCGCGGCTGTGTGATATATTATTAAACACCTGTTGCGCATCATTTTACAATGGAATGAAGATTATCCAAAAAGAAAACCAAGTTTCACAAGATCGACAAAGAATAACGGCTATCGCCGTAAAACGATCGGTTATCGATCTCCCTGTATCTCTTCCTCTGATCCGATTTCCACGGCAATCTGTCCACGCTCAACGTCACCACGCCCTCGTATCTTGGCCGGTTTCACGCAGAAATTTATGTCTTCGGATTCGCACCTGGTGAGACAGAATGAACGAACGAAGAGGGAAACGCGACAGAAGGAATTACGATCGTTACCATTCCGTCCTTGGAATTCGGCCAACCGACCAACCATGAAATTCTCAAGTTGAATCTGATGTTCCATTCCCCCGAAAGTTTCATCAATTCTCAAACTCGTTTCGTACTTCTCTAAGGTATTAAGATATTGGTAGAATATATTCGTTTTCTTCGATTTTCATCGATCTTCAAAGATTTTTCGATAACATTGAGATTGAATGCATATGAAATAATTTTCTTGATTTTCAAGAAAAAAAAAAAAAAAAAAAAAAGACACCAAACATTTCTTAAATCTATAAATCTAGAAAAACTAAGAGAATATAAAATAATATTTACAATGAAACAATTAAAATAAATTAGCGCGTATTTCTATCTTAATCACAAGTAATCAACTTTAACATCTAAAATTATATCTTTCTAAAATTACATCAATTATCATTAAATATATATATATGAAAAATAATTTAGAATATAATTTATACGTTAATTATAAAGAATAAATTTATATTAAATATATAAAGAATGAGAACTACTTATATTTATTAATAAATTTCAACTATATTACTTTTATCATAATCGTGACAAAATATTATCTTATCTTCACGTAACATGGTTTTCATAATAAAAGAAAAATTAGCCTCATTCGTAACGAGTGGAGCTGGAAAATTTATCCACGAAGACGATTAACAATTCAATGGTTATATTCTCAAGGTATATTTATCCGTGGCTCGATTTACTCGCTTCCTCTCTTGACAAGAACGGATGACGAAATTAATCAATAAATTTAATTACGTCGACGCTAATTAATATCCCGTAAAACTCTTCCGTGGGTTCCAGAAACTGTTCGTGGTCTTCAGAGAATACGATAATTATAGCCATGTGTAATTAAACAATAACAAATAAACCAAAGAAAGTTTGCGAATATTTCGTGGCAAATTTAAAAACTCGAATAATTTCGTTTTCTTTCTCATGGAGGAATTACGAAATGATATTGATCATTAATGAAATATTAATTTATGTTAATTAAATGATAATATTAAAAGGATGAGATCTTATAAAAACGTTATAAATTGATATAAAGTAGAATGATAAAGTTCGGATAACAAAAGCTTAATTTTGGATAATGAGACATTATATAAAATTTCACTTATATAAAGTTTATTCTGTAAACTCGTTTTAAATTGTATCTAAATTATACCTCTAAAATTATAATTCCTATCTTATATAATTATTATAGCAATAAACATAAACTATGATTTGAAAATACAATAATTGAAAATAACTTGAATAATAATAAAAATATAAAAAATTAAAATCATTTTGCATACAATTGATTCAATTAAGCAAAATTAAAATAAATCGTTTATTTATTAATGTCACGTGTAATTTACGTGTTAATTTATACGTTATTAATTGTCAATCAATACAGTTATTTCACTGGTAAATTTTATAAGAATCGAGGACACGTCATATGTGTGATACAATTATTCCTTTTTTCTTATGGACATAATAACACGTTGTTACCGTTTCGGTTTTAACATTAACAAGAGCCTGAGGGCACAGAATACGAAATCATCGACATGGATTAACCAGTTTATACGATTTTTACTTTTTACGAGCTACAAAAGAATAAGATTACTTAATACAAGTTGATATTTACAAAACGAATCTCTTTTTTGGATCATACAATAATAGATGGTCGTTGAATTTTCGAATCAATTCGCAATATTATTATTGCAATATAATTTTTTAATGTTAAATATTAATTATTTTCAATTGGATTAATTCGAATTTGATATTTGTTTATAATATAATGAGAATGTAATATGATATATACCGAATGAATTAATAAGAACTAATAAAATATCGTTTCTTCGTATTAAATCGTATTAAAAAACAAATGAATTGTATTCATTTTATATTGTATTACATTTTATGCGATTTTAAGAATCAAGATCAACTCAAGATTATAGTGTTATCGGTTTCTTTTTATTTATCATGCTATCGATAATGAGATCTTAAAAAAAAAAAGAAAATACATTGATTTTGAAAAAGAAAGATCATTTTGATATCACAAAAAAAAAGAAGATAAGATATAAAAGAATTAGATTATATCTATTCAATGCAATGCTTTAAAATGCTACATAATTATTATTTACAAAACGTTTTCGATATAATCGATAGAAAATAAAATTATCGATAGAAAATAAAAAATAGATAAGTGCTTCTATTGACTCATCTTATATATATTTATGAAATTTATTTTGATAAAGCGTGTATTTTTTTTTCTTTTTAACTTATATAATCGTTATCGTAATTGCGAGTTTCGCGCGAGAGAATTTGCAAATTTTATAAAATGCACTTGTGAAATCGTTATGTAAAAAAAAAAAAAAAAAAAAAAAAAAAAATTGAAACCAACATCTTCCGAGTAAATTGCGACAATATAAAATTTCTTGAGGTCTCGCATATTGAAAAAGTACTGACGATTTATTTTGCATCGAAGTAATCCGCACACTTTCATATTTAAAGAAGAAAATGAAAAAAAAATACTGCCACGAATAAAGTTTATTTACAATGTTGCGAAAAGAATAATGAACATACTGTCAAACTTTCGAGAATATAAAATTTTGAGAAAATTTTTTAAGAAAACTTCAAGTTGCAGAAAATGAAAGTTTGCAAATAAATGAGATGGAGATGGATTATCACGATGAATAAAACATGCATCTCAAAAGGAATAATAATTGTTGATCTCACAGATGGAAAAATGGTGTATTTTTTCTTGAAAATGGAATAATTGTAGAAAACTTTATATGATTTATTTTTAAAAACTTATTAATTTCTATGCTATTTTTATAAATATATACGAAATGTATTTTAATTTTAATTAAAACAAATTTGAAAGTTTCCATTCATGAAAATATTTCTGTAAATATTTCAACAAAGATAATTTGAAGATTAATAATTATTATCATTGATAACTTATTATTGAAAATTGATAAAGAAAACAAATTATTAATACCAAAATTTAAAAAGACATTCAAAATGAATTTGAAGATATTGTCGAAGCATTGCTGCAAATTTTGACAAGAATAATATAAAAAAAGATAAGCACAATAAAATATACTTTTCTAAAATTTTATTGAAGAAGAGATCATCGAAATAGAATTCAAAAAGAATGTTTGAAAGCATAACTATTTGAAATAAAAATGAGCAAGAAAATAAAAGAAGAAAGGACAAAATGTGTCGCTTGTTGCCCAACTATTCTATATTCACTATGTTGTTTTCATAGTATGAATTATGCATTGACTTTAAGATATCAATGCTATCTGAATAGAGTCGGTTTGTTCTATATTGCAATAGTAAATCAATGATTCGATACCGTGTATCATAATTCCTTAATTGAATCTTTATTCGAATCGATCATTAATGATGGATCGCGTAATATAAACATTCTTGGAAATGCTGAATTCAATTTGTTGAATCAATGAACACGTATTTATATGGTGTGCATAACAAGCCTCATAACGAATCTCTCATCATCATTTAAAAGAGGTTTAGCTGAGTCATTTAAAGTTTCGACTCGCATATTTGCATGAAGATATTCAAATTAAATTTCAACAACAAATTCAATTGTATTGTGTTTGGAAGAACTAAAATTATCTTCTATGTGGAAACTTGAAGGAAAACTTGTGTATGATTAGATTGGAAATAATTATACGAATATCAATTTTGTGGAATGAAGAGAGAGGTAAGATAAAGTCAATATTATTTGCAAGTTGTTATTTAATTTTCTAATTTATTTTTGTTATTTGTAGATAGTAAAATGTAATAAAAGTTATTTAATATTCTATAGTGTTAGATGACTTGAAACTTACATATTTTTATTATATTTTATATTTTTAAGATTTTCTTTTAGTTAATTATCATTTTACCATGTAAGTATTTTATTACTTTGTCGTTATACTGATAATAAACGCATTATTTTCAAAATAAATATTGTATATCTATATTTAAAATATGTATATCTGTATTTAAAATATGTTTCACAATTACACGTGAAACACAGTCGATATACAATTTATTAATAATTAGTCATAGCTTTGAAACGTCTATTTTAGAGGTCGAAAAAAAAAATTAAGAAAAACGTGAAGGCTTATTTATTGAGTTATTAACAATTTAAGTTTTTTGAATGAAACAAGTAAGATACCTTTTTTATTTAAAAATTTCAATTGCTCATAACTCAACAAATAGATATTTGTGCTTCAATAGATATTTTTAGACTAACCTTTACATTTTGGTTTTTAGAATCGATTCTCCACAATATAAATATTGACATCCTGTA
This sequence comes from Apis laboriosa, assembly GCF_014066325.1. NCBI lineage: Eukaryota > Metazoa > Arthropoda > Insecta > Hymenoptera > Apidae > Apis > Apis laboriosa. The sequence goes on from NW_025223999.1 coordinate 74,354, forward strand.
TATATTCTTCATATTAAAAATAGATTGAGCAATTAACGAGAAGCAATATAATTAAAATTGCGTTGAATGGTTAAAAACTTAAATGTTGAACAAAGCATTCGTTCCTGAAGGAGAAAGAGGAGCGAAGTCCTTTTTTCAAAAATGAAAATAACTAGTAAGAAAGATAATCAAAAGTAAGGTGGGTTCGAGAGATTGTTTTATAGTTCGACCAACATCTTTTTTCTTTCTTTCTTTGAAAAGATTTTTGCAAGGCGAAAGCGAGTAAGAGGTAAGTAGAAGGTAATTCTCTCGGGGACCGATAAAAGGAAGTTAGTTACGCCACGTTTCTACGATTCCATCCAATTTCTACATACGAACCGAGTATATTCTTCGTATTTCTTTGCCCTCGTATCCAGGAAAAGGAAGCGTTTTCATTGAAAACCAACTTCGGATCGTGTGTCGGCTTTTTTTATTCTCCCCCTTTTTTTCCTTTCTTTTCTTTATCCGATCAAGGAACGTGCCATTATTTTTGAAGCTTGAGGATTGAAATGTTGAAATTATGACGGAAAAAAGTTTGAAATTTAATATATATTCGTTTTTTTAAGGGTTGGTTGCACTTTTGAGACATTAATATTGAAATATTGGGATTAAAATAGAAAAGAAGCACAAATGTTTTTAGTAATCTTTTTTTATTGTAAAAATATTTCGAATAATAGAAAAATTGAAAAAGAGGCACGATAAAATTATATTATAAATTTGATTGAAAAAATATTTAATAAGATATATTCTATTTTTAGATAATATTTATAGATATAAAGACAATAATTTATCAATAATGAAACGATTTGACAAATTATACATTGTATATGTTATAAATTTTTCTTTTACATCAAATAAATTTTGATTCACGAAGAATACAATTTAATGAAATTTCCAATTAAATTTCATTCAAACTTTTAAATCTTAAATGTTGAAAATTGCGAGTTCCTAATTTTTTCTTCCATTTAGTCTCTACTTTTACAATGTGTCACAAAAAGATTTCACATTGTTCTAAGACAAGTAAAAAGGACAACACCCGCGTGTGCAATGATCTGTTATAAGTTCAAAGCATAGTTCGAAGCATAAGAGCTTCCCAAAAAAGGAATAGCACGAAAGATATCTGGCTGCAGAAGAATAGTAACGAACGAAATCCCAGTAACACGGTCGATCGCGATGCGAACGATGCAAGGCACGTAGAATCCTCTTCCAAATTTAGTCGTTGGTCGTCAATGTGTTCGTTTTGTTGGCCGATCAGAAACTTGTGCACAACCAGCCAACGGAAGCTCTTTCACATCGGTTTCCCGCTAAATAACGTTACGTTTTTCTTTCACGTTCGAAAAACCGCGGAACTCGTCTCGTTTGTCTTCGATGACACGGCCACCATACGAACGGAAACGGATGTAACGGAGCGTGAAAACGATCGATCGACACGATTTCATGTGAAAAATCGAAGTATTAGAAATTCGATGGAACAGTGTTTGTATCATGATGACTTGAAAATTTGAAAAGATAGTGAAAACGTGATTGCATTATTAAATAAGAATGATTGATTTCTTCAAGGAAATTTTTCCCTTCTTTTTTGTGCAATGAATGAATGATTGAATGAATTGAATATAATTAAGATTTTAGTAATTGCATGTAATATTAATTAAATTTAAATAACGAAAATAATTTTTTAAGAAAAGTATAAATAGATTTTCTATCTAATGAACTTCTACAATTTTACGTTATACATAATTCAATGTATAATTGATAAACAAATATATATATATACAACACTATTCTAATTAAAATTTATAACAAGTGGATATAAATAAATGTCATTTATAAATCTTTTTATAATATTCCAAACTTTATAATTTATTCGAATATTCGATTTTCTCGAGTGTAAATTTGTAAACATGGATCGAAAATAATTGGAAAATCTTGTTTCAAAATCACGTTAAGAATCTTAAAAGCGATCACAAACGTCAGGGGGATAACTCGATCCAAGTTAAGCGGACCAACAGGATCATTCCCTTCGACCATTTCTTGCACGGCTGCGGGCTTTATGAGTTCACTGTTCGTAATACTTTCCTCTCGAATCGCAAACAGTTCAGAACTAGTTTCAAGATTTTATCTTACGTCAGAAGACGTAGGCGACTAACGTATACTGCCATCCCTGAAAATATTTTGCTTGCAATTTCTCTTGAAGAATTACAATATGGAAAATATTCGACGAAAATTCTTTGACGTTTAACGTGAATTGTCGTGAATATTATTTCACGTTTCGTTTAACAGAAAAAAAAACTAATCTGTTTTTAAGAAATCTTTCTCGACATCAAAAAAGTAAAACCTATATTTTAAATCGTCAAATATAACTCAATGTCAAGTCGATGGTATTCAGCCTGAGATATCAAGATGTCGAGAACAATTATGTAATATATGTGTCATCAAAAGCAATACTAAAAGTGTATACAATTTCTTAAAATTATAGATTACATTATAGATTACTAAAAAAAATAATCGAATGAATCAATATCATTTTACAATATTAAAATACCAAGACTTTAATTACACAAATTGCCATTATTAAGAAACTTGTTAACATCAGAAGTGTATATCAAAATATTAATAACAAAAAATTACATAAGTTATCAAATATACCAATATAAAAAATATTTAAAAAATTTTTTAAAAACATTAAAATTAAAAAATTCAATTGTGAAGGCATCAACATCGCATTAAGATTATTTATTTTATAAATATAATACAAAGTCCAATCGTATAAACACGAATCATATTATATAAAAGAACACACGATTTTCTAAATAAATTATAGGCATGAACCGACATTATTCACATTTGAGGAGACAAAATGGTGCGAGACTCGTGTCTTCGGCCTCCGCAATATTCAGTGTTATTCAATTAACGAATGAAGCGTGAAGATGGATGGACGAACACTGTATGATCACAATGGGCATCGGTAAATTGGCATCCGCGTTATTTCTGTAATAATAAAGAGGCATCGAACCGAAGATAGATGCGCACGGACGATGCTCCTCCTCGAAAACAGAATTCAGTTTGATTCAGATCGGGGTCAAACGATCGGTCGCCATCGGACCGAACTACTTGTAAGTTATTTTCAGTCTAGACGAAACAAATCTGGACGCTATTCCTATTCATCATTGATTCGTTGGATATCGTTTTATATCCTACTAGGGTTTAAATTGGCAAGTAGATTTTTGAAAGGATCGAGGAATTGATTATAGAATGAATATTTAATACATACGTATATACGCGTTATGTTATTTTTACATAAATCTATATGCTGTGTTATTCTTTAAACGTAAATTGATTATTCAATTAAGTAAAGTAATTTTCAAATAGAATAATATGAGAAAAAACTAAATTTTATTTTTTCTTTTTTTTTCATTTTTTTTTAGATAGCATTATGTTATCACATTATCACGAAATAGATTATTTTTTTTCAATTAAAAGAAGAAAAAATAATAGATATTCACTACGTAATTATTTTTCTTAATGATAAACGAAAATTCGAAGTTGAAAAGATTTGAATGTAGTGATCTAATTAATTGACCATTTCTGTTTACTGTTACAAAGGGTGTGTCTAATTGACACTTTCAAACAACGTAATCTGAAATTAGAACAATTAAATTAATTAGAGCAATATGCCTGGAAACAAGGTAATATCGGTTCACCCATGTAATAAACCTACGAAGAGATATACTCAATGATCACTATTTAATCAGCACTCCATCTTGACAATCAGTCAATCTTCGTTCAATCGATCCATACCCTTCGAATTAAATCTCCTTCTCTCTTATCAATCACTGTCTACAATGTCATTCAATCATTAAACAAGTTTATATAGTAAATATATAGATTTTGAGAAATTCGAAATAATTTTCTAATGTTCTTTAATTTTATATTTAATATAAAATTATATATAGTAATATAATTAATATTATTTGTAATATAAATTGCAAATGATTAAATTAAAGACAATTATTTTATGTGTGAAATCTATTTACACGAAATTTATAGTTTTTCAATGCGTTCATAATTAATAACAATCACGTTACTTTATAATTTGATTTGAAATGCTGTACGAAGCTATATCTTTCAATTGTCAAATAATTAAGAGAGAAATTATTGAAATTGGATTAGAGGTTCATATTATGCTTTGTTGCTTTTGCAACGATATATGCATCAGAGCATATTTGAAATCTGTTTATTAATTGTTCATTTTCATTATAATTTTCACATAACATCGCTGAAATTAACGAGCTTTATAGATACTATTTTTTTTCTAATAATAATTTTTTTTTTTTTAGATAAACTTCATCAAACCAACAAACTCTATCAAAATATTAAAATATTTGAATATGAAAATCTTCAATAATTATGATTTCAACATATCACAATAATACATCAACAATAATCCATAAATAAAAAGGGAAAACAATCCATCAAAATCTTATTTTCTTGATCAAAAAATTCTCGATGCATTCAAGTGCTCTTGCTTGCATGTTTCAAGCCATTAAGAAATATATATAGACGTAATTCAAAAAAAAAAGGAAGGAAAAAAGAAGAAACACTAAACAAGAAATGGGAACATAATACTATTGAAGGAAGGAAATTTGGTAAACTTCCACAACGTAAGGCACGCTCTCTATGGGTGTAAAAGTACATATTGTGAAGCGAATATCATTCTTTTCTTTGGAGAGCATTTTCGCGTATATACTATACACAACGTACAACAAATACGTCCACAGGAGCAACGAAGGAAGATTACACGACTATCTTTTTCTAACTTTCTTCATTTTATAGGTTTCCTTCTCATCTCTTCCTCCCTCGACTTTTTCACCAGCTTCTGTTGGCATCTCGATCCACACCTCGTCTCACGAGAAATGGAACATTATTTTGTATAGGGCGGGCCAAAATTTCGTGGATGCGACAAGATTCAACTCGAGATAAAACGAATATCCAGACGAAGTTTCGTTGGTGTCATCGCTTTTGTGGAAATCGAATTTGAAATTTGTCAACTACTCTGCGTGGCTCAAAAGAAATGGGACAATAGGAAAAGTAAGTACTATTCATCGATAAATAATTTTCAAATGCGAAACATTCGATCGATAGATTAGGATTTTTATTTTTAAAATCGTGTATTATTTAATTTATTCGAAATTATCAATTAAATATATATTTTTTTCATGGAACTTTTTGTAATGATCAAGTTTATTCTCGAATGGATAGAAACATGATCATTGCAAATAAAGTTTTCTTTGAAATTGTATTTAAATAAAGAAATAAGAATTTTCTTAAATATAGTTAAGTATAGTAACTTTTTCATTTAAAATGTAACTTTTTCATTTAAAGATTTCTTTTCCAACTTAATTTCATTAACATTCGAATATTTAGAAATTTAATTTTCTTCTTATTATTTTAGCACATATACCCTATATAGCTTGGTATCCGTGAAATTGGAATTCACCTTCTCACCCTCTCACGTATGCTTAATTAATTTATAGAAACGTTAACTGTGCGCTTCGCTTCGGGATATACGATGATTTATACGTAATTTGTGCTTCTGAATCTATCTTTAGAATCGAGTGTTTATCTTGGCTTTGTTGAAAAATTAGTAGAAATATATAAATACTTGATACGTTGGTAGATATTTGATTTATTTTAATAGAAAATAAAATGAACACAAATGGATTGATAAAGTTAAATATGATAATGCGATATACTTGTGTAAGTTTATAATAAGTAGAAGCATGAAGAACATTTGTGAAAAATTATTAAAAATTTTCAACAGATAATTTGTTTGAAATAAGTTAGATTTTGCAAATTTGTTGTCTTCCAAGAAGAATTGCAACTTCTAGTACATGCTTCCTACGATATAATAACTTCGAAGATATTAAAAATGCATGTAACTCGAAGAGAAGTTGTTTCAATACAATGATATTAAAAAATTAAATTGAAAATTAGATATACTATAGATATATTATATATTTAAATGATACTACTCCCAATTGTAAAGTATTATTTAATAATTAATTTACAAACGTAATGAAAATAAATATAAAATATCTTAAATTTTTGAAAGCTTAGAAAAGCTTAGAAAAGAGAAAATGGATTCAACAGTATTTAACGATAAAGCAATAAATGACATTTGAAGAAATGTAAAATAAATATCAATATAATAGAAGTGAAATATTGATATCAAAAATAATTCTTAAATATCTAATAAACTATATAATCACTAAAGAAAATATCTTTTAGTATTTCGAATTTATATTTAAAAATATCACTTTAATAATGAAATATTGGGAAAAATGACATGTTTACTTTTAAAATTACTTTTTTGCAAATCTAAAATATGGATCGAAGGCGTGCATGCAGCCAAGTCTTGAATCGAATTTGAAATATTGATGACAGAAGAAGTTGAGTCTTGAAAAATACGTCTCTGAACTGAAATCTCACGACTTGAATTTATTTGAAACCATTCGAAGCATCTGAGGAATCGAGTTCCTGGTAATTTTACCTTCCACGCGGTCCGATAATGAGATTCAATTTGTCGAAGAATTAAGGGAAATTAAACTGAATTGAATACGCAAAGGAATTATCGCATAACGTGAAAATTAGTCAAAGATTTGTAGAAAAATTGTTGTTGATTCTTAATTATTAGCAAGGTAAGTGTTCCAATAAATATCTATGATCTATTGTCATTTTATTTTATTCAATAGGGAATTAATTATATAAAATAATTTTATGACAAAATATAAATTTATATAATAATAATAATAATATAATAATATAGAATACATACACAAATATCATGTGTTTCCCTTATTTAAAAATGAAAATGTTATTTTGTTGTTATTTCATTAAATAAAATCATATATTGCACGATATAATCTCTATCAATAAATATTTAAATATGATGGAAATGTTAAAAATTATATAAATATATATAGCAAATATTTTTTAAATTATGGAAATAAGTATACGATTTTTCTGTATATATGACAAACAATCGAATTTGCAATACTAATGATATGAAATATTTTAGGCGAATAAGAAATCAATATTATGGAAATATCAAACTGGCCACATTTTCAATCAGAAATTAACATGTGTAGCTCGAAGCATAAGAGTGTAAACGATTCGATAAACGAAAATTGCAGGATGAAGTTATCAGTGCAATTACGGTATAATAGAATAATTTAACAAACTAACGAGCGAAATTGCTATACCTAATGCATTTTTTAACGGTGGTTACGATACCGACAAAATTATACTTAAGTTAATGGACATAGATACGCTTACAAAATTAGCATTATACTTGCGATAGTTATATCTTGGTCATATTTAACGATCATAATCTTTTAACTACTCTTAATGCAAACGATCTTCAGGTAAGTATAACATAAATTGTTCGAATTTGTAAAATTATAAAATAATATAATTTGATCCATTCAGAGAATTTCAATTTTATGTAAGAAAAAATTTATTTTTAATTAATTATAAAATTGCTCGTATTGTATTCTATGATAAAAATATGATAAAAATTTTGTGTCAAAATAATATTTTTTTCATCTTTATCGATCATTTTATTCGAACAGAAATGTTAAAAGAAGAATCAGTTAATAATAATCATCATTATGAAATGAAATAATATTTAAAAAATTTCATCAGGACGCAATTGAAAAAATTATTGAATGATTTTTGAATAAATGATATTTATATGCATGAATTTAATAATATACAATTGAAACAATTTTCGAATAATTTTTAAATAAACGATATTAAATAATTCCATATGCATCAACTTAATGATATAATTTCAGATTATTATATTCAATCATACAATATATTCAAATAAAATAAGAAAAAATTGTTTTAAATATTTATAATCATGATACGATATTATATTGAATTCTATATATTGAAATGATATATTTTTACGACGTATCATCTTATCATATAAATTTTACGATTTAATCCGAGCAATATGTATATTATCAAATTCATCCAACACGAACAATGAGTTACGATGCAGTCGTGACTTTAGAAATTGCGCACCGATGTAATTTCCTTTCTTTTTTCTTCTGAACGAAGCAATATCTAGAGAACATTTTCTCGTCGTGTATTTCGTTGCAAGATATTTTACCACTGGTTTCTTTTATTTTGCCGAGAATCGAGGTACTAGGAAGTGTTATTGTAATTTACATGCGGTTTCGCAATTTTCTTTCTTTAATATCTTTTTTTTTTTTACCATCTATTGCATTTATCGTCAAGTGATGAAAATTGAGAGTTCATTTGTTGGGCGTAATGATTTTTTATTATTATCACTTGAATAATGAATCATAATTGAATAATAAAATTAGAGATGAGTCGATCTCTTAGATCCGAGAAAAAATTTGCCGTTATAAAATAATACATAATAATTTTATGCAATTAACAAAAAAAGATTCAATTTCATTTTTTAATAACTTTATCGTAAATGTTAAAATTAAGAAACTAATTTTTTAACAAGAAAGAAATAAAATTCCAATTCTCTCTATCTACGAACATTCTATTTGTAAAACCATCGTGAATTCAAATGCGCGACAATGAAAAGGATCGTAAACTTGGCATTAAAACGGAATACCAGGGACAATCAAGCGACACTATAGGGAAGAATCGATTCTTAATTATTAAAATCACCGCAGATAACGCTTTTCGGCAATATTGCATTCTTCGCACAGCCAGGAAATGAAACGATGACAAGCTCGTATAACCGAGATCGAGAGGTTCCATCGCGAATAGATGGAATTTCTAATTCTCGTATTTAATTTCTGCGTCTGTTTAATTGATTGGTATCCTTGAAACGTGGAATTGCAAACATCGAATGGAACATCGAAAACGAATAAATGAGGATTAAAATGTATTTCGATGCGATGAATCATGCTTTTTTTTCTTAATTTAAAAAAGAATATTATAAATTATGTTATAAATATGTTACAGATATAGTATAACAAAGCTTGCAATGTATTCTCTTAATTTTATTTTAATTTATTTGAGACTTTTAATAAGTCTCAATAATAAAGATTAATTATAGGAATTCCCATCAAGGAAATTTTCCCAGAAAATCCCAGAAAGGAATTTTCCTTCAAGATGATTAATGACTTTTATTGTTAATTGTTTCAAAAAAAAATAATTTCTATGCATGATTATTTTAACTATATAATTTTAACAATTAATTATTAATTTTATTCTAATTGCATTCTAATTGTGTCACTAAAACAAAAATTAAAGATACAATATCTTATATTTACTATTTTTTATATTACAATTAGCTATTATTTATCCAACATTTCTAATAATATATCAAAATTACCAGAAGCATGCCAAATATTTACATTTCCATTTCTACATGAGATTGAAATGTTCCTACTGGATTGTCCCTTTATTAAATACACAAATCCTTTACAGGTATAATTAAACCCATATTACAGTTATATACACAGTTATACAGTGCAACTCTCAAACGATTAAAGATGATTAGCATTGAAATAACATCCTCCTCACAATCGAGACTAAAACGAAACGATGTGGATACCGTGTACTAATAGCCTTAACCTCTGTGTCCGAATAGTTTCATTTGACTGCATCAACTCCCTAAATTGAATGCGACGATAATGTCCGGGGTCAAGACGACTGTCCACGAATAACAGAGCAGCCTTCAATTTAATCCAGTCCACACTCGTTGCTTAGTGAATTGATCGCGTTGTCCTTGGAGCCACGAAAATGTAAAAGTATATCTTACTATTTATATCTATATATATGTATGTCTATTCAAAAATCTTAGGACATATCTTCTAATTTAAATAAAATTTCAATATTTTCTTGGTGGAAGAATTTTAAATATTGTTATTCATTTTTTTCTTTATAGTGTATCAAGATAAAAATAATACTTATTTATTTATATCTTCTAATGGATGCCTAATTTTTCCAATCTTCAAGCACGTAATAGAATAACTAATAATAATCAAAAGTTTTGAAAAGAAGAAATTGAAAATAAATGAAATACCAAAGAAAAATGGTAAAATATGATACTAATTTTACTGATTTTGTTTATTATGTTGGAAAATGAATGAAAAAAAAAATAGCTGAGAATATTTATCGATTTAATGAAAAAAAATTATATAATAAAATGCAAATATGAAATTACTTACGTATAACTTTGATTACATTATCATCCGATAAAAAATTTACGAATAAATTTAAGAATAACTTCAATAAATATAATAGCAACACAAGAATAAACTTTTCCAATTTTGTAATTTTCGAAATTAATCTGCATCATTTAATTCTTTCTTATTTATGATAATTTATATTGCAACAAAAAATAAAAAATCTTGAAAGATGTAACTTTTCTAATGTGATCTAATCTGACGATAGATAAAAGATAAAAGATTATTTTCATTATTACATATTTTAATCATCATCAGAACAAAATAAGTGAAAATATATTCATGATTTTATATATTTGCTATTATATATGGTACAATCATACTATCATCCAGGCAATCAGAATAATCGAGAGATCCATATCAAAGTCACGATGATTCTTCATGCTGACTGGACTTATTCGACGGATTTACGCGTCCACTGGGACACTTTAAGAAACAAGGGTCTACATCTCTCAAATCAGGGACGTCAATTCTCTCTTTGGAATCTTCTCATGAAAGATATAACTTGTTATATGTGCTGAATACAACATTTCTTTAGAGAAATGAATCTGTTATATAAACAATCAAGATTGTTTCGTTTTTATAGAACTCGTAAATTTTTGAGAGTCAATCAACATGCTCTTACTTACGATAGAGTATTTTTGTATTGTATTTAAATTATTTATGCTATGTTAGAAAGTTTGACAAGTGAGTTAAAATAATCAAACGTACGAATTTAATTTAATAATTAGATATATCAGTTTGAAGAAATTTTGAAATCCTTTAATCCTTAATTCTTTTTTTTTTCGAATCGACCGCATACGTTTAAAAGTATCCTTTAAAAGTATCCTCTTTAAATAATAAAATTTTTATTCTGTTAAAGTGAATACAATGATCGATTAATTAAAAGTTGCTTTGTTAAATTTTTCGAAAAAAAATTGTAATAAAATTGTATTTATATTTTCAGGAATAATTATATCACAGATTTGTGGCTCGTGGATAAAATATCAAAAATTTTACTTAGTCACGATGCTTCTCAACTGTGCGTTCCACTCGGTTTACCGGCAGTCATTCAAATTATGCCATCGACAATCTGTTCACACTTGCACCTCGGGGGTATAAAAAAGGAAGCATTGACTTTTTGCTCTAATGATGTTACAAATGAGGTAAGCACACGACACGTGGCGTGATAATCACATTATATAATTCTTAACAAACAAGTATATGAATTCTAGGTATATACATATATTTATAAATTTCCCTTTTCTTGTTTGTGTTATAACTGCTACGAATATTTTATCATTTGAAACAGAGTATATCGTCACGTTGATAATTTGTAACATAAAAGAATGAAATATTTTTTAATATTTCTATTGGTTAAGAATAAGTAATGAACATTGGTTTAAATTCAGCTCCATGATTTTTTTGAATAGATATTGATCAGAAATTTCAATTTAAAATATTTTTAAGTCATGTTATTTAGTACATTGTATTAAGCAGGTAAAGATTAATATTAGTTAAAAGAAAAATTGTATTTGCCTCTAAGTATAGAAAATATAATTGCTTAAGCAAATAGATTAGTTTGCTAATTTTTGAAAAATTATAATTTGCAGATTTGAAACGCTATCATTGTTAAAATAGAAATAAATATAATTTTGAATATTAAGTTATACTTCAAGTGTTTAAAAAATTAAAAATTAAAATTTAAAGAGAAAGTTTGACAAAATAAAGAAATTTAAAGAAATATATCAAAAAATATATAAGAAATATTCATTGAACATAAAATATGTCCAAAAATATATTGTTAAGGATAAAAAAAAATAAATTTCAAATTTAAAATTCAAAATATAGAATTATTTTACATGTAATTCTTAATTAAGTCAATGCCACATTTAACATTTTGTATAAAATTATATAATTTTTATTTTTTAATTTTTTTCATCTTTTTCATTAGTTTTATTTTATAATTTTAGGAATTTTTATACATAATAAATGGAATTTCAAAATTCTGTAATGAATTTTATATTATATATTTGAAATTTCTTACGATATATAAGAAGAGAGATAAGAAAAAAAATTTTACGCGAGAAATTTTTCCAGTGGGATCTTATCCTTAGCAGAGTCAATCTTCATAAGAAATAACATTATTACTTATGATACACATGTGTCACATATCATGAAATAATAAATTTAAAAAAAAAAATTGAAATTTTATATTAAATGTGACGACAATATCAATGTATTTAATCAAGCTAATCAATATTAATAAATATAAAAATATACGTGATTTTAAAAGTAATATTCGTGAACATATATCAAAAATAAATAAAAAAAGAACATGGTGCTATGATAAAAAAGTAAAAGAAAAAAAAAAGAAAAAGAAAAAGCATTCGTATATTAATTTTAATACTTAACAAGATACTTTGATAACAGACAAAGAAGAAATCAATGTAAATATAGACTCGTGTTCCTCTATTTGAACCAAGTTTTCTAATGTGGCATGAATTCTCGTTATTCTCGTTATTCGTCAAATATATAAAAATTTTTTCTTCTCGTCAACAAAAGAATCGCGATTATATATAAAACTTGTTCCATCGTGTCTGAATCTCTTCGTGAAATATCGTGGTAAGAGAAGCAAGAGAAAGAGATAATATTGCCACGAGTTAAAATACGCGACGAAGTTTACTTTTCCAAGAAAAGTTTTAACGGAACAATTTGCAGTGATTCGTTCGTGAACAAAGTGTTTGACTGTAAGAAAGGAAACGATTCGTAAAATCTGAATAATTCGGTTAATGACGGATCCTCGAGGATAAATTAACTTGTAATGAGATGAAGAGGCGTTAATTAATATCCTTAACTCGATCTCTGGACTTTTGCATGAGCTGAGAACGTTTAATTCTTGTGAGAAACGAATTTTCAACAGGGAATTATATAGTATGTAAATGAAGGAATACGAATATATAATTAACAAAATAACATGATCAATTGATTGAATATTTTGTTTGTTTTTTATTGATTTTAAAAAATGTTTTATGTAAGATAAATTCAGATGGATAAAAATTGCAAATAAAGGTATAGAGATTATATAAAGATTTTAGTTTTTTTAAAAATATAATTGCATACTTTTTAATGCATTAACCGATGCAACATATAATTCTTCATAAAAAGATTTAATTTATTTTTAATAGAAATCTATTAATATTGATGTATATTAATCTAGGAAAAGGATTTGTTATAATATGATATAATAATTACAAAATTCAAGTTATTCTATTATAAGAAACAATATAGATTACAAATTATTTTAAAAAATTAAAATTATTAAAAAAATAATTATTTTAAAAATTAACGATCCATGTGATCCAAATGGTTTCTGTATATCATTTGTAAAAATGCTCATGATATTTAAAGAATGAATCAAATCTTTACTTAAGTTCCATTTCTACAATTGTGGTAATGAAAATATAAATTTACATATCCGTGGTTTATTCTTATTACTCATTTACTATTCTTATTACTTAATACAAATAATAACCTACCTATTTGTGGAAAAAGCAAAATTCATTTTTAAAATCAATTTTTAATTTAAAATCAAATTTAAATCTTTCAATCAAAATTTATATATCAAAAAAGATAATGTATTTGTATCATTAATTCGATTCATTATAACTAATAAATATATACATTTATTTGACTCTATGTGTAGCTGAATCAATATTGTTACTGAACCAGCAAAAGAATTCTGCATCTGAATTTCCGTTGGAAAAATCTCTTCGAGAAAGAAATCGAAGAAAGAACAAAAGTCGTTGCGGAAATCGAGAAAAACAGGCGAAATGTAGAATAAATGACAGGCAATACCCTCACCGAGTTGGTTTTTTAAAATGTGCAATGATAATCGGCAAATCCCTGAAAATTGTGGGGAGATTTGCAGTAAAAACAAAAGAGAATTGAGAAGAAATATTGAGAAAAAGTTTAAATACGATATTGGAATTATTTAATTGAAATGTATCTTGATAATGATTATTTATTGTTATATAAATAGCATATTTTCTACAATAACTTTTAATTACACAGGGGTAAAGGATAATAAAAAAGGAAGCATTAGTAAGAAAGCAGTTATAATATATTTTATATAATATATTTTGAAACAAATGTTATATCATAATAACATAAATACCGATCCTAAAATTTCTTGACACAAAATAAAAAATACAAATATTTTATAAAAAGAAAAAAAAATAATCAAAAAATAAAATATTACAATAATTTATATAGATTTAATTTTCTTTTCAAATATTTTTATATAATTTTACAAATTTTTATTGCTTTTTTAAATAAATTTCATCAATATGTTTTTTTTTTAAATATCAAAGACATGTTTTTGATTTAATAAAAAAAAATTCAACACAATCACGCTGTATAATATAAAATTTGAAGAAATTTCTTTATGATTTTTAAATAAGAATCATTACCAACTAATATTCCTAATACGTTAAGATCCATGGATTTTCATAAAAATACAAGAATGGTGTAAATCTGATGCAAATTTCACAAATATGGTATAAAACGTTGGTATAAAATGGAATATGCCTGGAATAAATGCATATTATATTTTACATTCATTATTTATTATATTTGCTTTTCTTATTATCATCTTGGTTATTATATTGACACAAATGCAAATAAATACGACAAGCAAAAAACTAATTTTTTTAATACAAATATAAATAATTTCATTGAATGTTTACTATTGCGATATTTCGATATTTTTAGAGAGGAAAGTCAACTGATACATTTTTGACGAAATTAATACGACAGAAGAAATATCAACAGCAATTAAAAAAAGAATTATTACTTTTTCAAATAAAATTTTATTATATTTTTCGAAATATTATACATTTAATGAAAATTATTTTCTTCATAATTCTACAGATTATATATTTCTTTAATAAATAATTGATAATTCCAAAATCTATAAAAACTATCAAATGAAATTTTGCATCTTTCATTCGCTATTACAAAAAATTTAAATTGAAAAATTAAACCGAGCTTCACAATTCTAATTTTTTTTTTTTTTTTTTTTTTACAGAAAAACGCGACATACGTAAACGTGAATAATCTCAAGAAGTTAAGAAGTAGAAAGGAGAAAAAGCACAAGGGTAACAGTATTAGAGGCACGCGTAAAGGTAGGACGTGAAGCGAATGAAAATGATAAAATCACTTCGTTTTGTAATTTCGTGCGCGCTACGATGCAAGTTCTTACGTTAAAAATATTTCCTCGTAAATTCTCGCGCGCTAGTACCTAACACGCGAAGCAAATATCCTTTTCTCCCTGTTCTTTCACCCCTTTCCTTCCTTCCTTTTCCTCTTTCTTTATCTCGCGTTTCCTTTCATTTTCTCTTTTTCTATCTCTCTTTCCTTCTTCTTCTTTTTTTTTTTTTTTTTAGTAAAAGAACATGCAGTTCATCGACGTGCTTACGCTTGTGGTATAGCTTAAGGGAGTAAGTGTTGCAGTGACGTCGGTGCGTGTCGTAAATAGATTTGTTTCGGACACAAAGTTCAATGTAAATGAACTCTAAGCAAATTAAGACCGCGACAAACGAGTCTTTTGAACGCTCTCAATGGCATCCGAGAAAGAATGCATTACTTTGTAACGGGGACCAGTGTTTTTGGATGAGCTCGAGGGTAACGTAATCGGTGTCGACCCGATGACATTAATTCCGAGTTTCCTTCATTACGGAACACGTTATACACGAACTTTTAACCCATTAACCCTTTAGACTCAATCTGGTCTAACTTGGTAACTCTCCCCTGGGGTCAATCAGATTAATGATCGGTTATAAAAATTCTTTTTACCATGAAATTAATATTTGAACTCATCCTCGGATAATAATTAACGGTAATATGGTACAGATTCCAAATAGGAATTTTAATTTGATTTTTAGTCAGCAAAATTTCAATATATGATCGATACAATGTTTCCAATTAATATTTTTATTCAGTAATTATGATTATTATATCAGTAATCATATATCAATATAACACCGTTAAAATAATTTTCTTTAATCAGAAATATTAATCGATCAAATTAAAAATATTAATCAATCAGTGCATAATATCGTTAAATATTATAATTTGAAAAAAATAATGATGTTATAATTCAAAAATAAATGATAAATCTGGATAATTTAGAATAATTTACAAAGTTGGTGAAAAATCAAAATGTAATATAATTATTAAATCTAAATTGAAAGTTAAAAGATAATTGATAAATTAAGACTATATCAAATTATAATATATAATTTAATTTAAGAAGAAACGAAATATAACCTAATTTATATCTTTGTTGTTCTTATTATATTTGTATGATGAAGTACATGCATTAAATAATAGAAACATAAGGAAATAATGCCTGGATATTGCATACAAGTATGCAAACATGTTGGTAATATAACAAATTGTGTACTCGTAATTATAAGAGATTTGTAAATAAATAACAATATGAACGTATCTTAATTTTAATTGTTTGCAATGGATGCAAAAAAATTAAAATAAAAGATACGACAAAAAATGATTTATTTGATATTAAATATTTATTCAATTGCAAAATATTCGATATCTGAAATGTTTAATATCCGATATCATTACAAACATATTTAAATGTTTTTAAAGAAAAACTTAAATTTCAAAATTAAACTTGTCAAATTATTCGCCTGTATATTAATTATTAACATTTTTTTTTTTATTTTAGCACCTGTCAAGTGAAATAACAAAGCATTTTTCAGCCCTGATGTAAAAGCTATGACGTAAAAAATAAGAGTCAACAAAAATAAACTTATCAAGTTTCCCTTCTGCGGTCCTCGTATGTGAAGCATTACAAACATGTATAAAGTAACATAAAAATTGAAAGAGAGTATATGGAATTAAAAGAAACAGCATCGTGTAACGTTTATTGAAACGCACAAAAGACATAAATTTCCTCTATCACAGAATTGTAATCCTGTGTTTCAAGCCGCGAGTGTGAATACGAACAAAGGATATGAAAACAGAAACAAAAGATTGGATGCAAATTTAAACAAATAATTACTCGTTCTTGGATAAAAACGAGGAAGAAAAAAAATAAGCAACTTTCAAGACAAACATTCAAACTTTTCAAGATTCGTTCAATCACGCATGATAACAAATTAGTCGCGTTCATTATCCGATTTATATTATTATTATACGCGGTAATTCAAAAAGTGTGTCAGAATCCAAAAATATCGGATCCAATTCTCGAAAGAGTATCTCGTGATTCGCCATAATTTTATGACTGTTCCTTTAATTTTCTTATTCAATTCCTCGAAATTCTCGGAAATCTTGAGGTATAAGATACATTCGGGACACGAATCGATCTCGATTATAAGCGATTAATTAAATCAGTTTGATGTTTTTTTCTTCTACACATTCTTCCACGCGTTTATCTTTTTTTTTCTTTTTGAAGCACGGGTCTTGTAGACGCATATTCGCTTAATTAGAGAAAAAGAATAAAGAACATGGTTACATCTACGTGAGAGCATACAATTTACGGGGTCGTCGAAATCATGAGGCTGACGTTGCGCCAGTCGCGAATCGTACCAGAAAAGAATAATTACTCGTGCGTGTTACGTTGTTACGTGTAGTTCGCGAGCGGTAAACTTTTGATTATTTTTGCAAATGAGTCTCTGCAGGAACAGAAGAATGCTCGTAATAGCATGGTATACGGCAATAAAAAGAAACGAGCGGTCTCGTTGACCCACAACTGTCGTACGGGTTTATTTTATTCGCCCCGAGGAAATTCGGCGAGACGTCAAACTATCGAATAATGATATCCAAGATGATCGTGACTTGTCCAATCAAAACGACGAACGAGGTAAAAACGTCACAATCGTATCGCCAATAAAAGAAAAGAGGCAAGTGGATTGGAGGAAAGATTTTGGCTAGAATAAAGGATTAATTTCATTAGGATAAAATGATACCATATATATGAATAACCCATAGTATATAGATATAATAATCATAAAATCAAAGCTTGTACGTGAAAAAATAAGACGAGGAGAATCCCTATAAGAAGGTATAAGAATATCATAGCCAAATTAAAAGTTCGAGATTTGAAAATTCATAGAATTTTATTAGCAAAAGCAACGATGAATCACTTTTCTAATAAAAAATGTGTATATATTTTTCATCGATTCCTGATTGTATATATAAGTGAACGACCGAAGAAAAGATATTACACAAAAATTAAATTTTTTAACTGAAAATCCTGGTTTCAAAAAAACCGAGTTGAACGTGATCTCAATTTAAATCTTCTCGAGTTTTAAAATGAAAAGGTATAATTCTACAATGTTTCGCAAGTAGAATAAGCTCCTCTAGATTATGAATCCTTTACAATAGCATTGTAATGCGGATAATACATCACCTCGACAAGAGAAAATTAAAATATGCGATTCTAATTTCCAAGATTTAAACGATTGAAAAACAATAATACGTAATCTTCAATTTCCCTTATTTTCCCTTATCTTCGATTTCGATTAATAATAATTCATTACACGTATCTTTCTCCATTCCACAAGACACCCCGTCGATAACGATGATAATACTTGATTCATCAGGAACGTAAGATAAGCGAATTCTCTTCTTCGCCTCTCTATCAATCCTTACACCAGCACATCAAAACGATACAAGTTCTTATCGTGATTCATATACTCACCGATCACATAGCTGTACCCATCCAAGGTGAGAACACACTTGCGCGTGTTGGAAGAGCTCGGAATGCCGGGCACTAGTCTCCGAGAAATTCGCTTACCAGGGCTGCAAGGAGTACCGCCGGTACTTGCAGCACCTGGGTCCGAGTGGCACTTCTGCACGGGGTCTTTGCTTTGTCTAGACATCATCGTCCTCTTCCACTTGTATACTGCTTCTCCACCAGAAGCCGGAAGAAAGGAAAACCTACTTCCACACCATACCCGCGCCTACTTAGCCACGCGACAATTCAGTTCCCACTATCGTGGCCAACTTTTCATCTAGACAAGGTCCTGACAACGCGTGCTCGATACTCGTCATTGCCGTTGGATCACACACCCCTGTACACGCACATCCGTACATCCGGTTCCACATGCACTTTGTTCACTTCGAATCGCGGAACAGTTCGCCCGATTTTCCCTTGCTCGCTCGTTTCCAATCAAACTTTGATTCCTTTTATCTTCCCCTCGATCTCTTCTGCTTCTTCTTTAACGAATCGACAACATTTGCTTCGAAAAGCTTCTCTGGATTACTTTCAGGCGATGAAATATAGTGAGATACATTTCTTTCGCGAAATCTACTCGTACTTTTTAGTTCATCTGATGTTAGAACCAAGAAATAATACTTGTACTAGGCTCGTGTAATTCAACCTTGTTTTAATCGGTCATCTTTTTTTTCTATTATATTCGTGATTTAAAATTCGAGGATAGAAAAAGAGAATAGGATCAATTGACCGTGAATGATATGAGATTATGTTATAACTTATGTTATAGAGAAACAGGGAAAATTCCCTTTTGCAGAGCGATTGTTTGGTAGTAGCTTCCCTCTTGAACGTTTCTAGTGTAGCAAAGTAAAATAATTTGTTTAAATTGTTTAAGAAAACACGTTCAGGCACGTCTGTTGCATGTTTGTCTCTATTCCAGTTTGTATTATCGCGCTTCACGTATCACTTTCTTTGGTATCGAATGTTTTATTTCATCTTCGTTTTAATCGATCGTAAAACCACGAAATATCGTCCCCTTGTTTTTCGTCGAAAGATAAAACTTACACACAACTGAATCTTCCCAACTCAAGCGAAGTTTTGCAAGCGAAGTTTGTCCCGTTAAGCAGATATCGCAACTATTAAACTACTACGAGGTTTGATCAACTTGAACGACAATAGATTCGCCGCTTCCCGATAAACTTGTTTATCTTCTGGAATTGCTTTCAACCGTGCTGATTTCCAGCGAAGGATTAACACCATCGTTTTCCCTCCTTCGTGGAAATTTTCTCGACGTCGCGTGTCGCGCCTTGTTCCCAATTATGCGGAAATTCTTTTTACATGGGACCAAAAGCACGATAAAATTCACTATTTGCTCTTCCGTTGTTCAATTATTGTTGGTCGATTATTAATTTAATGTTTCTGAATGCAAAATATCTCCACTTTCTGCACTGTTCTAGAATCCCTTCCATTATAGAATTCAGGCAATCATTTGAATTCCTGGTTTCGTTAAATTTCAGACGCGATTCACCTATGCTTCACCCATAGATCAATTTTTTCTATCGAGAACGATTCAAGTTTGAAAAAAGTTCCAGAAGTCGTTGATCTCGAATTTATCGACCTGTGGATTCCACGACGTTTCCAACGCGCGAACAACGTGCTATATTCTCGTTACGAGGGCCATCGATGTCGGCTTTCATCGCATTACCAAGCAAATCTTCCGGTTCTGCTACAAATACACCGGCTTCGTTTCGACTAGGCAAACAAACCAAGTTCCCTTCTCACTCTGTTTTTCCTTCCTTTTCACACCTTCGTGAACTTTCCAAGCCCTATATAGGCTCAATAGGGTTTCCGCGAGAGCGAAAAAATTTATGCAGCGAACACTGACCTCCCTATTATTCCGGCTAACAATCCCCCAGCGAGTAAACGACCCGAGAGAATTCTTATACCCGGCCAACTCGATCCTGCAATTTGGAATCTTTCCTATCGCATACGTGCATCTTCCTTGAAAGTAGATCATTCGTCGAGAAATCTTCGGTATCTCTTAGCGACACGTGAAAAGTGATTTTATTCCGAAATTGGACAGATTCGAATAGAATTCAAGAGATCACGATCTACTTTACTCGATCGTCGTCCTGTCTATTCATCCTTCTAATCATCGGCATTAAGGGTCGCTCGTTAACCATAAATAGAATAGACATTAATCTACTAATAGCTCGTTTTGATCGACGTTCCCCGCGGAGACTCTTCGGGCTGATTGATCACTTCGAAAACGAGCGACGTATTAACACGTGCTCGTCGCAAAGATTTTTCCGGGTCAAAGCAAACGTGCAGTCGTGTATGCGATATATTCCCACCCCCTTTTCGTCTTTGGATGGATCTTCGTCCAGTGAATCGAGTGCACGAGAAATTTCGAGTCCGCTTGTAAAAGATATTATCTCGGCTGGAAAGTTGACAGAGTTTCTCCAATGGCAATTTAGCTGGAAATTCCAACCCCCGATTGGGAACTCAAGGGCCGATAGTTCAATTACCTCTTCGCCTTTTTCGCGCTGGTTTCACGGTACGGCACGTTGTACGTGCATGCACGGACACGGGAAATCGTGATGGGCGAGGGTGGAGGGTGTCCCACGATCGATTCACGTTACCATAACGTTAAATTCAGTTTGCCCGCTCGTGCACCGGCGCGCCGGCACTCTCGCGAAGCCGGCACGCGCACGGTGCGCACGTTTTCATGTGACGATCGATCTGCACGCGTTCCCTGATCATCGGGATCGAGGTGCGCTCATCAATCGTATTCACGTATAAACGGCTACGCTCGCACAGGTGTCATTTCACGAGCCAATTCCAACAATTACGAGAGTTTCATCGATCGCCAGATCGATTACATTTATTTACAATTCTATCCCAGATTAGCTCTTGGAGCAAACTATTTCCTCTTCCTTTTAAGCCGTGTCTTTTTTATCAATAACCGATCCAGGATTATCCTTTCCGCTATCCTGGCTCTGGAGGATAACGTGTTCAACGCTGCGGACTTATTATCCGCGCCTCTATTATACTCCAATAATCCGTATCGATCCTGCTTCCTTGATCTTTCGTGTCCCAACAACGTAACTATCCACAAGACGATCGATCCCTGTAGCAAATTCGGTAGCAGCGTGATCGAATCGAGGAGGACCGGCGAAAGAGGCGCGCACAGCGCGAGTGGAAGAACCTCGTGCTTGGTCAGACGTCACGCGGCGGTCTCATGCACGCGAGAGGGACCGGCCGGCGAACCCAAACGAAGGGGAAGATCGCGATGAAGCGAGCAAGAGAGACGGAGAGAAAGAGAGAGAGAGAGAAAGCGAATTGATACACGCGCGAAAAGAGACACGCGAACCACGCGAAAACGGAGACACGCGTGCGACCCGAGCCGCGGTACCGCTACAACTGAACCATTCCAAACTTCCACCTCTCGCCGAGCTCCCCCTCCTCACGCTCACCACGTCGTTCTGAACCCTCCTGTCGACCCGCTACGTCGCCCTCTCACTACGCTCTTCCTCTCTCGCTCTCGCTCTCCTTCCGTCGTCTATCATTCTTTCTCCCTCCCCTTCGTCGCTCCGACAATTTCCATCCTTTTCTATTTCGTTATTCTCGTTCCTCGTCGTTCTACGTCGAGGTACGTAGACACGGTTTGTGATCGGTTTCGTTTCTACCTTCCTTCGGTTTTCCTCCCTCCTTCGAAATCGCTTTGTTTTCCTCGTGAGTATTATTCGCCCTCAGGTAAACATCGAGATCTTCTCGCTGAGGGAAGTCCGTATGGATTTGGGATGGATAAGGGGATGTTTGGTTGGTACGTGGGAGATTGTTTCGGAGACGTGGATTAAGAATAGAAGCTTGAAGGTCTATAAGTGAATTTGGTGATTTCGATTAGACCGATTGTCGGTTTAACGAAGGAAAAAGTTGGATGGTTATTTTTGGAGTAGGATGATCATTTCATCCCTTTCTATTTTGAAAGTGGAGTGTTGACATCGGATAAATAAAATTGAGAAATGAGTTATATCGTGATATGTAGTTATTTATTGTTCAGTTTTGCGTAGGATGTAATAATGTTTGACGTGCTTACAATTTTTCTTTTTTTTTTTTTTTTTGGAATTTTATGATCTTTGCATTGATTTTTGCAAAACGTTATATTATATAAATATTAAAAGTAAGTAGTGTTTTTGGAAAGTAAAATGTTATGATATAAGTATTGGTTGAAGAAATATAAAAGAAAGCAATAGAAAAAACAGTGAAATGTATTAAACAAAAAACATTTTAAGAAATTAATATTTATCTATTTAAATATTTATTTTTGTATTTATGTTTTTCTATTATTATTTTGAAAATGAATATTGAATCAAATATTATAGTTTTGTAAAAAAAAAAACTTATTTCTTTTGATTTGTTTAAATATTTTTAACATGAAAATTTACTTTTTTTGATATTTCTTCCATTATTTAAACAGTTTGGCTTTCTATATTCTATGCTTCGATAATGTAAAATATTTTTCTCGTGATA
Organism: Apis laboriosa; assembly: GCF_014066325.1. Lineage (NCBI taxonomy): Eukaryota > Metazoa > Arthropoda > Insecta > Hymenoptera > Apidae > Apis > Apis laboriosa. The sequence goes on from NW_025223999.1 coordinate 97,871, forward strand.
TATTCATATTTATCTTGAATATGGCATAGAAGTTAAAATTATCAATACATATTCACTGAATACTTATTCATCGCATATCGTGATATCTTCACGCATCACAAAATTTCAAAACACGTATAGAATATATACGTTCAATATAATTTTTATTTTATTTAGTTTATTCGACGTTCGATCCTCTCGTCGCGCTTATCCTTCTTAGAATCATTTTCACAATTGTATTTCTCGTTTGACCCTTTCACCTTTGTTCAATCCATCCTACGCTGACAGGTATCCACCTCTATCACTGTCGCAACCTTTCTGTCGTTCCAAGTACTACTACTAAAACGCCTTTGGAAATTTTTATTGAGAAATCAAGCGATGAGCAAGATCGTTGAAATAAATAATTTAATCGTATGAAGGCTTGGCAAGACAAGATAAAAAAAAATGATTTCGAAAGCGAATGAGTAACACGCTAACCGCATTAATTAATTAGAAGAGTTCATTCCTTTAATCATTTAACTATTTATTTTTTTTATTCCGTACGATTCTCCTGAGAATTATTTTCTATTTCATCTTTTATCTTTTTTTCTTTCATTATTGTATTTGTCTATTCGATATTTTATTTCGTTTGATAAAATTTTTATGATAATTTTATATTTTTTTAATGTTAATGATTAATTGGGTATTTAAGAGTTACAGAATCTTCGTGAAATATTGGAATTTATATTATTATAAAATGGTAAAAATGATGAACTCCTGTTTTAATTTTTGTAGTAGATACTTTACTGATTCATTTTAAATGATTTTTTTGAAATTTCAAGTTTATTTAATATTACTTAATATTACTTTAATAAAAAAGTAAAAAAGCGTTTGGCGTGAAATAGTTATTAATAGAACAAAGAAAGAAATTAAATAAATATAATAGAATTTCAAAAATAATGGATTTGGATTAGTCTTTCAGCTTCATTGAAATATCTATTTGGCTATCACAGATTATTATTTTATTTTTTTTATTTTTTTATAAACTTGACAATGCTTTCAAAAGCGACTAAAAAAATCTATCATTTAATCTTTCCTTCTTTTTTATCCCCTTTCCCATTTCATATTAATACCTTTTAAAATCACTTCCACCCCAATCATTGACACCTGTCGTGTTTCGTTTAATCGAAACTAGCAATTGTTTAATTGTCCTCGTAAGACCGTGTTTTCAACGTTTTGAACTTTGGAGAGATAAATTGAATTTCTGTAGTAAATCCTATGACTATCAATAAGCTCCACGAGCTATTCGTAAAACGTTCGATCGTTCCATATGAATCAGTTTTTGCGATAATAAAATTTCTTCCCGTTGACCATGATGGTTTTCCACCCTCCAGTTACGTTCCAACATCTTTTTCCTTCCGATTCTCTCGGTTTATGCAAATTGAACCGCCGCAAACGAGTCGAGCGAATAATGAACGTTTCAGAATATATTTCAAATAAGTGGACAAACTCATCGCGAATCAGAAATTGAATATATTCTATCGTGACATGAAACTCTCGAGGACTATAATTCTTTTAACGCTTCACCTTTGATATAAATGGCGAAGTGTTATTTGCATATATGGCACGAGTGAATATTTTTACTCGAAAAATATTGATTTCAAGATAGTTTTCTCTCCCTCGAGCCCCATTAATATTATTGCTTTTCATCTTTTGAATAAAAAAAAAATATTTTCTCAAATTTCTATGAACGCTCGTCCAACTTTACTTCGATTCCACGACTTGGATGGGAAACATTTTTCATGCTGATAACTTTATTGCGAGGGATTGGTGATGCGCTGGGAGCAGATAAAAGGTTTGAGTTAGAGGCGATAATTTTTTCGACAGATAATGTCTTTAATTTAATTCCTTTGTTACAGATATTGATATCACCGTTAATGTACTCTAATACACACAGAAGAACTTAATCCTTTATCTCTCGTCGCATGACACGATCTATCTCTATCCATCCGAGCACTCGTTTAAAGGCAAAATATGTTTTACACTCCACGTGTCGCGTTCCTAGTCTTACACCGATAAATTTACGCTTCGAGGGATTTAATTTAGGTCAGACATAAATCGACTTGGGGTATACACGTAATTACCAATATAGCGAGTTCGAGAGTCGACCTCCTGAAATCTTACGCCGATCCAAATATCTCAGACGGGCGGATTTCGTAAATCCTATCCATATTACTGGGACATTTGAAACGTTTCAAATTCAAACACACTACGCGAATACATCTGTTTTACGATAGCGTTACGCGTGTAGAAATCTCAACCCCACAGGGGAAATGTATGGAGCCTCAACGAACCGTTTCAACCCCTCTTCGACACCAACCCTTGTCTCGTCACGCCTCACCACAGACCTTATCGTGGATATCACCCTCACCCTTTCCTTCCCTGTTCTTCACTCTTTATATAAATGTCTTTCTCCACGGTCCATCTCTCTCTTCATTTCGCAAGATCTTGAGGATACACCTTGAAACGTGAAACTCTGGCCTCAAATATCCATAAAGCTTACTTCAAAGGTAATAAATTAACCGGCGAAGATTCTCCTTCTATCCGTGAAATAGAGGCGTGCTTCCAGTGGTTTCCTTCGGGTAATGGTCGATTCGGTTGCGAATGTATTTATGTGACTGGAAAGAGAAAGTACTTTGGGAAAGATGTGAAAGGTGCGTAAAGATAGAAGCAATTTTCCACGTGAAAAATTCGTCGAATCGCGAGGCGACATTGATATATTGTCGATCGCGGTGGGAATTTAAGAAATATCGAACAGGGAATTTTTTGTTATTTCTATCGTTTGAAAATATTCATGAATTCGATTTCGATTGTAAGCATAATGAAACATTTGGTTGGATTATTATTGATTCAAAAGATATTTTATCCTGCTCATTTTAATCGAAATATGTTTTTTTTTCAATTTTTTTTATTAATTATATTAAATCTCCACGTGCTATCTTTAATTTTTCATGTTATAATTATGAGTGTAAAAACTTTAAAGTGTAAAAACTTTAAATGCTATGAAAATGTAAATCAGAGATAGCATTGTATGAATTCTCTTGATAAAAATATAAATATAAATGGATATAAACAAAATGATAACATACTTCAAAAATATAAATGTACATTTCATACTTAACTAGTTTTTATAATTTCATATTTAACTAAGTTAAATACAAATTATAAATATAAAAATATAAAGATAATGTAATTGTAGGTGATAGATTGTAGATGATAGATTAAATTTCTATGGCATTCAAGATGCATATTTCTGCAAATTAAAAGAAATTTCGTTCATCATAATCTAATCAATTCTGTAGAAAATTCCTTATTCAAATAGTTGCGAGGATTATTTTAAATTCATCGCATGCATCTCTGACATTCTATTCACCTCTATATAGTATTCTTCCATTAGAATAAAATCGTACACTTATGGTTTTAATTCATAACTACTTCTTATCTCGCTTCATGAATAATTTTCTTCGTTAGCTATTAAACATCAAGGATAGAAGAGAGTTAACTTGTTAAAAAGCATCTTTGTAAATTCATATCAAAGTTTAATAAACATCAATCATAATCTTATGCAAATATCTGCAAAGACTATCTTGCACATTGAAAACCTTGATAAATCAATGTATTTGTACATATTTACTTCAAATGTTTATTTCTTATTTCTTTCTCTATCTCATTATATAATTCTTGGCATCAATTCTTTCTACATTTTCAGCACATGTTCAATTCAAATCTATTATGACATTTTAAATATTACCTACATGTGCATATGTATATATTTTAAATTTTAAAGAAGATTTCCATTTTATGTTTAATTCTATTCATAACTTTTCTTTTTTTTTATCTTAAATATGAATAGAAGAAACATACTTCAAATTATTCTTAAACATCATGCGTATTTAATTCGTTTTCATCTTCATTATAATAATGTTCTTAAATTAACATTTGTTTCTTATACGAGTATATGAATAATCATTACAATTGCACAACGAAGCTATATAATTTTCTACATATTTAAATAATGAAATTCTTTTATTATTTAAAGAACTTCTTTTTTTCTTCTTCTTTTTTTTTTTTTTTTTTTTTTTATATATTATTTTTATTTTACATTATCATTTGAGATGGATTAAATTATAACAAAATAATAATAATATTATAATTGATTATTATAATTGATAATATGAATAATATATATTTTTTAGAATAATAGTCGTTAAAAAAGAATTTGTATAAACTATTAATGCAATAGAAGAAATTAAATTAAAAATAAAATAATTCCTCTTTTATTTATTTTTCTTAAAATAATATATTTAATGGAAAATGTTGAAACAATTGATGAAATATAATACCAGTTAAGGATTTCGCTAACTTAGTATTACTTACACAATTGAGGATTACGTAATATTAATTAAACGCAGCTATAGTAATTATATTCCGTAAAATGTTATAATAAATATGAATATTAATATTAATGAATATTTCAAATTATTAAAGAATATTGACTTTTTAGAATGCCAATTAATTATTTGTTTTAATTATAAATATAAAATTTGAATATTGTAATAATAATATGATAATTAATAATTGATCGTTAATAATCAAATTCATATAAAATTATACATTATAAATAATAATAATATTATATAATTAATAATAATTATATAATATATATAATATAATATATAATATATAATATAATATATAATAATTATATATAATTATATAATATATATATAATAATTATATAAAATATATAATATTAATATTAATAATATTAATAATAATGTAATAATACTAGAAATATATATATAAAAGAAAAGAAAATTAGTCGTATAAATTCAACTTTCGACTTGAACTCGAAGTTACCCGAAGATATCCGAAGATACCCGAAGATACCCGAAGTTCAGCGAAGTTATCCGAAAACAGCCGAAGGGTGCCGAAGTTACAAATTGGCGCCAAGAAGTTCATAATTTTACGAACCCCGAAAGTGAAGCAGTCACGTTACTCATTTACATTAAATTTATTAGTTTGTGGAATATATTTATACAAGTATCGATACGTGGTGTGAAAATAAGTGTTAACGGAATAATTTATTGCTAAATGTGTAATATAAAAATATAATAGAAATATGATATCGTATTAGTGAATGTGCGTCGTAATAGAGTACATCCTTTTTCGTCCTTAAAAGATCCTATTTTCTTTCTTCAACTTCAAACTGTGAGTATTTTATTGTATTTTTTTTAAATATAACAATATTTATTAATTATTTGATGAAAAATGATCATAATTAATGCAATTATATATATATTAAATGAGGTTAAAATATATTGCGCAGTAACGAAAATGAATTTATTTGCTCCGAATACTTCGTTTATTTTCCTTATTGCAATATTATTTTAGACCTTGTAACGTTTTTTTGGGAAATATAATGTTTAAATTTCTTTATCAATCGTTTATGTATCGAAACGAATAATACATTAGTGAATATATAGAGAAGCGAACAGATCATTAATCACAGTGACATTTATTATAATAATTAATCCATCAAGACTACAATTAGGTAGATATAGAAATTTAAGAGTAAGAATTGTAGTATAAATTTATATTAATGCATATTATTTCATGTTTTATTGGATAAATTATTATAGTAAACAAATTACATATAAAATATAGGTAAAAATATTTCTTTGAAATTTACTAGATTATTATTTTATATTATACATACATATAATAATTAGTAATAATTAATTTACAAAAAGAATTAAATATTAAGTAGCTTAGGTAAATTAAATTAGAAATCCAAATATTAGAATTCCAAATATGTATTAATAATAACATTCCTTATTCATATTAGATATATAATAATTTAGTTAGATAGCTTTATATCAAAACAAATATAGTATAACATATCTATAAATATGTGCTAATTAAGACTAAAAGCAAAAAGAATAGTTTACAAAAAGAATTAAATATTAAGTAACTTAGATAAATTAAATTAGAAATCAAAATAACATAAATTATAATAACATTATTTATTCGTATTAGATATTTATTAATTTACATAAATAGCTTTATATCAAACCAGTATAGTATAATATATTTATAAATATATGCTAATTAGTACTAAAACGTTTAAAAAAAGAATTAAATATTAAGTAGCTTAGATAAATTAAATTAGAAATCAAAATATATATAATAATATAAATATATATATTAATATATATATTAATAATAATATTATTTATTCATATTAGATATTTAATAATTTACATAAATAGCTTTATATCAAACCAGTAGGGTATAATATATTTATAAATATATGCTAATTAGGAATAAAACATTTACAAAAAGAATTAAATATTAAATAGCTTAGATAAATTAAATTAGAAATCAAAAAATATATATATATTAATAATAATATTATTCATTCATATTAGATATTTAATAATTTACATAAATAGCTTTATATCAAACCAGTAGGGTATAATATATTTATAAATATATGCTAATTAGGAATAAAACATTTACAAAAAGAATTAAATATTAAATAGCTTAGATAAATTAAATTAGAAATCAAAATATATAGATATATATTAATAATAATATTATTTATTCATATTAAATATTTAATAATTTACATAAATAGCTTTATATCAAACCAGTAGGGTATAATATATTTATAAATATATGCTAATTAGGACTAAAACGTTTACAAAAAGAATTAAATATTAAATAGCTTAGATAAATTAAATAAGAAATCAAAATATATGTATATATTAATAATAATATTATTTATTCATATTAGATGTTTTATAATTTACATAGATAGCTTTATTTCAAACTAATATAGTATTATATCTATAAATATGTAATTAGGATCTAATTAAGACTAAAAGTAAAAAGAATTGTTTACAAAAAGAATTAAATATTAAGTAGCTTAGATAAATTAAATTAGAAATCAAAATAACATAAATCATAATAACATTATTTATTCATATTAGATATTTAATAATTTACATAAATAGCTTTATATCAAACCAGTATAGTATAATACATTTATAAATATATGCTAATTATGACTAAAACATTTACAAAAAGAACTAAGTATTAAATAACTAAGATAAATTAAATTAGAAATCAAAATTAATAACATTCCTTATTCATATTAGATATTTAATAATTTATATAGATAGTTTTATATCAAATCAATATATAAATGGTATAATATATCTATAAATGTATTAGGATTATTAATAAATAGTAGGAATTATAAAAAGCTAAATTTGTTTCTTTTCAAAATATTTTCTCTTTTTTTTATTTTACCTTTCTTGGATAAAAAATACATTATTCTGTATAAGAATATTAAATCAGTAGGATATTTATACATTATATATATTTATGCTGTGGATATTTATGCATTTATATAAAGTTAAAATAAAATAAATTAATGTATAAAAACCTACAAAATGCAAAAAGACATGAAATCACAAAGTATAGTATCACAAAGTATAGTACTCATTATGATATTTAAAAAATAAATCAAATTTCTAAGCTATTTTTTTAATGATATTCAAATTTAATTTTGTATAAAAGTCCACAATTTTACATAAAAGTCCACAGTCAGATATCCAGATTATATTTCAGAAACAATATTACAACAAAGTATAGTACTCATTATGATATTCAAGAAATAAATCAAATTTCTAAGCTACATTTTTTTAATCATGTACAATTGATTTTGTATAAATATCCAATAGTTAGATATTCAGATTATATTTCACAAACAATATTGAACAATATTTTATATATTTTTCATATATTTTATCGTTCAATAATTGTTCCAAATTACACAGAAATTTCATAAACATCTTAAAATTTACTATTTAATATTACAATCTTAGTATTTAGTATTTTATTTAAAATTAAATTAAATATTTATTCAATTTTCTGACTAATGAAAAATGGCATTTAATTCAAACGAAATAAAATCGAAGTAGACTTAATGGAAACGAATGATGGCTGAATCACAAATGAAAAAAACATTATTTTGTATCGTGGACAAACGAAATGCCGTTGTTATTATCCCATCGGGGATAAGAAACGAGTCCTCGTTTCCTTAATTGCCGAGTCGAGGGTTCCGGAGATGAAGTCCCGAGATCCTTGATAACGAAGCTGAGAACGCGTGAAAAGGCACTGAAACTCCTAGAAATATCGAGCGAAATTATCTTCGGGGTTAGGTTTAACGGGTGAGAAAAGCTGGCTTTCTGGAATAATTTAAAAACGCAGTTAAATATTCGCGCGTGAAATTCATCCTGATGGATATATCGTAAAATAAACTACGTGTAAATCGTCAAGCTAAATCTGGCTAAAAATCAACTGGAAGATCTAGATGCGATATAATTTAATCGATTTCTGAGAATTATAGTGAATATTGAAACACTTTAGTCGAGTTATTTTTATGTAGCAGTTTGAAATCATTTAGAAATAGTAAACATTTTTTGGAGGAAATATTTAATTTTTTTGAAATATTTTTTCGAATGTTGAAATTGCATAGATATATTCATCTTATTATGTGATTTATTTGTTTATTTGGTGTTTACTTTTCACAATATTTATATTTATTTTATTTTTCGAAACGTTTAAAAAAAATTTAAATTTTTTGTATAATTTTTCATATAAATTCATTTCTTTTCGACTTGTACTATCAATTCAGTAACACCCTATATTTTATAGACTCTGATATCGTAAATCATACCAAGAGAGATATTAAAAATATGTATAGTATTATCAATATAAAATATCATAAAGTATATATTGAATTTTTTCATCATTCTATTAGCATATATTTATTAAAAATCTTTCGTATTCAGAATTTTTTTTAATTAATTTTACAAACAGAATAAAAACTTGAAAATATTTTAATATTTCTCGATTTCCAAGATTCAACTTCTCGCTTTATTCCCAACATAATTTCAACTTCTTCTAGCTTCTTTTTAAATCTTATTACTTCTCGACTTCTCTTATTTCATTCCAAACACGTTTCTATAGATTCGTCAAGCGTGACAAAACAGTTTCATCGATTTTTTTCCATATGTTAATCTTCGCGTGCAATCACAAAGATCATTTCGTAAATCAAGATCATAGACGGGGAATCCTCGAGGTTGGAAACGTTGAATGATCGTAATCCATGGCACCGCGATGTTCACGTAATGACGACGTCAGTAAAAGATACCATCCAGAATAATGCATCGTTCCTCCATTTATCATGGATCGCGGTTAATGGAAAATATTGCGGTCACTATGTACCCATCAATTAATACCTGTATACTCGTTAAACAGACGGAAGTGAAACTACGCGGATAAAATTTGCCATTATATGAAACCTGTTTGCGTCTATAAATTCGTTCTTCATTCTTTTTTTTTTTTCTTTTTTTTTTTTCTTTTTTAGAAGGATTAAATGTCACGTTTTATGGCCGAGTCTTTAAATTGAATTTTCCTTTCTTCTTTATTTGTTCTTAAGAAATGAAAAGGAAAATAAAAGACAGGATTCTATAATTAATTATAGAAGCATTGAATATAAATACTCGATGATGATATTGGTAATTTATGGTAATCGAGTCAGACAGATTAGTGATAAATTACTGATAAATTTGAAGGATATATAATGGTTTTTTATTTCATCATTTTAATTAATCGTGATTGTTCATTATTTCTAATGTTTTAATTTATTTATATATTTATAATTGAGTTTGATCAACAAGAATTTTTTTTCAACATTTTTAATCTGTGAGAAAATAAATCTTCAAGGATTAAAATAATTAATAGAAATAATTATATATTATATTTATTCTATATATTATATATATTATATTTATATATATTATACTTATTCTATATATTGTATATAGAATAAATAGATAAAACAATAGAATCTTTCTTAACCATTTTTATTTTCACGTAAAATTGAAAAATTTTACATTATCTCTTCAAAATTTATCTCGATGGTATTCATAAATCTTCGTAGCTTTGTATAAATAAATTGAAATCGATATAATACACGAAAAAACTTCTTTTACTTGCAAATTACTTATAAAGCAGTTTATCTTCCTATCTATTTCAAATCTACTATCCACTATTACGAAACTTTAAGAGAATTCGATGTCTCGAAACTGTTGCTTCGACATTATTCTTATTGCACCCTCGAAATATATACAGCTTATCCACGGGGATATTAATATTCTTTAAAAGCCGGGTTGCATTACTGTTTATACGAGAAATAGTTTGATGCATAGGCCGTAAACGGAACAGCTTTCAACCTATCAACCCCGAGGAAAGTAAACGTTAGAGGCGAGGGACGATGGACAATACCGAGTAATATCGAATAATGACGGATGGAAAAAAATATGAGACGCGAATAACATCTGGAGAATTTAATATAAATTGCAGGACAACGCGTCGAAACGAGAAAAAAGAAATGCGAAGAGCCACAAATATGTGGATGAATTTTTTTTTTTCGCGGTTTATTGTAGGGAATTTCCATGGAATAGACATTATAGCTATGATGATAAAATTGAATGGAAATGATCGATCGATCGATAGTTGCCTCATAGAACATAAGGGCCGCGAAGGAAATAAAAGAAGGAATAAAAGTTCTCTTGATTCTATATCACAGGGATTAGGTACGTGAATTTATTTTCTTGGTGATAGCGAAAATAGAGGAAAAATTCTTTTGCTATCGATAAAAGGATAAGATAAGATTTATAATGTTTTATAGAATTATTATTTAGAATAGGGTTATTTATATTATATATACATAGGATTTATAATATTAATTTTCATATCATATTAAAATGATTATTTTTCAATTGGAAAACAAATTTTTTCGGATAATCGATTAGGAAGATTTCTAAATACATCGTGAAATAATTAGAAATAATTTTCAAATATAAATGTTTATATATTTTATAAAACAAATAGATTAGATAGAAAAAATTAATCACCCTCTTTATTTTTCGCAAATCTTATAGTACATAAATATTTTTAGATGTAAATATTCGTCTTGTGTCTATATATTTGAATATGATAATATGATTTTTTTAACACAAACGCAACAATGCATATTTTAAAACAAAAAAATGAATAAACTTATTAATGTCAACATTTCTAGTTAACAGGTTAAATTTGTGGATTGTAATTTTATCAATTGCATTTTAATGGTTCTATAAATTCAGATTATTAATAATAATTTAGAAGGATATCAGGCTATGTGTAAATATATTCCATATAATTAATTCTTTGAATAGGATTTCAAAGATAAATATATGAGCGTGGCGCCATTAATATTAAAATTTTCTACGCCATCGTTTTATTCGTTGCTGAGCGTGCTAAAATATACCGTCCACGTTCAATAAATATTCTTAGAAACTGTAAAGACTCTCGTGAATTTTTTTTTTTTTTTATTCATAGAAAAAGTCATGTTAACACTGAAAATATTAGCACGTGAAATATTTAATTTACTATATCTTAGCTTGAGTCAAATTTCTTCATTGATATACTAATTTCTATTCTTTTCAAGCCAATTTTAATTTAAACGAGAATCCGTAGTCTTCTCTGATCATTATTTCTATTTAATTAGACCTGTCGTTCTATTATGCCAGTTTTACTACAAAATAAATTTTATCTTGCTCTCTTTAATAAAAAAGACTCAGTTAATATCAAATAATTTAAAAATCGATATCGTATTACGTTCCAAATAGGAAATCAAACACATAAATATACACAATATTTTGCAAACTTTAAAAATAATATGCATACGTATAAAAAAAAAATAGCAAAAGATGCTAAAAAAATATTACGTTCAATCTAACTTGAAATCGACGTATTCTGCTCGATATAATATCAAGTTCGCTTTTGTACGCGCATGCGACCAACTCTTTTTACTCGCCGTGTATTCGATATCGGATTTAAAATATGCAAAATGAGCACAGGTAGATTAACGAGATACGTTTAATATTTCCCTTATTGATCCGTGCATAGCTGAAGGAAACGTGTAATATCCATATCTAAATATCGTTTTTCTCATCTCATCGGCAGCGTTGACGGTAGCTAGCTAATCTACCGTACTGTCAAGACTTCACGTGAGTCAACATGCAAATCTGAGGAGTTGCGAGTGCAGCGTCCAAAGTAGAATAAGCATACGTGTTTATGTCGGCTCGTTGCTCGCATGTTAAATACGAGTATCCGCTTGAAGGCTTGAGCATTTTCGAAACAGCTTCGTGTACCATATTTATGCAATTATGGTTTAGAATTACTTCGAATATCGGGAAAAAGAAAAACACAAATGGAGAATGAATCGGATTATCGTGTAGATATGTAAATATTTTATATCTATATTCAATAATAATAATAATAATAAATTATATAAAGTATAACTATATTAGAATAGTGTAGTATTGATTCATTCAGAATTTGAATGATTTCATAATTTCATATTCGTTAATATTATATATTAGTATATTTCTATCGAATCGAGTTACAATAGGAAATATTTTGTAGATAATGATTGAAAAGAAGAATATCTTATTCAAGATAGAATCACAAATAATTAGTTAGTTTATTATAGAATCGTTGTAATATTCGATATTTCTGCATTCGATAAATTTGTCACATATGATCAGATATAATTATTGTATCGTAATTCAAATTAATTTACAAGTTTGTTTACTTATGAGCAAAAACGTAATTGACATCAAATACGATATAATTGACATCAAAAACAATATAATAAAAAGCTAGTATAGAATTAAAATTAATTAAAATAAATTGCGGAAAGAAACTACAATAAACGAACGTAATATATCATATTATTTTTATTATTTTAATAAAATTTTTAGAAAAAATACCAATATTCTTTGATATTTTTTAAACATTTCAAATTTAAAACATTTCAAATTCATATCTACGATAGATAATCACCTCCAATTAACATATACACAGATGTATACGATTAAATGGAAATATAAAACGAAACAATAATGGCAGAGAAAAGGTATAGCCATAAATCATTCTCGTTTAACCTGGAGTATGAATCAAAAATCTCGTAAATAATTCACAAGCACTGCAATTAAAAAAGAGAGAACGATTCAAACAATTATCAAGATACTTATATTTCTTCCTTTTTTCTTTTTTTTTTTTTTCCTTTCAGTTTTTATTTCGATCAGATTTTATCCATCGAATGATATCGTTTCGATTAACGATATCAATTTATTCTCTCGAGATATTGAATAGTTCTCAATACTGCCTCTTCACAAATACCGATCAAGAGTTATATAGGATTTCGTGCATTTTATTAATTCCATTGAACGTCGCAAACACGCGGATTTATATAAATTGCGGAGAATAACGCAATTATCAACGGTCCATTATTATATACCACACACGTGAGAGTACTTGTGTCCATCAAAGCGCGTTTTGCGTTGTGCTCACCAATATAGATTAATTTTCGTACCGTCGATATCTGTATTAAAATATAATTGCACGAGATCTCGATTAACTTCCCTTTCGGTTAAACAGCACTGATTAATATCCGATTAATATCCGATTAACACGTGACAATATCAACGGAATACAAGAGGAATTAATTCGATATTCGAATAAATTTTCGCGAAAAATATCGTGGCATGGACTTGGTATTAAACATGCAGATAGATCAATGAAATCGGAATCGAAATATTGTTGTGTTTACTGGCTTGGAAATTTTACATGGGTACTTGATCAGAGAAATACGATATTAATTGAAAAAAAGTCAAGCTTGTTAAACCACGACGAGGTTTTATACCGGTGTAGGCGGTTACCATTTCGAATATTAAGCCGGGGATGCGCTTCCACTGCGGCAAATCTGCACGGTCAGAGGTTTTGAGGCTCTATTTTATGGCTAAGACTAGCACGAGTATACTTGAAACGCGTAAAACCGGAACGAGCCCTGCTTTAACTATAAGGAATTTGTATTCTTATGATTTGATGGAGAAAACAAAAGCAAAAGCTTACCAAATTATTGAGTTTCCAATTCGGACAAATTTAACAACGTAGCTTTTTTCTTAAATAGGATATTTGGAACTTGATTTAGGATATTGATTTTTTTTTTTTATAATTTTGTTTAGCTTTATAGATATTGTTTAGCTTTGGAGATATTTATATATTTTTAAAAGTTTTAAAAAGTTTTGAAATCCAGAAAGGTATTTGGAAAGCAAATGATATAATAAATTATATTTAAATTAATATATGAATCATATCTAAATTTTAGCCTTATTCTAGTGCTTACCAAGATATTTAGAAGTAAAGATATTTAGAAGTACACTAGTAATTCTTTATAAAATATCGTGGCACGAACGGTCATTACATGCTAATCCTTGTAATCATATAATCAGAGTATAATATTTGTCTATATTACAAGAATACTTACCTATTCTACTTTCTCTTTACTCAATAATATCATCCCATCGTCAAAAAAAGATATTGTTAAAAAAATTCAAATTCCTTTTCTACAACTTCAAGTTGACCATTAATTTTCTAATTTTCTAATTTTCTAACATTATTATAGTCCATATTTTTTTCATATTCTTTTATAAAATTCACACATTTAAAGAAAGGCATATGCTCGTTATCGAAATTTAACTGGCCAATACAAAAAGAATTCAATCAATGTTATCAGCGATATAGTATCGAGATTGAAGGAGATAAAAAAAGAGAAATGGAAATTTCATTGCGTATATCAGACAGAGATTGATGATATATACGAATGATTGTCATACAGGCTACAGAGATACATCGATTCGACCAAGTTACGATACGCTCGACGATGTCGTGTATGTTTCATCGTGCTGACGGATTATTACGTTATAAACGCGATGAGGCGAGTTCTGTCCCCGACAAAAAGGATCGTAACGACGAATAAACCTTTACGGGAATCCATAGATATTAAATGTCAAACAGCGGTTGCGTTTCATTCGTATCTCGAACCGCGATTACTCCAATAAAGCGAACAGCGGGAAGTTTGACGGTGTTACAGAGATACAACTTTCGTTTAACGATAACGCACGTACATAACAGCTCTTTCACACGAAGATACGTGATTCGCATATGTTATATGCATCTGGCAATAAGATACGTATGCGATACGGTATCTGATTAATTTCATAGCTGACAGCTGATCATTCGTTTCTCAGATTGCGCGTAAGAAGAATCGTCAATGGCCGATAAATACGGGGTAAAAAAGAAATTAGCACGGTGCAGTTTCGATTAAATGTAATTTAGAGGTATGCCAGATGCCACGATTTCGGGATTGATCGAAAGAATTCGGGCAAAATCGGCGGACCTGGTAATTTCGTACTGCTTTGGATCTCGAAACTTTCGGGGTCTACTCGGCAATTATCGTACGTGACCGACTAAAAGCTTTAATAGCTAGGCGTCTAGTTCTCGAACCAATCGCAATTATTGCCAAGTCGATCGAAAGTCAAATTATTGTGTCAAATACAGTTTCGAAATTACGATTTCATCGTATGATGATCACGATTATACATTCATCGCTATCAAAGGAGAGCCTCCGTGTTATCATTATCGTATATAACGCTAACAATGAATACAGTTGAAATAATAATGTTCGATATATCGATTTGTTTTTCGTTTCATTTGATATGCCTCTTGTTAAAGAAACTCTTATTACTCTTTATCAAAAATCAGACAACAAAGGAATATAGTAATAAGGATTTCATTATTATCGTTAATTGCATCTGGTAATATTTTATATTAAAACGTTTTATATTAAAACGATCTGCACAATTTTTTAATAAATTTATATGACGATACACGTATAAAAGTGAGGTTTATGTGTCGATGATATTAAATGGGATAAATTTTTATGCATGATCGAATGCCAGTTTCTGAGCAGAACATTCGTGTACGGAGAGTTATGGATCGTGCTGTTCGTACCGTGTTATTATCCTTTCCATGCAGAGAATTATGATCCAACGCACGAATAATTTGAAACCATGAGGCAAAGCGTATACCCTGATCGTATTATGTCGATATCAGGCGTGTCTAATTTGATCTTCTGCCGTTGTTTAGCTTGAAATCTTCGATAAAACCTTCGATAAAACTTTTCGAATAACGGAATACTGAATTTTATTGCGAATATATTTCTTTGTCAAACGTTGTTTAATTTGATTTTCATTTCGTGATAAATTCATGCATCGTGTTTAAGAGATATTTAATATTTTATTGTTAAGTATGGATAAAAATTTCGTTTTAAACGATAAGCACATGGAAAAATTAAATTATAAAATAAAAATTAAAAAAGTACTTGTTTTAAATTAACTCAAATATTGATTTATTGTTTTTTGGAGGGGCAAATAATTGATGAATTTCTCAAAAATCACATTTTTATCGAAATTATTTCTTCGTAGAATTTTAAATATTCAAAGGGATGTATTTATTCGTGAAAAATATCCTTGATTATATGTAAATTTCAATGAATAGTCTCACTATTCGATCTCTTTTGTAATGTACTTAAAACATTTCTGCTTTTTCTACCTACGTTATCATTTACACGGGTTCATTAATCAATAGATAAGTCTTGAGTGGTACACGCAACACAGTTGCGTATATGTAGTCCCATAAAAAGGTTCGTTTATAAATTAAAGTGGAAGCGGAAAAGCAAGCGAGTCACGAAAAGAATTGTATCGAGCGCATTATCATTATGCGATGTATTGGACGATACTTTTTATTATTAATCTTATATCTGTTACTTGAAATTTAATAAAATTTTCAATTATCAAATTCCATTCATTTCGTTAAAAATTTGGATCGTAATTAATACGATCGAGTCGATTGGAAAATTAATTTTTATATTTGAGGGAATTAGCTCGATATTTAATTCCACGAGATTGAAAATTATCGAGAAATTATCAACAATTTCCATGCAGTTCCCTGTAATATCATTGCGTATATTTTCTACCACGGGGTTTCAGCTAGAACCACGATTGAAACAGAAGGCAACGATCAATCTCTCGTACTTTCTGCTTTACCGACCTCCACCGGAAATTACTACAGTCTTCAACATTTCCGGTTAATCTTGCGCCATTAGTCGAGAGGATATGAAAGCTCGACAGAATTAAAAGATATTTCCTCGAATTAGCACTTTTTATTCGGCGTTTCATTTATTATTCCATATACATCGTTTTTTAATACTTTAAATTCTTAAAATATTTTCAACGTAATTTAGATTTTGCAATTTTTTTTTAATATAATTTCATTTTGTACGTTTAAAGATATTACAAGGAAAATGAATTTTATCGAATTTTTCTTTTAAAATGTAGAATTTTATGATATCCAATTTCTTTTGCCACTTCAAGTTTTGCAACAAATATCGCAAAATATTATATAATATTTTATTAAAGAAGATTTAAACTTTTTTCCGGGACAAAATGTTAATAAATGTTAATTATTACAGATTTCTATTAAATGCATTTAATCAATGATAACAATAAATCCATTCAATACTTTAAAAACGGAAACAAACATTCACGAGAAATAAGGATTATTACTTGTTGGATATCTCTGAAAATAAAAAAGTAAAAAAGATTCATTATTTCAGACTTTCTTATTATATCACAATTATTCACTTGGACCTTTCTAACGACTTTCTTTATTCCGTAAAAGATATCCTCCCTGGTATTTTAGATGAAACAATGGACGTACTTGGATTCATTTATCTTTTTCAAGAAATTTCTTTATACATAGTTTCCTTTCAATCTTAAAAAAAAAAAAAAAAGAAAAAAAACATTATATATGAATTTACTTCGCGTTTATAATTATTATGTTTTATTTTCTCATTTATCAAATATAATTAATGATATATCCTTGATTAAATGCAAACTTTCTTTCAATAACGATGAATTGTTTAAAAAAAATTGTATTCCTTAATACAATATTTAAACATAGAACGCAATTCAAATACACTTTCGAAATACTTGAACAGATTTCTCATCGTCAAATTTTAAAGTGAAATTTGATTTCACTGAATTATTTTCAGAAGTTAGTTTTTTTTTAAAAATATATTAATATTTATATTAAAAATATTTCGCATCGAAAATCATAGAACAATTTTCAACCCAGCAGAGGTTGATTTTATCGCGAGAATTGCCTTTATTTCGCGATTAATCGTTCGCGTGAACTTTTTAAAGAGAGGGTCGCGAGTAATGAAGCTCTAAACTCGAGTCGAGTAAACAAAAACAACGTATATCAAGCTGAGTTAACACAGTTAATATATAATCTATCCTAAGAATAAAACATTTGCTGCACTCCCTTTTATTTTTTAATTTTACAAAGATAAATCCTCCGCTTGTTGCAAGGACATATTCCTTACAATCAACTAACTGCGCAATCAGGGTGAATATAACGTGAATATAACAAAAAATAATATTGAAAATCTTTATAACACTTTAATCGTTGTAAAATAATAAAGCGAGCCTAAATTTTTCTAAAGATACTATTTTATAAAAAATTCAATATTTCAATAATAGATTTTTTCAACAATAAAAAGTTTAGACATTTTATCTTTTAAGGAATAATAAATGAAACAAAAAATATATGTTTTTTGCAACATTTTTATAAAATAGATATAATGCTAAAAGTTGAAATTTGTCTAATTCAAAGGATATATTTATTATTTAGTTATTTATTAATTAATTAAAATAGATATTATATATATGCATGAGTTATCCTGTAAATATATTAGAATCTTCATTACAAAATACTCATTTTCGTTATTTTATTGTAAAATAATTGCAAATATTTAATGTATAACTTTTTTTTGAACATTTAATTATCTTAAATTAAATATTTTTTTATGGTCATCTTAAAAGCTTCAGTGTAATAACATAACAATTTTAATATCTAATAAAAATAATATATTTATATAAAAAAAATTAGTATCGTGAAATAAATAGATTATAAAGTGAGAAAAAAATTTCCATTAATAATCCTCTTTAATATTTTCTTCTAAATATCGCGTGTCATTCAGATAATTTCTCTAGATTGCGTCTCAAATAGGTAACTAATTTTGTGGCTTCTCAATTAGCTCGTGTTCATCGTAAATCAATCCAATGGATGTGAATAGCAGTCATAACGAACTCGTTAAGTTTCAGTACATAATGGCTCGTAAATCCAGATGTTGTAACCATGACTTTTGACACTGGGTCGCTATTTTACTAGCAATAATAAACTGGTTATAAACACTATGTGTTAGGAAATATGATAAAACAGGCGATTAATCGATTTTCTGCAAAGTTCCTTTCCAGCTTTAGTGAGACTGTTATCGAGCGATTAATTTTAATAATTAATTTACTATGAATTAATTAAAATAGAAGCCACCGTATTTCAGAAAAGATTTCATCATATATAGTGACGTATGAAAGTATTTAAACATTTTAAAATAAAATTTTAGCAAATGATTTTTTATTTTTAATGAAACTTTATAAATATTTAGAGCATTACAATGGATTACATATGGAGCAATTTTTTTTTATAGAAATATTAACAAATCAACGCTTATATTTTTATTGTTTTTTGTTTTTTTATATATAAATTTATAATAGAATTTTAAATTAATGTCTGTAAAGATTTTTCGATAAAATATATTCAAAAGATGCTAAAACTTTGGGGGTTGATTTTATCTTCTCAAAGAAATTTTCTTTTGACAAAAAAAAATTGCTTCATATTTAATCTTTTATGCTCTACATATAAATTTTCATTAAAATTAGAATTTTTTACAACAAGTTTTATGAAAATTATCCTGATATTCAAAACCGTGTGCATAAGTAACAAATCCTAGAAATGTTTAAGATACTTATTTTCGATTTAAGCGATTATTAGTAACATACAATATTTCAGTTTCATTTTCATGGAAATCATTTATATGCAATCGAAACTGCAATTTATATACGTTTAATTTATACGAATTTCAATAAACGATATCTCCAATATCTATCATAATGAAAATAGATCGGTGCTCGAGAAAATTTCTATTTTTTTCCGAACAGAAAATTCAGAAAATTTTTATCGTAAATTATTTTAAAATATACGAATGGATCGATTTAATTGCTCGCGTAATAGAGTTGGAAATCCTGTTTGAGAACTGTGTTTAAACACGATTGCAAATGAAACAGTTTCTGTTAATATTGATATTTCTGTCACGTCGAAAGGAGTGTGACATTAAATTTTGTTTATACAAGTATTTTCATTATTTCCTGTAAATCAATTTGAAATTAGAGATGTTTATTAATCCTGGAATATTATTATATTAAGGATAGGTCTTGAATTTTATTTTATTATTATTTAATTTATTCTCGTCTCGATTGATTTTACAATTAACATCTCGTGGCTTATAAACGAAATACATGTTTGTAAATTAATTCTGTCACTTTCGTATTTCTTAGAGAAAAAAATAGAGCAAAAGTCTGATCTAAATCGAATCTATCTTCTTTAAACTTCACCTGTAAATCCATTGATATTTAAGTTTTACTTTAATAAGTGACAGTTTTAAATTATTAGATATCATAAGAGAAAAATCATTTAAAAGAAAAATAATATAAAGATACAAATTACATATTAAAAGTGTATATAATAGTTTTTTTAAAATTTTCTTTGATTGTGATATAAATATCGATAGGAGAATGTATATTTTTTTTTTCAAAAAAATTGTACAAATTAGAGAATAAAATATCAAA
Source organism: Apis laboriosa (assembly GCF_014066325.1). Taxonomy (NCBI): domain Eukaryota; kingdom Metazoa; phylum Arthropoda; class Insecta; order Hymenoptera; family Apidae; genus Apis; species Apis laboriosa. Next base: position 118,666 of record NW_025223999.1, read on the forward strand.
AATCAATATAATATATTTAATCTAATCATATAATTTTTATTGGATTATCGAGATTTTTGCCACGCTATTATTAAATGATAAAACTCAAACGAAAAATATATTCGGGCTCGTTAAAAACGAATTCCAACTTGGCAATCCAACTTTTCTCATTTCGAATAATCATCGTGTTCGTGATTAACGCCACTATCAAGCATCGTACTTCGTATGCATATGATTATAGTGGAATAGTTTTCTCCTCCCTAAACAATATTTTCATGCTTACACGAAGCTCGTGAAAATTACAATTTTCTTCACCACAAAATGAAAGTATTATTCATTTTACATTTGCAATTAATAATTTCATACAACAAATTTCAAAAGAGAAGAAGATAATTTTGCATACAAATTTTTATCTTACGTTTCATTTTCTTAATTACATTGAGAAAAATTCAATAAGACAAAGTCTTATCGAATAACAATAAAATTTCCAAAATTATTTAAATAATTATTATTCTAATATGAAAAGGAAAATTCATAAATAGCACAGTGCATTGCATCAATATGTTAATGAATTTATCAGAATAAGATCTTCAATTTCCACGAGAGAGCAGAGAAATTTGCTTTTTGCAGTTGAATCTCGGTTGAATACAACACTATCCGGCCATTAACCGGTGGAGAAACGTATTATCGATTGAATTGTGATGGAGTTAGGAGAAAGGAAGGTTTGGCTAGCAAAAGGCCTCTGTCCGTCATGTCTTTGACAACGTGAGCCTAAAGGCAACCATTGTCACCCCTTTCTCCCTGTGACAGGTGTCCTTCTTGTACAAGAAAATTCCACCTCGCTTCTTGCTTTCAACGATTCTCGTTTCTTTTCGAACTTTTGTATATATCAACTAACTTTCTATTTTTCTATGCCTTCTGTTACGGTTCGCTCGTTTCGGTGGAAAGATAAAAATGGGGTATTTGCACATGTTGGCACACTTCTCTTCTTGTGTTATATCTTGAAAACAAAGGAAAAATCGACAATTTACTTGAAATTATTCTAAAAAATTCAAATTAATACTATAAATTATTATTATATATTATTATATGAACACGTTTATGTGTATATTATTTATGAAAAAATTTCTTAGAAAAATTTTCTCTTTTTTTAATTCTTTATGTAGATGATATCGAAACTAGATTCTACTCTTCTAAGATTTCTACTACCAAAATATCCACCAAAATTAATTCTCTGATTTCCACTAACAATTTCACTTATTCTGAATTTCATTATTCTGAATTAGATCAGATTCTCAGAATATTCCACGAGCTATATAACATATCGGATAAAAAACAAAAAGAATTCCCTCAAATTCTGTTCCATCGATTTTCTCCACTGTTCCAATTCGCACTTCCCTCCTTTCATTTTCTTCCACTATCGAATCGAACTCATTCGGAGAAACGAACGCCTCATGAATGGCTCGCTTGTAACAAAAGCGTATCCGCATGTCGGATGTAACGAACGAAGAGGAGGCCTACTCCGCGAAACGTTGCCTCCCTACACTGTTTTAACTTCAGTATGTATTACATTACGCTAATTAGCCTAAGAGCCTTGCGAATGCATCCTGTTTCGAACACTCTGATAATTAGATACGACCGTGCTGTTTCGGTCAATAGTTGTTACCTGTATGTAACAACGTCAATTTGTGGTGCTCGAACCTTCATCAGAGTTTACCGGACAAAGCATCCGTGAAATGCCTACTAAGTAGATGTCAAGACCTTCCAAGATGCCATGGACTGTACGTAAGTCACATCAGATTCCGATAATGGGCCATTATCTGGATCCATCATACTATGTTTCGAATAGAATAACGTCTCATTAGGGATTGGTCTGATTTGACGTGAGACAAGTAAGCAAACTATTGGGATCTTGTGGTTGAATGAGACAATGTTTGTGGAGAAGGAAATATAAATATGTATATATTTTTTAAAATTATTTTTTTTTATTTTGTATAAGGAATAGAGTAGAATTGACGTCATCTTCGTTTGTATATCACATTTTGTGTATGTCGATTTTATTAGAAAATTATCAGAATTATAAAAGTTGAAAATTAAGAAATTTGGGTATTGATATAAGACGTTATAATTGTGTCGATAACAGTATTTTGTCTTTATTGATTTTTAATTTTTATAAAGTAAAGATTTCTCGCAATATTTTCCTTTGTTTTTTGATTTTTTTTATAATTTTAATTTTAATTTTACACAACCTTGGATAAATTTAGTAAGCGGAATTTTAATCGCTCAAATGATTACTTTTATAATCTTTGCAATTTCTTCCTTCCTATTTTTAATCTTTCTTTCAAGACGTTGTTTCTGTTTAATCGAATCAATCATGGATCATTTCACTTTTATTTTTTTGTTATTTTTATCCTCTTTCTTCGAGTTTTTTAATGTCTTCATTATTCTCTTCTCCTCTTCATAAATAATTTAAAAAAAATTGTTATAATCCTGGAGAAATTGAGTACGAAATTGGAATTGTAATTAAAAGTAACAAAAGTAAAAGTATTAATTCGGTTATTCGAAATTTATATTAAAACTTCCAATACTTTTTCATTGTATTCATATCACATTCGTTTCAAACCTATCAATTTCCAATATTTTTTTATCGAGTGCCTATCACACTTCACGGATATTTGATATTTAAATTTATTTAATACATTTAAATTACATTTTCGATAAGTCAATCTTCAAATATAAGATATTCTAATAAAATGAAAGGGTAATAAGCTTTTATGATGATAAATTGTATAAGACATTAAGTACGATAAGAAAAATATACATAAAAATTTAGAATGAACGGTTGTAGGTTGTAATTTTAAATTACTGATAAGTAGGAAAAGTAGTAAAGTAAAGTAGTTGGAAAGAAAAATTTATAATATGTAAGAATATGAATGAAAACGATACTATCCCTTTCTTAAATTTTACACAATATGCTACTTTTACATTTATTTATCGTTCAAGATAATTCAAAAATGACGATATACAAAATTATAGACAAAATTAGAGTAGAAATAGAGGAAAAAATAAATTTAAATTTATTACTGTAATAATAATTTAAATATTCCACACAGATATATTATTTGTACTGTATAATTTTTTTTAATTATTATTTTATTCAATGATAAATGCAAAATAAAGTTGCTCTTTTATATTAACAAAATCAATGTAGATAGTAGGATGAAAACAGTTTGCAGAAAAATGATAAGACATTGCAGAGAAATATAAGTAATAACTTCAGTAGCGATGACCTACAAAGATGTACGAAGAAACATGAACAATTTTCTTTGTAGAAATCGAGTCTCGTGATAATCCAACGATATCAGTTTCTTTTTGTATTGTTCACTTCATCGTTGCATCATTCACTTCATTCATAAAATTTGAACTTAAATCTTAGAAAATATTATTAGTGTATATTTATGAATAATACGTGTAATAATGAATCTTACCATAAATTGAATTTTTAATTATCTTTTATTTATTAGAAATGCAATGATGTACAAAATTTAAACTGGAAAATTAGTGATATTATAATAAAATTATTAAATATTTAAGATTAGAATAAAATAAAATTAAATTTATCGAATCAAAAATAAATATAAATATAATAATTATTTATTATATTTAGAGAATTGAAATAAAATATCATAATTAAAATAAATTAGGATAAAATACTACAATTAAAGAAAATAGAAAATTTGAAATTATTAAGTATAATCAAATATAACATAAAATAATATATAATAATAAAATATTGAAATTATAAATTTTTACATATATTTTATTCATAAACAAATCTCTAATAGAAACTTAATAAATATAATAAGTGGAAAAAACAAGGATAAAAAAATATTTGAAGCCATTGTAGCAGCAAAAATAGGATTACCAATAGCCAAGTTGCTACTTAAAGTTGAAAGTAGTCGATAGGAAAACAAGAAGGAAAAACTACCCCTCAGAGGCACGAGTACATTTTGATTTGACCATAAGATGTTCCTCGTTGAACGTTTTCATTTAAGATCCTTCAGCTTTTCTAGCGTCTCTAGCTATCTTTCTGTGTCTTATTTTTAAGATTTTATTTTTAGAAAATGTATAAAAATCTTGTTTTTTAAAATGTTAACAAATTATAAAAAATATTAGATATAATTCTTGAAAGTTTAAAACAGATATATTTTAAAATTTCTATTTATTTATCAAGTTTATATTACGTATGTGTATTAATATTCAAAAAAGGAATTTAAAAATTATTATTATATCGTCGTCGTAACTAATTATAAACGGAAGCATAAAGATATAGAAATATTCTGCATAATTTTAGCAATCTTCTATATAAGGAAATTGGCAAAGATTTCGTGACCTGTGTGCATAAAATCTGCATCTAACTTCGATATTTCAGAACGATTGAACTTTGGTTAAAAGCCTTAGAACACAGATTTTAAACAAGACTTAAACTTGTATAGTTTCCACTATTATTTCGTAAATTGCTTCTTTGTGAAAGAGAAAAAAAAAACCAATCGTAGATCAAATTCAAGATTTAAATTACTCTATTTCTGTAATAATCACTAAGATATCAATCACTATTTTCCACAATAATCCATTAGTTTGTAATATTCAAAGAATATATCTATAATGCAAAACTCGAAAAATATAAAAGATAAAGATGAAACTTTTTGAAAAGAAGATATGTAAATAATAAGTAAATAAATTTTTTATTGTTATTTTAATTTAAATTAAAATAGTATTTTAATTTAAAAATTTTAAAAATTAAAAATTTTAAAATTTCTTTTTTTATATATATAGAAATATTCCAACATATGTATACGTTTTTTATAAAATAAAATATTTTAAATAATTTTATCTATTTTTTTTTCGAATAAAGAATTAATATATCAAATTTATAAAGAAGATATATGATATATAATCAATGTGTTTGTTCAAAATAAAATAATTTCAATTGAATGCCGTTATCTTGGTTCTAAATTATTGTGCACTTTTTCAATGTGCAACATCTCGTAATTTCTTGCAATTCTGAAATTGTAGCAACAGAGAAGTTATGGTCGTTAAAATTGTTTCGGCTTTCTAGCTAGCAAACGCTTTTAAGTCAATTACAGGGACAATTAAGTTTCTGGAAATACTTCTAGTCACACAAGTTGTCGAATCGTTGAATTGACGTCGAAATTCTGGTAAAATTAAACGACGATTTAACAAATGTTTGTAAATTTTATCGATAATATTTGACGAATAACAAATATATTATTATTTTCTTGTTAAAATTATTACTTTAGAATTTGTTTAAAAATAAATAAAGATAAAACCATTTCGAAAAATCGTAGAATCTTGATTAAACGATTTCGATGGAAATTTTTACATCTTTAATAAGAAACACACATCAGCGTGGAATAGTACTAAACGTATTTGTCGTTGAAATTGTTATTCAAGTCGCAGGATCAGATTCATATCTATAAATCTGTGCTTCTCCAGCCATTTACATTTAACGATGCGCATAACAATAGCTCGCGACTTTGCTTATATGTTGCATATATGTACGCAATATTGAAGCTTGAAACTCGTGTTCGCTTTACCGTGAATAATTAAAATCTTTGCGAAACTATTAAGAATTATTAAGTATATTAAGAATTCTTGTGCAACGAATAAAAAATAAATGTAGGAATAATTATTAGATATTATTAGATATTATTAGATTTATCAAAGTAGGAAATTATTGAAATTATTTTGTTTCGTAAACAAAATTGCAATTTAATTTAATTTTCTATCTAAAAAAATTGATTTTTATTATAATATATTATAATATTTAATTTTAAAATCAAAAATTGATATGATCGTAAATTTCTTTTTCGTAAATTATATAAATTATGTAAAATTTATTATTAAAAAACGATTCTATCAAGAATAAATTCTCTATTAAATAATTTTAATTTTTCAATTTCATTCATTCATTTTTCCTAAAAACGATTTCAATATCAATGATAAAAAATTATATGTTTGATTTCGAATTAATGTGATAAAAAATCGATACAAAGAAAATTATATGAAATTGATCGTTAAAGCACAGTTCTGCTAAAAGTTAATCGTTTTTTAATTTTAAATTGAATTTTCCTTCAAAACTTTATTTGACTTTAACGTCAGAGATATATTTATTACTGTGAAAAACCAATTTCGAAATCGTCAAAGAATCGTCAAAGAAAGAAATATGAATAGCAATGAAGCATAAACGAGTTGAAAAAGATGATATAGATAAATGTGAAAAATAAAAAAAAAAATTCAAAAAAAAATTAATATTTATTATTCATGTATGAATAATTAGCGATGTTAGAAAAATATCAAGAAATAAGGAATTCCAAAAAATTCCATAAGAAAATATTTAGAACATATAATATAATATAATATTTACAATAATTGAATTAATTGAAATTTCTTCATATAAAATTGTCATTAACGTTCAGATAGAATGACGTCAGTTGTTATATGTATCATTCATCTTGTCAGTGAATCTTTATTTTCTTTTGATCCTCGGCCAAATCATTTTCATGATACTTTGTTGCAATTTCCGTACCATAGTAACTCTTGACTAACATGTTGAATAAATATCCATTAAGATTCAGTGTTACATCAATACATTAAAACGTAGCAATAAAGTGATTATTCTGAGAATAGTTCACGCGATCGGATCGATTTGTGAGAAGAATAATACCGAGAAAAGCAAATTCTACGAGAAATCAAATTTTATAAATTTTTTTATTAGGAAATTATTTCTTAACCATTTGATAATACAAAAAAACATTTTCTTAATAATTTAATTAATAGCTTTTAGTATATATTACTAATTATTAAGGATTATTTTTCTTTATTTTGAATTCAAAATTGTACTTATTAAATGAAAGAGAGTTTGATTGAATTTTTATTGGATAATTATGATATAATAATTTTAATAGTTTAGTAATTATTTTTAATTTCCAAAAATGTCAAAAAATTGACAATTTTGAGATACAAATTATTATATCTACGATATTTTTTAGATAAATTGTTAGATAAATTTTTTACATAGTACAAACAGTAAGTAATTAATATTAAAATTACAATTTTTTCAATAAATATGGTAATTTTTATCGAAATTTTCTATATACATAAGATAAAAAGATCAACAAAATTGAACAATTGACACGATTTCTGTGTAATTCAACCATACAAATTCATTTTGAAGCAGAAATTAATTTCAGAGATTCTGTTAAGCGAGATAGATATGAATGAATTTAATAATAAAATTGTGGCTGCTCGGATAATAAAGTAATTTCATTATTGATAAAATTAAATTTAATTTAAAATTAGCTTGTATACAGAGAAAACTTATCATGTTGAATTAATTAAAATTACTACATTTTCGTCGCAAGAAGATTTAATTTACAAATATAATTTACATAAACATATATATATATATGAAGATGAGATGTGCATAAAATATGCTATTAAATTAATTTATAATTTGTATATAGTAATTGATAAAAATTAATTGAAAGTTTATTTTGATTTAACAATATAGCCTGCAATAAAAGATAACTCAAAATTTCGGGGATCTAATAATAAAATCATGTCTATTTAACGATGTTGGCAACTTGAACGATGCCTTCTGTGTTCTATTTCACAAGAGAACACAAGTTCGTGAACTAGTTTTAAATCTAAAGTGACCATCCATATATTTACCAATTGACTATGAGTCCACAAAAGCAATATTATTATTGTGTAATTTTTTAAATAATATATTCTTCATTCATTAAAAAAAGAATGAATAAATTTTTACAATAATTAAATTTCTGAATCTTGTAGTTTGATTCATTATAGAATACACATCCTAATTGCCATTATTTGAATAATGATGAGGATATACGTGTGCACAAAGAAAAATTTACGATGAATCTGAGAAATCTAATAAATCCAGTCCAGGCTATTTTAAATATGTTTTAAAAATAGTGGAATTTTTCTTCACTTTTCTTCATTTTTATCTTTTTTTTTTCTTTCTCTCTCCACTGAATGAGTATAGTACCACGACAGTTTCAATAGCCATTTCACCCACGTTTTTTCTTATCTAACATTTATCTCAGTACATAGTTTGTACTAATGATCTTGCATAAAGAACATATTTAGTTGAAAGAAAAATATTTTGAATTTAAGCATAATTAAAGAAAAATAGAAAAAGATAAAGAATATTGAGTCATATATTTGTGTTTTGGAAAATTATTTGAAATAATGTAAGTAAAAATAAATGGTAAAATAAATTGAAAATAATTCAATGATCTAAAATTAAGACTTATTTAAAAAATAAAATTGACCAATCTAACTCATATTTACATTAAAAGAATTATTCAAAAATAAAGTTGAATTGAAAAAGAAAAATATTAAAGAAAAAAATATCAAAGCAATGAAAGCTGTGAACACATAATATGTCTATTGATTGTCTGAATGCATTGACTTTATCGTATTATTGATAGTGAATCAATACTTGTAGATAGTGCATGCCAAGCATTGCTTCTTGAGAAATACAGTATTTCTCAGAATAGAAAGTTTCTCTTCAGAAAAGAAAATCTTAGCAAGCGAGAGATTTAAATTTCAAACAAGAAAATAACGAGACTGAAGATGCGGATGTGACATGATTCCAATATAATATCAAGAAGATTTATATTACATATATCAATATTCTATATCTTTTATCAAATTCTAATTCTGTTACTATAAATATTTTCATATACATACGTAAATAACATAATTACTAGTGGAAATTTATTATCATCTTTATAAATAAAGATCAAGTTTTGAAATTCAAGAATAAAAAAGAATAAATTCTAGTGATTTTTTATTTTTTTGAAGAATAATAATCTGAAATTTTTGCATTCAAACAATTATGCATTCAAATGTTAAAATAAAAAGTCATAAATTGATGTTGGCAAATTTGTATTTATTATTTACGAAGAGATATATTTTATCAACTTCGATAATTTTAGAATATCTATTATCAAGATTAATTTCCTGAGCAATTTCGTTTGAATTATACATAATTGTCGTTCGATTTTAGTTCAAACCAATCTTAGCTCAATGTATATCGATAGAACTTAGAAATTGGAAATAGAAATTTATTTCGCTTATTAAATCCTAACAACTGAACATTTTACATATTCACAAATAAATCAATTCAAGAATAATTTTTTTAGAGAAGATAATTATTAATCATATATTCTCTTACTAATTCAGAAAGATCTTTGTGAACAAAAGAATACACGAGAGCAAAAAGCTAATCCTCAGAACTGTCGAGGTCATGAAATCCCTCAAAGACCAAAACTTGATTGCAGTCAAATGAAACATGTAACCTTTGAGCAAAGTAGACCTTTGGGAGTAGTAAATCTACTGCAGATAACCAGTATGATAATATTTCCTTTATAATTTAAACTTTAATACAATATCATTGTGTTTCTGTAACTTTGAGATATTCTTTGATACATTGCATTCTATAACTACAGCATTAACTCTAAATCTAAAATTATTTAATGATAGTGATATTTGGTTAGAATGAAATTGAATTCAAAATTCAAAATTTAAAATTCTATTATATTTAAAAATATTCTATATAAAGAATTTTATTGATTTCTGTTTGATATTAAGTTATATCATGAGCTATATCATGATTAATAAATAAATACTTGGATTGGAGATAACTTGGGAATAGCATATTGTTTGTAGTTCAGAATCCAAAATTAGATCTCCAGCTAATGACTGCAACATCAACGCTGCTTCAATAACAAATAATAATGTTCCAATAATATTTGATGGTCATTGATTATTAAAATAATGACTGAAACTTAAAAAATAAATTTATGCTCTAAAAGTCTCTAAGATAATCGCGAAGAGTGTGTTTTTTCAATTTCTTAATTATGCAACATGTTCAAACTTAAGAAAAAATTTTATTTTAAAGACAAAGAATAGACAACAAGAGAACATAGTCATTGACTGTTGATTTGAAAAAATATTTTTATATTCATATTTATGAAACCACACAATAGTAATTTACATTTTGTAACAGGTGTTTAGATGTTCAGTGTTTGATAACACTGTATTTGAATTGCAGATATTATTTCTGCCATATAACATATAGATTTTATTCCACTCATGAATGATTATTATCCATTATTATGTAAATTAAATGTTATATAAACAGTCTATACGAATATGAAATATGAATATTCAATGTCTTTTTGCATTTGTTATTAAACTTATATTTTTCTTATATATTTTTTTTTTAAATTTATAATTGTATACAATTATCTTCAGTACAGATTACAATTTATAAAAATATAAATAAAAAGAAAAAATATAAATATAAAAAAAAAATCTTGGTAAAGCATCGTGGATACTTTTTTAAAATAAATATAAAATAAAATGTTTCAAGTATTGAAAATAATTAAATATGATATATAATTTTGTCACAACTTACTTGTTCTTAATTAATTGATTTAATTTACTATTCAAGTATTGGAATTATTTTTAAACAAGATTTAATAATGCCATCTTTTTAAAATAAAATTTTAAACTTAATTTTAAATTTTCTTCATTACAGAAATTTTTATTCATTATTTCCATAATTAATTTATCGAGATTATTTTGGCGTGTAATATCTATTAATCTACCCCATTATTAAAGACTTAATAAACCCTAATAGATAGATTGCCCATCTAATACTTAATCCTCCCTGGATTCTTAGTACTTTATTAACCTTCACTGAATTTAAACTTGGTGAAGCTAGATCCCTTGTTATGGAAGTGTGAATTTCATAATATATTTATCATGCCTTAATATTTCATTTAATTTGAAATGTTTTATAATTTACATACAAGATACTTTAAACGAAATTTTGTCATGTATTTGATATTATCATTGATGAGTTTAATAATTTATTCGTGAAATGAAAATTATGATATAAACATTCTCAGACATTCATAATTAAAAATAATAAAATCTTGAGGGAAAAAACTAAAAATATTATATTATCACATTATTTCAATTTCAAAATATAAAATTATTTAATTTTATATCATTGATTGAAATAATATCCTAAAATTAGATGATAGTATTGCACATTATTATTGTAAATAATTTTCATCACTGATTGAAATAAACTCGATAAAAATAAAAACGTCGAAATGTATTTATAAAACTCAGATGAAAATATCATGAAAGAAATCCATCTTTGCTCGTAAAGGTTGTAAGAAATGTTTTCATATTCATTGGTAAAAATTGATATCATAGTGTGGCTAAAGTGTAGCACGATATATTTATAAACGTTAAGAATAGCGCAGTACTTGCAAGAGGAATTGGAAATCAATATTTAAGCCCATTCTAAAGGTGACGTGACTAGACTGGATTTGCGTGCAGAAAGCAATAGATAACGAGAGTTGTATTCTAGAATAATGCTTTGTGTATCTCAGACGTATTTAGGAACCACTCATTGTATAAGCTCCATTTGAGAGGAGCATCTAACGTAGTTCTAGATAATCTACAACCCTTGTAGAAACAACTCGTTGTACAATGCTCGAAGAAAGCTAATCTAAAAATATAATTGATCGCATGAGCCATTTCAGCAAAAATATTTATCCTCAAATATGGATATTCAATGAAAAAGATACAAAAATCAGCAAATAACACATGTATAATATTAAAAATTAAATAATTAATATCGTAATACAAAAGGAATAATATTATTCAATTTTTTTTCAGTTCAATTTTTTAATTATAATTTAATTTAAATATCATTTTTTAATATTAAATGTTATAAATGTTATAACGTGTAGAAAAGAGTAAATTGGAAAATTAATCAGTTAAATAAATTTTCCTGTTGATATTCTTTTAAATTATAACAAAGTTTTTGTATATATTATTTTATAATTAATTTATAATAAATTGGTCATTGATAATTCGAAGCAAATTCACAATGTTTCGATCAGAATCATCACATTAAAATTTAGTAACAAAACAGATCTGTATCTGACCAATTCAATAAATGACTACTGTACGAAATAAGGTTCTTATTAAGTAGTAAAAAGTACTTTTCACGTCTCATTTCTTTGTTTCTTGTTATATAGGATTATTAGTGATTTTTTTAATTACAATTAAAGCGCAAATTTCTAAATAATTGCTTCGTTAAACAAAAATAATATCGTAGTGTTTAAAAATTGTACTCGTAGATTTTGCGTTTTAAATAGATTTTTTATAATTTTTTAAATAACAGAAATGTATCAAAATTAGTATTTATAATTAAAGTTCTTGATAAATTTTATTCTTGCACGATCATTGGAAAATTTTGAATTTTGTCGTATCTAAAAACGCGTATCCTGGTAACACGAGTGTTAATTACGACGAAAGCAAAGGTCTCGTTTCATGCATCGCGAATTTCAGTCATGAAAACCCACGGAAAAGATGGAAACCTGCTTAACCTCGAGGGTTTGCCAGCCACTTCTATCAATAGTACGTTTCTTCTTAGGAAAAAAAATCGTAATTAAAGTCACGTGCTTTACACGTGGGTAAAATTGATTCGTGGTAGTTTAATGCACGCTTTTTTCTAAAAATGGAATTTCTTTTCTCGCTTCAGTTAATTCGTCGTAAAATTTAGTATTAAATTCGTCGTAGAATTAATAAATGGAAAATTTAAATAAAACATTAAATATAAAATATAAAATTTAAAATCAAATGGTAAATACATAAGTTTCATTTTTTATATAATTTTTTCATTTTAATCTGAATTCTATTAAATTTATTAATTTTATATAATTTCTCAGTTTCATTCGTATATTTGGATTGAAATTAAAGATTAAAACGAAAAAATATGTTAAAATTGAGATTGAAATAACGACTTTGACTTATACAATAGTTGAAACAGGAAAGGGAAATGTAAAACGATGGTGAAAATTTTTCACTGTGAAATTCTTTCAAGGATTCGGGTCAGAATTTAAAGCTCGAATCGATTTTTGAAATTTCTATATGAAATAAATAAATAATAATAGTACATATGATGTATAAATTATAATTTTTAATATCTCATATATCTAAACTAAATTACAGTCGTTAAAAAACAAACTTCAAACAAAAAATAGAATATTTATAATAAATATTTTATAATTATAAGTACAAAAGAGATATTATACATAAAAATACTACAAAATCAAATCGTGAAAAATGATTTCAGTACACGATTCTCAATTCATTAAATATATTTCCTAAATATAATTCGATAAATAATAATATCATTCATCAACAAAGTTCATCCTCGTTAAAAATTATAAACTCTTTTATATATCTTTAAAATAACATTTCCTACAATTCTTCAGCATTTTAAATAATCATCATTTGTCAACATATTCGTAGCTTATTTTATTCGAATACGAACTCATTGGCAAAAGAACGATCCTAATGAATCCCAAAGGGAGATGGTATGAGCCAACTTTGCTTCGAAATCATTTTTTTTTTTTCTTTTCCTCCAAGAAAAATAAAAAAAAATCTTGGGCTTGAAAGCCGTTGCTCTGTTCCTGTTATCACAGCAATGTTTCTCTTCGAAATCTCGTCCAAGTAGATCCCTCGGTTGCAAAGGACCGTTTCCTCTTTTGTCTCACGCTTATTGCGCTCGTAATTGCAATTGTTCCGCTTCTGTTTGTATCGAGGGAGGAGAACAAAGAAAGATATTCGCCTGAGAGATCGAGATAACGATCGTGTTACGAACGAAAGAGCGCGTTAAATACTTTCGAATTCTTGCTAAATTCAGTTGAATTCCTTCGTTGGTATATGTAATTTCCCCTATTGCTCGACTGATTTTCACACGATGCAGTTATTCGCAATTAAACCGATTATATCCGGTTTCTTTTGGACTATTTAAGGATTAGGAATTGGCTTTATTCAAAGTGGATTAAGATAATCGTAAAAATATGGAAGGAACGAATGGATGAGAATGGTATCTGTTTAAAAAGGGATAAAATCTTTTTGCATTTCTTTCTTTCTGTTTTTATATTAGAGATTTTATATCGTAAAATCTATAAATACATAATATCTTATTAATGCATTGTATTTGTTACAAAAATCTTCATACATTATTTCACAAGAAAATTCTTATCATTTAATCAGTAAAATTCTTTTTTTAATGAAAGTTTAGAGCATAGTAGTTTATACATATAGTTTGATGATTCTATCTCGTAACATATATTTAAAAGAAAAATATTAAAATATAAAGATCTCATTCTTTCAAAAGTGTTTCACATAAAAGATTTGTTATTGTGATAACACAACTTGCGTAAGATGTACAAAAACTTTTGTAATCGATTGTACATATCGAAATCTCGTTGTGCAAACGCGACATTCCTCAAGACCTTAAGTTCCATCAATCTTCGTGAACATCCTCGAGAATACCGTTTCATATATTTCTTTCTAACCTTCTTTTTTACTTCTATTCCGCCAAGAGACCGAACACTCGATAAGAACAAGTCGAACAAGTTGGCTGGCTTTATTCACGGATCAACGAATGTAGTGAATTTCACATAGTGTTCGCTGATGTGCAGATGCACGTGCATTGAATCGAAACGATTTCCTTGAGAGAGAAGTCTTATAGGTATTCGATACGCAGTTTCTGTTGAATGCGGGTAAACACGTGATCGTGCCAATCTCCTCGATATTGCATTAATAAATGGATGCATTTGCATCCTCTTATTACGCATTTGTCAATCCATACAAGTTTTTGAAATAACATGAAAACTTTTTAAAATATTTAATCCTTCAAATCATTTCTTTTTGTGAATATGTTTTGATATGGATATAATAATTTTTAAAATCTTTTAATTCTTAATAAAAATAAATAAAAAGTTAAATAATATATTTACAATAATGTTAAATCTTTGATTGAAAACAATCTTTATAGAAATTAAAACAATTATATTTTGTTCAAAAATTGAAGTTCAAAGTTTGTTTTCAATTTCGAGTTTTAATTTTTTAATATAATATAGAATATTAAAAAGACAGACAATTGAAATATAAATATATGCATATTTGAAAATCCATATTTATTTTTCCAGGTAATCTATAATTAATCAATTGTTTGAAATTTTTCGAAATTACTTTTAGTGAAATCGTAAGTAGAGCGTGAAAGCATCAATGAGAAATTTTTGGGAGGTTTTCTGAATTTTGCATGCATTCTGCGCCAACTGCCATATGGAGCAAATACGCAATGCGGGAATTCTATACATATTCCCAAATTAGGAGAAATTAATTTATCAAATATTCGGTTCAAACACGTTTAAAATTTGGAACTTTTCTTCGATTTGTATTAAATATATTATTTAATATAAAACTTTCTTATTTTCTTTCTATAATAAAAATATAAAGGAATTTATAAACAATTTTTATCTCTGGAAGAAAATTCATAAAACAACAAGAAAGTTTCCAATTAATATTGACAAGAAAAACAAATGGTGGATTAAGTTTTTACCTTTGAATATATATCTTTTTAAGCTTCGACAATTGTGGTTAAATATTTGTCCAATTACACTTCAATTTCCTCATTTTACGCTTCATTTCATCAATTTGGTCTATCATTTACAAGAACAAAAACTTCAATACGTCTCTATAATATCTTATAATATCGTCGTCGTTTATAATATAATCTTTTATATTTTTAATAAATTCGATATACTGTAGCATTATCGAAAGTTTTTCAATTTCTTATCAAGATAAGAATTCAGAAATTCTATTTTTGAATTAAAAAAAATAAAAAATTCTACGCAGATGGAATAATTAACAACTTATTAATTTTTTTCAAAATTTCACTGTTAACCAAACAGTATGCTCAGTTTCAAAAATATCCATAAATACCATAACTTTCCATCTAAATAAATAAAATGCACACGTACAGATCTAATTGGTACACGTGTGTTCAAGAATGTTCGAAATTGAAATTCTTCGAATAATATCTCTAATATTAAGGGAAACGCGTTAAGGGAGCAACAGTCTCAATAAAGAATCGGAAAAGAATAATATATTACGGAAAATTTCGATTAAACGTCAAGTTTATAGAGATAAGTGTAATTGAGTTTAATAGTATTGGTGAAACAAGTAGTCCTTAAGGAGCTCTTTACTATAGTAGCAATCTAATGCGACTCTATCCAAGATACCACGCAATCGACCAATAACAATCCATTAGCGTTCCGCTGCTCTATATTTGCCTAGCTATTATCTTCGTCTCATTTTGGCAAATATACTTGTCAATTCAGAGCAATGCTCGCACAAACTTCATAAGAACTTTTTGTTTGGGGAATTTTTGTTTGTTTTTCTTCTTTGTAATTACTCTATTATAAACTTTAGTTAACGTACGATTATGTGTATATGATGAATGAAAAACAGAAATAGATGAGAATTATTTTTTCGTTATGAAAAGTGATACATTTGTTATAGAAATTTTAAACACAATTTTATTTTTTTTTTTCATATTTATATTTTCTATTGTCATTTTTTTGCAACAATAAAGAACAGCAAGCATTTATAGAATCTTCTCAAACTCTATCGTAAAATATTTATGAAAAAAATATATTAAAGTTTTAAGATGATAATGTTATTAAAGATTGAAGAATGTTATTAAAGATGTTAGAAAAATTCATTGATATTTTTATAAATTCTACGTATAAATCAAAATGAAATTAATTAATTAATTGGAGAGTTGTTTGCAAAATTATTTACCTATGGTATACGTTGCACCATCCAATTGAAAAGTCGCACTCTTGCACTTCTTGAAGAGCTTTTGATGCGGGTATGGTGGCGGAAGTGGCGGAGGTGGTGGCCCCTTTGGCTCCTGTTTATTCATGATGTTCCTTGCACTTTACCTCAATGTCTTTGATCATTAATTATTCTCTAGTAACTGTCCCCGATCTATATCACTCGCGATCAGAGTCAAGCCACGATCATATTATCTCCGTTATTAAACGCATAACGAGTTCCATCAACGATACAATACTGGAAAGTAATAGTATCGAAAATTTCCAGAGAAGTGTTCAGATAAGATACTAATCAAACGTTAAATTTTTTTTCAGATCAGAGGAGAGGAGAGGGTCAAAACAAGGTTCAGCAAGTTGAATTCTAAGAAGCTGATATCTAGACCACCATCTATTGAACGTGGATGAAAACGGGGGCAACGATTGGAAAAAGTCTGGTAAGTCTGAAATATAATATTTTTGAAATTTAAAAGAAGAAGAAACGTTTCTCAGAAATTGCAGATTGCTTGGAAATTCTATCTCGTTGTTTGCTTTTGAATGATGACGTGGGAATCTCTTTTGAATGCGATTAAAGAAATTGCAATATCCTCGCGAGCTTTTAATAAAAGCTTTCACGCGAAATGACTCGTAAATACGATTAAAGAAACGTGAAGATAAACTAACCATTCGATTTGAAACTTTAAAAGCGCGATGCCTCGTGAAACACCATATTAAGGTGTCGAATGCAAACATGAATAAATATATAAAAAAAATATAATCATATAATATTTTTCTAAAAAATAAAAATTCAAGAAAGTTAATTAATAAATGATGCCTCTCTTCTACCATAGAAATCTTCAAAAATCTTTTGGAAATCTTCCGTATCTCGTTATTAATAATTTATATATCGAATATTAAATCTTTACGAAATGAAAAAGAAAAAAAAGCAATTTTCTATTATTTTATCACGCGCAAACAAACAAAAATACAATTTTTAAATATTTACAAAACGAAAAGAAAGAAATCCTTTTCATCTGGGAAGGGAGCAATTTTCGATCGCTTCATGCTCAAAAAAAAAAAAAAAAAAAAGAAAAAGAAAGAAAGAAAGAAATTCAACGCGAATTTTCAACAAATAAAAATAACGAATAACGCAATAACGTGATCGGTATGCGAATACAGGATTGCCAAAACCGTTTATTCAACACGGTGTGACGCGTGGCTAACCATAGGGAAAACACGAGGAAAACACTAAACGAAACATTTCCAGTGCAAAGTTTGGCGGTGCTAAATTCCCAGAGATCGTCCAATGGCACACTTTCTCCCTAGGAACCGGGCCACGGTGTGACCGCGGTAAAAATTTCTGCGAAGCGCATCGCGTAACGACGGCCACTTTGTCACGGTTCCCCTAGGGGGAGGAGGGGTGAACTTGTTGTGCCGTTGAAACGGCGGAATAGTTGCCAAAAGTGGGAAAGGGTAAAGTTCAATCTCACCCGGCAGACCACGAGCGGCAATGAAAGTCCATCAAACAATGCGACATGCAGAATCGCTCTTTGACATTTTGGCTGGCGTATGTATGAATGTGTGTATGCATGTTTGTAGAGTAATATAACGTATTCGCACTATGGATTAAAATCGCTTAAAGTAGTCAGAAGTTGAGTTTGGGATTTTGATGAGGATTAATCTATTTGATGAGGATTATGGGATATATGGAAGTTTTATTGAAATGTCATGGAAATGGTATAACTATGCTTGAGAGATTGAGTGTGCCCTTTTTATTTGGAATTTTTTTTTTTTTTGCATGTATAAATAAAATAATATTTGATTGATTTATGGTTGTTAGAAACATTCGAATGTTTATATATGAAGGTTTTACTAATTAATACATATTATTTATAAAGACTTAACGAAGAAAATTCCTCACAGAAGAACATCATACGATATACAGTTTATCGAAATTACTCGTAGAAAACTGTTCATTGCGTATTTAAAATTTTGTTATTAAAAGAATTAATCTTCGTCAGGGATATTTTTATTAGCTGCATGTATCATCCCTTACTTCGTTCACTTCGTTATGAAACATGCACATAATTCTACATTATATATTAACATTATATATTAACAACATAATACAGTTCCAAGTAATTCTTGTATTATATAATAACGCTACAATTTTTGGCACAGTCTCACTTTTGGCAATTTTTCCTACATGATCACTCTATCCGCATCATTAATTTTTCACATGAAAATTAAAATCATTTTCAAGTACAATCAAGTATAAAACAGCTCTTAACTTCTAAATAACAATACATTAAATCCAAATATATTCAGCTATAATTTACATGGACTTGTATGTTAGCGTATACCAAAATCCATTCTTCAAATCATGTGGAAACTACTATGGTTCAGATTCCGTTTATATCCATCAATTTCACGCGAGTTTAATGCAAATTATCCTAATTCATAATGCGACAAAACAAACATTACACGCCACGTTCCTGCAAATTATAAATTGATCGCATATATTTGAATTATGCATCCCTAACCCTCTCATCATTGACGTTCCATCGATAAATTCTAATAATCTCGTTGATCCTCCACTCGTTTTTTTCTCTCTTTCACCGTATCTGAACTATCACTCTCTTCTCCAATTTCTTTTATCCTCGAACATTTTTCTCATTCGACTTCATCCACGATTCATCCCTCTCGTTTTCCTGGTTTTTGCTCGTCTATCTTGTTGCATCTTTCCTCGAATTATACGTGAGCATCTCTGTTCACGAAACTCAATTTTCACTTCTGCTTTTGATCCTGGATTTTTCTCCTCCGCTCGTATATTCGAACTTAACCGGATCTATCTCGCGTGTAATTCGCGTCCTAACCTTTGTTCGTTTCGTTCTACCGAAAAATAACTATCGTTTTTCTCTCTCTCTCTCTCTGCTCATTTCACGAAATGACATCAGATACGATTAAGAGAATCCAATTTGCATTCGAAAATTCTTTTTCTATTTGAAAAATCAATTTTTATTTTTGGTTCTTTTTCCTTCGTCTTTCGTTTAAAGTAATTGCATTTCTTCTAGGCTCAAATCAAAATTTCTTTTTCGGTATTCTGTTCTGTTTATTTTTTATTTAATTTTTTTCTATTTATATTTTTACAAAGTTGAAAGGATATTGGAGGAAGAAGATTGGATAATTATTATTATTGAAAATGAGTAGAAGTTGGGAAATTTAGCAGTTTCATCTTCAAAGATTCGAGAGATATTTGGCTTCAAGAACGTTGTGATATTAGGGGGATGTCCAGAGATATCATTTATCGTGATGATAGCGACGAGTTCGACGATTGCTACCTTGAAATGGCTTGCAGACTGGTTTACGGCTTCGAAGATAAGATTCTTTATTGTGTAAGAGTAACGTTTGGAAAGAGAAACGATTCTAGAGATCTTTATATCGATACGCAAAAATAAAAATATTCTGGTATTTTTGGAAAAAGTATTATAATAAAATTTATAATTACATATATTGAAGAATTCTATATCTTGAAGATAAAAGTTTATTTTTCTTTCTTCATTGAAATCAAAATATTTCTTTAAGAGATCAACGATAAAAACTTTTCTTATTTCTTTTTTAATTGTTATAATTATAGTACCATAGTACTATTCATTATCAATATTTTCCAAAAATGAATTCCACGTGATATCTTTTATCTTACGCTGCAAATATCTCTTTCAGATTTTATTTCCTATCCAAGAAGAATCTACGTTTCATTCAAAATCTAAATGCCATCATCCCCAATTACAGTATCCCAATTAATCCACGAATCTTGCTCAATCAAACGTACAACCCTAAAATCACCCAGCAAAATGAAACGCTCTCACGATCCACCCTCTCTGCACCCTTATCTGCTTACACGCCTACGGTTCCCCGCTTTTATCTCCACCCTCGCACTCCGCGCGTTTCTTGTCCCCGTTCCTCGCCCCCACTACGTTTAAGAGGCCTCGGTGAATTAATAGTTGGCGTGGTATACGTGACTCCGGAACCGAGTGGCCGCGTCGAGTGCACTTCCGTGATCGTGACGTATCCTCATCGCGGATAGTGCATCGAACGGAGAGGGGTTCTCACCTCCTCGCCGGATCTTCGATCGACCCTGTGGCGAAAATTGCAGCCGAAGAGTGGCCGACTTCCCCCGCGATTCCGTCCAATTCTCTTTCCACGGGCCAATCGTTTTCCACCAAGTAGCCGCCGTCGTCTCGAGTGGAATCGAGACGCCTTCCCTTCTTTGAACTGTCCCCTCGATCGAAACGAACGGGTTTTTCGAGGAATGGATCGCTTTTGCATATCAATTTTCGAACGAGTTGTGCAATTTTTCTCAATCTTTTCGATGTTTTGTTCTGTCGAGATTTTTGCATTTCGAGTTATTATTACGAGCTCGATAATTTCCAGTTTTAATTCTCGTCTTGATGTATTTCATGAGATAAATTGGTGGGAATTTGGGTTCTTGGAATTATCGTGATATAATCGAAATATCGTGAGAAAATATTTGGAATGGATAGTTGGAGCAAGATGATAATATTCCAGTGATCAGATTTCCGATTGTTATGATTATCTATTGTGTAAATAATTATTATGAAATCAGATTATATGATATACTTTTTAATTAAATTCGTTTAGAAAGAGATAAAATATAGAGAAGAGATGCATTGAATTATATCTCCTTCGAAGCAATCTGAATTCTATTCGAAAAAATTTGTTTGGAATAAAAAATTTGAGAGATAATTACATCTAAAGTGTAAAGGATATAGATAAAATCTAAGACTACACAATTACGAAAAATTAAGAAGCATAAAATTATAAAAAGATCCACGAATAAATAAAATTTCAAGCCAAATAAACCAAGAAAATTTCACGGTTCGTCATTCGATCGATGAAATCGATGTCTCGAATTCGAGATTAAGGATAAGGTTACATTTGAACGAAGGAATGTACAAGCATATCCCAATCTGTGCACACTAATAAACGGAAGCATTCAGTGGTTTCATCGATACGAATAGGATTCTGATACGAATGGCTTATACGATAGGCCAATGAATCAGCCATGCTAAATTTCACTATAAATCATGTAAATCCATCTTACTCGGTCTATTATGACGATTTTAATTGCGTTTCATGTAGATGCGATATTATTAATTGGACTTTCACCCTTTCTATCAAGTCAGCCAGCATTTACCGTGAAATTACTCTGCGACCGAGTGAAATCGTAATTTCCCTTTTTTTTGTTTTTTTTGTTCTTTAACTTGACAAGATAAGTTATCTTCACTTCACTACGCTCTAAATGAAAAATAAATTAAGTTGAGAAACAAATTATTCTCTCGTGAAGCTCATCGCTTGAAATCGTGAAAAAAAATGTTTTAAACGATTCTTTTTGCATAGTTCCCTTCCATTTGAATTTGTGGAAATGGAATATTTTTTTCGCGGATTGATATTCGTGGATCAAAGTAAATAAAATAAATAAACAATTTATTTATTTTATTATTTATTTTATCTATGTTTCTCCTAACTCTACGCTTGAATTACAACCTTAAAGTAATTATTGACCAAATTTCTCAATCCATAATCGAATATAAATTTCAATTTCAAACAATGCTTATAAATTAAAGCGTTAAACGAGGAGAAAGGGAATATAGGATAAAGCCGGTTATCTACCGTGGCTGGTCCATAGAGGTTAATTGAATTAAACCAATATCGACCAGTATCTTAATTCGTTAAAAACTGGAATCCTTCTTGCAACAAACGAGATCCAATAAACCGGAGGGAAACTTAAACTCGTCCTTTCACAATCGTTCGCAACGAGATCAGAAATATCTTCTTTCTTCCCTGTGAAAAGAGGGGAAGAACGTTTCTCACGATAAACGCGGTTGCATGTGGTCGGAACTACTAAGAATTTACTACTTGGAGTCTGCGATAATAGCGTTGCTGTTTGAAAGAGGTATAAAGCTTCAAAGGAAACCTATTTTCACACCAAAATGCTGTTGTACGAAAGAGAATTTTGTATAAATAAGGGAGTATTATTGAATTATTTTATATACAAAATAAATCTTTTTATTTTATTTTTTTTTTTTTTTTGTATTCTTATAGGAATATATATAGGAATAGAGAAATATATATAGGAATATATATAGGAGCAGAATTTGTTAATCGAAATTTAGATTGTGTAAAAGAGAATAGATGTGATTAGTAAGTGAGATTAATTTTTTTTTAATTCATTTTGCCTCGTTTATGAAATAATTAGAAACTATACTGCTCGGTATCACGATTTATCGCATTATCATGGTATTATTCCTGTCAAAGAAATACCAAACTGATAATTTGACCATAGATCATATGTTTAAAATGATAATTATTAGTTATTATTGAATTTATGTCGTTTTCAAACATAATAATGAATTGTCGAGCATGTTATCGAGATGTTAATTTTGTATATTATTTTCATTATGTTTCTTGTGTTTGTGTTTAATATATTTGATAAAATAATATCCACTATTATTTCCATGAAATTAGATTGTTATCTATACAATTAATGAGTTGTTAAGCAATATAATTATGTGCATTTTGTGCACATAAACGAAAATTTAATCTCTATCATATAGAATATTTTATATTTATTGTTATCTTTATGCTCATATAGCCGAAGTTAATTATAATAATGATCAAAGATATTTCGAATTAAACTTAATTTTAATAAAAAAAGAGCAATATTTTGTATGGATAATAATAAATAGTAATTCTTATAATTATTAATAACAGATACTAAAAGGATTTATGTAAATTAAACCAAATGAAATATCAAGTTCATGTTTGTAAATATTTAGCAAAACATCATTCTATGTCCTTCGAATTAATATGAAACTAAATTTCATCTTCTATAAATTTTAGAAATTTCATAATTACTCTTTCCGAAATTGCTTTTCCCAATATCATTATTTGATAAAATGAAATTTCGAAATGTCAGAAATGTTACATTTTCTAAGAATTATTTTCTAAGAGAAATCTCTTCTAATATTATTGTAATAGTGTTGGTACAATTTTTTTCTTCTTTCGAATGTAAAAATAAAAATATTCCATTGAGAAATTTGAAAATTTACGAAGTATAAAATTTAAGAAGATGAAATAATACATACATTAGATAAATTTATATAACTTATTTATAGACACATAAAATTTTTCGATCAAATTCACAACAATAATTCTTTTCTGCTATATTTCAATATATAATCATTTATATAATATTCATGGTTCCACATATCTTTCATATTTAATGAAATGTAATCTTATTTCCTTTCGCACGATAAACATTCGTCGCAAATATAACTTCCAAAGATATAACATTCGAACTTTTCTCAGGAGTTGATCGAAAAACTCTCGATGAATCATCGTTCGTGCTCGATCCTATTCAATTAGCAAGAAACGAAATCTATCGAGTCTCGAAACAAAATACTCGAATCGTACGTGATCCAAAGAATATTAGAAGCTGTGTTCTGTCAATTCTGGAAGAATATGATTGGAATAGATACGCAGAATATATCGAAAATAAAATGAAAGAGAGTGATCTTAAGCAATCTTGCAAATTTACTTATTTCTTAACACGAATAGGAATTAGAAATAACGGATCGAGATATCAATAAGCAATCAATTTTTTTTCGAATATATTTGCATAAAGATCAAGCAAAGATGTATAAAGAAACTTGTGAATGATCAGTTTAAATCTTTTATTTATTTCCATAGCATCTTCATTTCAGAAATTCTAGTGTTTTTAAATTTTTCTAAAATTTTATATTTTGCTTAACATTAGATTTTTTCCAGAAGTGGTATTTACAAACAATAATCAAAATTTAATTTAATTTTATTATTTACACTGTAAATTTCAAAAGTACACATTTATTTCATGAAACTTTATAATTAATTTTCTCCAAAAATAAAGTCTTCATATCAAAAATTACCATTTCAACTTACTTTCGAACAAAAAATCACTCTTTTTCTATATTTCTTCTACATTTTTTTAGCATATTCATAACCACTTCGAATTATCACGAAGCTCGTGACTTAATAAGATGAAAATCGGGTTAAACGAAATTTCCAATGATAACAGCGAAACTCTCTCTCTGTGTCGAATTAGATAGACCGACGAACCGAACGATCGATTCCAGGACAGCGAACTTTCAATCGGTGTCGTGATCCGGCTATGGAAATTCGAACGTTGAAATGAGATCGGTGTTTTATCAGAGAATCGATCGATTTACCGAATTCAGTCGAAATTCACGATTAAGTGGAACAGATTATCGTTGGTCAACCCCGGATGGTAAATTGTTAAATGTGGAAGCGAGGTTACCGTGAAACACGTTTCTTTGAACCGGGCAATTGATGGCGTGCAGAAGATGTTTTCTCTTTTTTAAAAGTAGTTCTACTTTTGTATTTGTTTTCTTGGAAAATTGGAGGCAACGGGTTACGATACGAATGATGTTTGAATTTTTTCTTAAGAAATTCTAGTTTTGCTTTGTTTTGTTCTCGTTACAGTGAAATTATCGATGAAAAATTGGTTAATTTGGAAATAGTAAATTATGATTCGAAAAATTGGATTTTCTTTAGAAAATTTTATCTTTGGTTTATTTTTGAAATTTATTAATAAGTAATTATCAATAAGTAATGATTTAAATATAATTGGAAGCGAGATAATGTGAAACATCATATAATAGGAAATTTCTTAAAGAATAGTGGTTTCTTTTTTGAGAATTTTAATGAATTGATAATTAATAAAAGCACTTTGACAAATAATAATTAATCGAACCTTTCAAATTTGTGAAAATTGGAATTTAGTGTGATAATTGGACATCGAATGATATTTCATTAAATATATAATATATTGAATAATGTAAAAGCAATTGAAGCAATTGGAGTATTATTGAATGAACAGTTTTCATTGTTAATAGATTATTTGAAATTAGAAAATTTATGAAATATTAAACTTAAAAAGTTAAATAGATTGATTATATAGATTTTTCTTTTTTTCGTAATTGTTAAAGACAAATTCAATGAAAATAATAAAATATTCAAAAAAAATTGCAAAAAATAATAAGAAATTAAAATAATAAACTTTAAATATACATTGCAGATTTGCAAATTGAAACGGAACGTATTAAAAACATTTGAAATTTAATATTATAATCTCAAAAGAAACAATTTTCTTATTAAAATTTTTTTTTTAATTGTATAATCTCCAAACATAGCTTGTTACACAAGGAATTTGCATTTTCATAAGAAAAGGTCAAATGTACTTTTACTTGGACTGTACTTTTACCTTGCTACTTTGTATTCCAAATCTTTCATTTCATCCCTTTTTTCCTTTTTTTACTTTTTTTTTAATTTTGTTCCTTATTTCTTCCTTGTTTTTTTAATTGTTTTTAAATTTTTTTATCTCGATATTTGAATATTTATGAAAGAAAAATTGTGAACAAAGATTAAGAATTACGTTTCTCGTGAAATATTTGACCATTAGTTAAAAAGAATCTTCCCTTAGAATCAGCTCATTAATATTCATAAAGCAGAGAACATGTCGACAACTTTCACCAGGCCAAATAGATTCTCTTTCTACGTTAAATTCAAACACACGTACGATTCCGAAACAAACCACCCTCTTAAAAAACTAATTAACCTATATTCACATATCAAACGATTTTCACAAATTATTATAGGACGTTTAAAAAGAAAAATGCGAGGTCTTAAACATATCTAATAATTCATTAAAATAAATTATTTCACCAAATATTTATACAATCATATTATTTAAAAAATATCACAAGAAGTAATCCATATTTAGAAATGATATTTTTAAATAATTATTTTACATTCAATCAAATATTCATTATCTTTTCATCTATTTCATTTCAATGATTCTTCTTATTTTTTATTTATTTTAATATTCGAATACTTAATCCTATATTTCAATAATTAATATTAATACAACATTTTTTTCATATATTAAATTTTATACGGTTTATTATAAAATATCCTCGATATTTCGTGATTTTAATTTGAACCATCATCAATTTATCTCATCCGTATATCGTAAAAGATATCTAAGATGAACTCACATCGGTGACCGCGTTAAACCAATAAACTGTATATCGTGATCTTGAAACGGCGCCATAAATAAACATATAGCTTGAATATACTTCATAATTTCGGGAGAAAAACTGATTTCTTATACCAATGATCATCAAACAATTTTCGTTTACATTATCGAACGCTATACATTCGTGATTTATTTAATTCTTTCCCAATGATTAATATACGTGACATATCAAACCAATTTTTCCATGAATTTTACATTTATTATAACGTCTCTGATACTACATTCGAATATTAAAACAAGAAACTTAACATTCCATCAAAACTAATATTAATTGATTAAAAATGAAAGAAATTCGACCTATTTTTTTAATGCTAATTTATTACATATCGTATTATATTGTGTAACATTTATATTCATTGCACAGAAGTAAAATTCGTAAAGGATGATACATCTATTCGTAAATTTCCTATTCGAATAAAACCATCATAACTTGTAATAATAATAATAATAATAAACTTGTAAATAAAAGAGGGACATCCTTATCGACCTATATTTCCCAGAATTCACAGATACGTGAAGGCAAACGATCCGACTCAATAACGAAATCTTCGCTCCAGTAACGAAGAAAAATAAGAAAAATAAGAGGAACGAGAAGCCAAGTGTACTTGTTCTTTCTCGGAGTCAGGGTCGCGCGCAAAGTGTGACATGTGACATTTACATGACGCGGCCGTTTTTCTAGGGGGGATCTCTTGGATCCGTTAATCGTCGTCGTGGAGAAATAAAAGAGCAGCCAAGAAAGCGTGAGAGGAGATATACGATGGCCAGAGGGCTCACAATTTGGCGCACAAATCGTATTATTCACCGATTAAAACACTCACTTTTGCAATATCCGTCACAATTTTCTTTCAGTTACTCACACGTCGAAACTTGGAAACGATTCATAGAGAAAGATCAAACGTCACTCGAATATTTCTCGATTTTTACTTTGTTCTGTTTACCCGTTGCTTAACCCTTTCACAGTGTATTATCAATAAAAATTCAGAAAAACTGGATCAAGGATAATTCGTATATCTCTATTCTCTCTTTACATAACACTATTCTTCGTATATTCTATTCTTTCTTTAACAATTCGTACAATTATTCAAATTTATTAAGTTAAAAAATCTAAAAAGTATCTTTCGTGTCTGAAAATTTAGAAAAATCTCAACGACGAGTTAATTTTTGTGAGACCTTTATTTTTTTTTTCTTTTTTTTTTATTTGATTATCGAATTGTCAAAGGGTTAAGCTTTTGCACGACACCCGGAAAAACGTGAAACGTAGCTCGGCGAGGGGATAGACGACTCCACGTGTCTCGGTTCGCGGTGCGACTCGAAAGCTCAAAAGCTTGCCTTGAAATCCGCGCAAGCGTGCCGCGGAACGAGTGATACGGCAAAAACCAATCCGCAGAAGCTTCCGTACGTTCTGGCCAAGAATTGAGAGGGAAATAGAGAGTTTTGGCGATCGATATTCTTATCGATAATATTGATATCTTATCGATAATTCGATATATCGTAAAATGAAAATAACTTTTCTAACGAATACAGTTCTCCAATAAAGTCTATTTATTTTTATTTCAAGTAATTTACTATAATACAGCATCTTAATGATAAATTCGAATGAGAAAAAGTTAAAAATTTTAATCATTCGTAATTGATATCTCCAAAGATCGATATATCAAAAAGATGTGTCAATATCGATAATGGATAGTCAAAATTCTAAAAACGAAACGTATTCGTCGTTAAATGATGTACCATATTTTCTCACTAGCAACGTTTCAGGAAATTCTAGCGTTTAATGAACATTTTTGCTTTGATCGATTATTGATTATTGGTGTTGGATCGTTTGATTATTTGCTTAAGGATCTTTCTCTTTTGGAAATTATCGGACTAATGCGATTGAAAGATGGAACGACAGGATTTGCGAGGTTCGGTGTTGGGCGGATGTAATTCCTCGTGATCGATGACATGGTGTTAGTTCTTCCGGGAAGGCTATAAGTAGACATGATTTTAGAATGGTGGCACGTCTTGTGACGTGGAGGATATAAATGTGTAAAGTAATCGAGAAAAAATGGGTGAATGAAAGAAGTGTGGGAAAATATTATTTATGGGAGGAGGTGAGACAAATATTTTTAAGATTACTTTGTGTAAGGGAAAGATTATACAAAGTAATTTATATTGATAAGTAGAGTAAATAAGATTAAATGACAAAGCCTTATGAGATGTTATATTGATGAATATAGAAAGAAAATTTAAGTAATGTCTAAATATAATAGTAAGATATTATTATTTCTAGTTCGTTATTTTTCTTTAACGAGTTCGAATAATAATTTTTCTAATTCTTCTAAATTCAGAATATTTTTTACATTCATTAAAGCATAAACGTATATATAATGATATCAAGCATTAATATATTTAGAGAAATATAAAGTTTTCATATCAAATCTTTTTACAAATAATAAACAAAAAGGAATTTGAGACGTAAGAAGAGTTAATTTTAATTAATTTATTTTAAAAATGAAAAATTAACAAGATTAATGCATAATTGCGAATTAAAATTAATTCAAAATTTGCTACAAAGCGTTTAAAATAACGACGAGGAGTACGGTGTGAAATAAGCAAATAAAAAAATAAAAGAAAAATCGGGAATTTAATATAAAATGTCGCAAGTAAACGAAAAACGTAGAGCTGTGCGAAAAACATCCAAAGAATTTAAATCGTCCAGAGACAGTTTAAAATCCCGCTTAAAGCTAAAACCGATTAGATACGTTCGTGTTGCTAGATTCGGTGAAAAACTTTTCCACGGAACTACCGAAACAAAATGGAAGAAAAAGAAAAAAAAAATTAAACTTAATAGGAAAGTTTTCTTTTTACGCTTTGAATTTCTCGATTCATTCTCTCGCACGGATACACAGGAGTATTATTTTTATTAAAAGTTATAAGCATTACTATCTACCTCGAATATATCGTAATATTTTAATAGTTTCACTTTGTGATAAATTATACATGTTATAGCAATAGGCTGGTTTCCAATATCGTCCTATAAATATCATATAAATTTAGATATGCAAGAAAGATGCAAATTGGCGGAAATAATGTGTAGACACCATTATTTTAGAACCCGATATTTGGAACGGATGCAATCGCTAAACGATCCGTGAAAGAGGATGATTGCTTTGTTCTTTGGAAATGCAAAGTTCAAATCGTGCAATCTTGACGATAACACGTGCAAATATTTCTTTGTTAACATAACATGATTTTTGAATAGAATTTTAAATACGTATGTATATAAAAATATTTATATATAGATCGTATCATCGTAAATATTATAAATTAATAATGGCATATTATAGTTGTGAAAAATCTTCGTTAAATATGAATAATAATTTTTTTTAATATTACGAATAAAATAATTTGAATATACATATTTAAAAAAGTAGATACGAGAGATAATTTTTTTCTTTAATTTAAATATTTGAGGAAAAATTTCGGTGAAACTTGCATTTCCAATTTCTCGGGATATTAAAAATATCAAATTATTTTCGATGTAAAATAGAAAAAGAAAATTGTTTTTTCATTATATTGAATTATGATAATAATGATATTCATATGGTGATTATAATCCATTCGTATTAAAATTAAAGATGAAGAATGAACCAAATTCTACAAACGTGTCGAAATGAAATTGTCAAATAATGAAATTTATTTTACCACATCTCTCTAACCAAACCGATTTATCAGTTGGTTAAGTCTCTTCGTGTAAAGATAGCGATAATCGAAATTGAACGGAAGTCATCGTTCCATGAAAATTGGTCGTTACAATCGATCGATTAACAATCGAAATACAAACTCACAGCTGGAATATCTCGAGTATTTGCCTTTTGAATTTAAACTAATATAGAAAATTGTGCGAATTTTTTTCCTTTTATTTTATCAAATTTATTTACATAAATTATAGAAAAGTTTCTTCAAAATTTCATTTATTTAATATTTAAAACAAAATGAAACAAAATGAATATTTTATAATATATATTGGGTATATATAATTTTTTCATGCTCAAATAAAACAATTGAAATTAAAATTTATTTACGTTTTAGGATAGATAAAATTAACCAATGCATCGCGAATTGATACTGTAATAAATATCGTTATATACTAGTGATGAAATCAAGTTCAATATATACTCATGAAATACAGGTCACATCCAGTGCAAAAGCTTTATTTTATGAGATTCGATTATCGATGATGTTTAACGTACTTGTTAACTTAAATAACTCTAACGTTAAATAACTACAAATTGGATTCTCGTTGCACAATAATTTATTAACTAATAGTATTAGTGAATTTATAAATTTGAAAATTGTAGATTATTGACATCTATTTAAAATATTACAATTTTATTCACGAATAAAAATTCATTTGAAAAGTTTCATTTATTCTATCAAATTTAATTGCAATATAACAGATTTTTTTTATTAATCCATTGTTTTTAAATTATATTACTAATAATATTTAATTGTGCAAAAATGTTTCTAATCTTCGAAGAAATACATTCAAGAAAAATCAACTTTTTAATATTATTGCATCTATTTTAATATTTTTATTTTAATTTTACTTCAACAATTTAAAATTTTAATTTGATCAAGAAAATATATAATATTATACTATAAGATGAAAGAAAACAAAAAAAACAAAGATGAAAGAGTACACTTTATTTCTCCTTTCTTCTTATAAAGAAATTATTTTTAATAGAAAATTAAAATAATATAAAATCGTTAAAATTGTTAAAACACTTGTTAAAATATAAAAACAAATATCTTTAAAGAATCTAACATCGATAAATATTTCAATTCCTGTCATGTCGTTAATCGTAGATTTATTCGTCGAATTGATCACTCGAGATGACCGAGATAATTTGAAATTGATTACCGCGTGATGGAAAACGAACCTCATTATAATTTGCAATTCAAGCTGGTACGATAATTACCGCTTCCAAACGACACGAACTTTACTCATTTCTATTACGATCATTGTTGAAAAAAAATATTATGCATCTTGAAAATTAATTCTGAAGAAGATTGAGATTATTCTTATAGAATTAAAAATGAAAACGAATTTTTTTGCAGAAAACAATAATTAGATTTAAAAAAAGAAAAGAATATCAATGTAAATTTTTCACGTGTTTCATTTTTCACTTATTTTTTTAGAATGAAATTTTGAAAGAAATTTTTTATATCAAGAGATGAATGCTTCCGGATGATTTATTACAACTTTCCTCAATTCGCATGCAAATGGATCTAAGATTACAGTATCAAGGAAACATTATGACTGAGAGCTAGATCGCAAATTCAGTTGAAATCAAAGTAGATGCAAAGATGAAACGTAAAGAGATATGAAGATATGACATTTCATTTTAAAATTTAGAATCTACATAGTATTTGAAACTTATGTACATCTTGTAATAGAATAGAATAGAATAGAATTAAAATGGAATTAAAATATTTTATTTGATTCTGATTATTTGATACCGTATTGAAGAATAAAATAAATTTTAATTGAATAACGATAAATAATATAAATAATAAAATAAAAAAAATTAAAATTTTCGTTTTAAGAAAAAAAATCAAGAAGTTTACAAAATTAAATAATACAATACTAAATAACAATGTTATTTAGTGTAAGAATGGCAGAAAATGACAGAAAATGTTAATAACTAATCCACTAAGTCACAAAGTAAAATTTATAGAATATTGTTTTGAATATATTTTAAAATATGAATCATTTATAATGATACTTACTTAAAATGATATAGAATAAACATAGAAGAGGTAAAATAATTCTGGCAGTCAGCATTCATGCAAACAACATACCTGTAACACAAAAATTATATAAAATATATAAGTTTTAAATACTATGTTAATAAAACAGATAAATTGTTCATTATTGTTATAAACAAATTTATATTATACATATATACATTTATATTATTATTTTACTTTTTTTGTATATTAATTATTAACTTTTTGATAATTCCATTTTGATAATTCCTAGATCAATTTCAATCTTTTTAAATAACATAATAGCAATATATATCAAAGAATAAAGATAGAATTTGAACAGAAGTGTTTCCGAAAATTTGATAAAATTTTAAGCATCGCGTCGCGTCCTGATGAAACGAAAACAAAATCGAGGAAAATTCTTGGCATTGTTAGTTTTGTCGTTTGCCCAACATTTAGATACACGAATTTCTTCCCGTGTGTTTTCTCTGATTTGTGTCATAATGTATACAGTATTTAATATGCGTTTTGACGAGGCGCCGAGAAATAAGCAGCCAAGAATTAATTCACCTTGACATTAGTTTCGAAACCGAAAAGAACGTCGATTCTTGTGAATCCATAGTATTTTATTATAATTATTATTATATATTTTACATACATTTTATTATAATATGCATGTTATATTATATTATGATTATTATTATAATTGTATTATGATATTATGTATACTATAATTACCATTTCACAACATTAAAATGAAATTCAATAATAATCAATTTTCTTTCGAATTTAATTAATTTCGAATTTGAAAATATACGTATATTCTATTTTGTAAAGATTATTTAGAATAGATATTGAAATATATGGGAGAATATTTTTTTATTCACTGATAGATAATAAATGATTTATCAGTTTGATTTATTACTGTAATTTATCGTTCTGATCTATTACTCATTGTCTAAAATATCTCTTGTAAATTTTTTGTATTGGAAAATTACGAAACATTTTTATTGTGGGAATAGAGATAAGTGATAAATAATAAAAAAGAAATAATAATGAAAGAGAAATAGTTTTATTTATCACAAATTTATCATTCATGATTATTCAGTATCTAAATATCATAAAACATATATCCAAATTTTTCTATTTTTTTTTATGATAGTCTAAATTTTAATGATAATTGTAAAAAAAGAAATAAATTAAATGAATATAAAAAGTTAGAAAATATCAGTAAAAACTTATCTTTGATTGCATAGAACAAGAATAATTTTAACATTTTTATAAAATAATTATTTTAATTATTGTGTCGTTTTTTTTAAATCATTTCTACGAATAGTATTTGTTTGTCAAATATATATTCTATTTTATTATTCAATTTTCTCAAAAGCAAAGTCTGGAATGTAATATATTTTGTTCCTTCTTTCGACTTATTTTTCTTTTTTTTTTTTTTTTTTCCACAAAAAACTATGATGTTATATTGTAAATTTCACGACGTAGCGAGGTTAAAATCGATGAAGCGTCAAAGTTTACATGGTCGAATGACTAGCTGAACGAATCGAGAGAAAGCTGAACAGATAAGGGTACAAAACCTCGGTCATGGGCGCGTGAGATATATTCTAACCGTGGAATTATCTGACCAGAAATGATCCTTCTGCATATAGATTTCAATCCATATGGAAATAATTGCTGAATGCAATTGTCAAAATATAGTACAACAGTGAGTTGAACGTAAAGAAAGAATTATAGAAGTTGAAGACAGTATTTTCACAATAAGATAAAGAATAAAAATTATATGAATATAATCAATTGTTTGAAATGAATTAATAATTCAGGATATGAATATTGGTTTTCACTTATTCTTTCTATTATATATTATCATTTTCTTTTTTAACAATAAATATATATAACATATGTTACATTATATTATATAATGTAAAAAAAGATAGGAAAAGTTTTTATATATAATGAGAAAAATGAAAACTAGCATTAGTCTTGTAAGCTGGTCGATAAGCTGGGTGACTCTCCCTTAATTGCTTCTTGCCAGTGGAATTACCAGATCAAAAAATGGATGACAGTTTGGTCATTTCTTAATCTCTTAAAAGTTTTTAGAAAAACTGCAAAAACTATTAAAAATTCGTGAGATTTAAAATTATGAAAAACGAAAAGTAAAAATATTTAATAATATGACAAATTAAATTATTATATATAAAAAAAAATTATTTTTTTATTCTACTTTTTTTGTCACCTTTTATTCTACTTTTTTTGTTAAATATTATTGAGAAATATCGAATATGTCATCGTATGCGATTTCTCCAAATGTAGAACATATCTTTCTCATAACTGGGTGAACATCTGCAGCCAAAATTATGCTTATATAGACGCTACCACACCGTCGAATTTTATTGAAATTGAGGTCTATATGGCCCATTAAAGTCCACTCGAAAAGAATCAATAAAAACCATATCTAAAATATTCGTGGCAAGTATTAGCATATGGGATAAAAATGCTAATTTCTAACTATCGAAATTAACAATCGATTCTAATCATATTCTTAATATTGCCTAGTGATTAATTATAAAATTAAACTTCTATCTTTGTATACAATTTATTCAAAATATAAACAATCATAGCAGATCTCTCGAAAATCTCTATAAAATTATAATTTTTCAATTCATTTTATAAGATGAAATATAAACTTTCATTGTGGTACTCGAATATCATTACATTCCTATTCGCTGCAGATGTCGACTTTAGTCCAAATTCTCTTGTACCATGAAACTCAGTAATGTTCTCTGACATATTTAATCGTCGATCTTCTTGGAATTCATTCTTGAGCTTCTCCAAAGTTAGAGATCAATTAGACAAACTTTTTTAATGAGGTAATGAGTTCAACAATAATATATATCAATATCATCATTTACATATGTTTGTCATAGATTTATTATGATAGATGTCGAAACGATAACAGTTTTTGCATTATATTTTTTTTTCATTCCATACTATTTTAAATCTCTTATAGAATTATTAGTATATGAATCGTTATAAATTATATTTATTTATCATTTACAATTATTATTTATTATTTATATATCTATGAGATATTGTGGATATGAGCCAAGAAAAACACTCTTTTTATTTTTTTTAGATAGATACACATCATGCAGAAAACAATATCTCAATTCTCTTCAAATCAAATTAAATTCTCTTCATTTATTCAAGATCTGAATATTCAGAACTAATATTTATTAAGCAAATGAATAACGCTATCTAAATATTTTTACATATAATATCTACAAGTTTTTACTTATTTTAAAATTTTATTAAAAATAATCAGGCTTACAACATAATTCTATAGCTGTCAAAGTACTATCACCAAATTTCATGAATATTCAGAACCATATTTAAATCATCGTTTCAAGAAAAACTCTAATCTGTTATCCTTGAGCATAATATAACTTTCTAAATATAGAAATTATTCAAATTATCTTTTTGGCAGTGATCAGTGACGCGTATTAATACGCGATTTCCGCTCCTTTCCGGCGCAGTTTCATTGTGAATGGCGCTTTGCACATATTCCATCTTCTATCGATCCGTGAGCGCACGAAACGCGCCACTTAAGCGACTCGACTACTAAATTTCAGTATCGCCAGCACGGTGAACCGCATGCGGTTACGGAGCGGATAAAGGGCGCCAAACCAACCCTCCACACCTCCAAGATCGGAAATAACCTTGTTCACGATCGAACAAAAATGGCCGAGGAGGGAAGGTTTGAAAGGATTGGGCGAATTTAAAAAGTTTAAATACGGATCAAAGCTTCTTTTCACGTTTTATTTTTAGAGCGGAACGCCGATTCGATTTTAATTTGTTTAACTTTTGGTTTAAATTCGTGGTGATTTGAAGTTTTGTTATTATATAATTTAAAGATATAATGTTATATTATAATGTTATATTTTAAACTTAAAAAATTATTTTCAAACTTCAAAAATATTAATAAATAATCCATACAAATCTGTGAAATTAAATGTTGCATTTGCTTGTTGAACAAAACAAAATCATACGATATCTTCTTAAAAATATCAAGAAATTTATTCGATTTATTGAACCATTTTAGAAAATAAGATACTAATAATTATGATAATTATTCAAATCATAATGATCATAATATTGCAAAATATTAATATAAATATTGTCAAAAAAGATATTTATATATATGCAATAATCAACTGTAGTAAAAAAAACTTCTGTTTTTACGTGACAAGGTAACACGAGTACCTTTTAGTTACCTTATAGACACGACGAGAAGGACAATGAAAAGAGAGCAAACCGATAAGGTGGAAAAACTTCTAAGATCGGCGGAGCGTGCCTCTTACAGCTGAGAGAACATCGCTTTCCTTGGAAATTGTCGAACAGCACTGGCTTTGACGACAGTTTAACGGATCGAGTTCGAATAAACCCTGCCAGTTTATTTTGTAAATCCAAGATCGGTTAATCTTTACATAATGTACATGAAAAATTCGCAACATTATTCTTGATTTTAATAATTTTCTATGGATAATATTTTAAATATAGTAATTTTCTTATAATAAAATAGCGATAAATTTGTAATAGTAAAATTCTAAATTTGGAGTATAAATCGATAGAGAATATTTTGAATAAAGAACATCCTTTGATATGATAAGAGTTATTTGAAAATATATATGGAAAATATGAAGGAACACAAAATATTTAAATAATTCATAAAGGTAACTCAACTTATTTAATTCAAAGGGAATTTTCTTTAAATTGATATGTATTTTTTAACATATGTAAAAATAGATTATTTTTTTCTTCAATTGGTTTTGATACCAATACCAATATTAATATCAATTTTCACGAATATAAAAATCTAAAAACTATAAAAAACTGACATGTACAAAGTTAGAGATTTGATATCATCAATTTTCTAGCAAGCAACTAGATATCGACGATTTCTCGATATTGAAAAAGGAGAAAGAGATAAAAAGAGATTGATATACAGATTGACAACCCTTAAAGCGACGAAACTGATATCGACAATACTAAAAAAGAAAAGATACTGAAGTTCAGAATTGTAGAATTGCATATTAACAATTCTGAGATTTAAAAATATACATTAGAACAAACAAAATTATATAAAAAAATCTGAATATAAAAAGAAATCTGAATTAAAAGTTGATATTATTCATTAATTTAATTTTCTAATGTGCAAACTCTTAAATATTCTTTGTAACTAATTTTTAAATTATTTTGAAATAGAAGAATATAAGTAATAAATAAATATTACTGATTTTAAATCATTTGAAAATAAATTTCTATGATATATAAGTGATGTAAAGATTCTATTATTTGACAATATAGACTAATTTTCAATTTTCGTATAAATTTTCCTTCAATGGAAGATATGTCACGCTTATGACAGATAGATCATTGATATCGTATTTGATGAATCGAGTGTCTTTCTGTCGTCTCGAGAATCTCTAATTTCTTTACTGTCTGAATGCTGATTGATATCGATTCTGACAATCCACCGGTCCTCTTCATTGACCTGTATCACTACTATACCTATCGCTATTGCATTCGACATATCAAGATTCGATTCCCAAATATCGAGAACCCTAACTATCTGCTTTCACTTTTAATTATTATAAATATGTAAATATATTTTAATTTTTATTAAATTTAAAAAAAAATTATATTTCATTTATTTTCAAATATAAAAAATTATTATATAATTTTTCATGAATTCATAATTTATTATCTCATATTACATTGTTTCTAGATTGAAAAATTTAATTCCAATGAAAGGAATAAGCTTTCTCTTTCCCATGACTTAATTGATTGTTGAAAAAAAAAAAAAAAGAAAAAAAAGAAATCACGGAAAACGAAACATATTTTTAATTTCCACTGATGAAAACAAACTGAAGCATATGAATACGATTACATTTTCATCAGAATTATTTCAATGTATAATCAGAAAACTTTTTATACATTTTACGAGAGTTTAATTAATAAATTATATTTTATATGAAATATCATTCAAAGGATCGAAATTATAAAAAAATCAGTATTATTTTTCTTTTTTAAATATAAATTCGTGACGAGATAGAGAAAGAATAAAATTCTAAACAATAAAATTGTATACAAAACACACAAAAATTTGAAAATTTGAATTTGATTTCACACATTCAAACAGATACTTTATCAAGAAATAAATTACTTTATACATAATTCATTATAATCTACATGTACATAAATTTTCGTATAAAATAAAATTGAAGATTTTTGTGGCTGACTGTATATGTACATATATTTGTATATATATATATATATTAAAAAATTAACTGTATAGTGCATTGCACCTACTTTGCTGATGGCAAACGGAATACCATGCTATTATCTGAAATTGGCTCGTTAGCAATTTAGTAGATGAAGTATCAAGAGAAAAAAGGAAAAGGAAAAAAAAAAACGAGGGAAACCACTCCAGAATTCATTCATGTTTCTGGTATTAAGAGGCGAATATTACGAGGAACAAAAAACGAGTGGAAAAGAAAAGAAAACTTCTCGACTAATGGATCGATGCGATTTATTCTTCATGTTTCAACATGAAACAGATGACGTTGATTAATTAATAGAAATTTAATTCGATAGCAATCAATTATTTACATATATAATATCGATATAATTTACTTACGGATATTTTTATACGTTTTAATTTAACGAAATATATGCTACGTATGCTATTCCAGACGAATAATTTTATTATGATAAAGCGCTTTTCATTCGTGATACGAATAAAAACGAAATTTCTCGCGATAAAAGAGACGTCGCTCTTTATTTAATTTTTCCATAACAATTTCATATTATCCTTCGACTAATTTTTCGCTTCCGCAGAATAAACGCGATTGTTCCATATCCGATTATTTATTCCATTTGAAAGCGTTGAAATTCATTTTTAATTATCTTAACTTGGTTGAGCGGCAACTTCTGATCTTAAGTTTTCATCGTGATATTATATAGGATACGCTTTAAATATTTACTTTTCAAATTTTAGGAAAATAAATTATTTGGGAAAATAAATAAATAAATATAATTAATATTAATAAAAGGATCCAAAGGATGAGATAGAATAACAATTGTATTTATTTATTTTTGAATAATTTTAATCATAATTATTCAAAAATTATTTCATTTTAATCTGAAATAGATCCATGATGATCGAATTCTCGTTTCAGTTTCAGTATAGTATATAGTATTTGATTGAATATAAACTATCTTCGTTCTATTTATCTTCTATCTTCTATCTTCTATCTTCTTTTTCATTTCTTCATTCTGAAATCTTTCGACACTTGCGAAATACTATTCTGATTAAGATTTCCGTATGAATAAAACATAGACCGATACAGAGAAGAAAGACAAATTTGCCGGAAGTTCTCGAACGAAACTTGCTAGTTTGACCAAACTTAAAGTGGCTTTAACTCGAGAGCCTGAATCTCTCGAAAACTTTACAATTTCCTAGTTACTGGACTATTCGTTTCGTCGATCAATCGACATTCCATACCAGTTATGTTTTCTAGGAAAACATTTAAAATATCAAACACAATACTATAAATACAATATAATAATTGTGATATTTCATAGCAAATATTTAACAAAATAAAAATAAAAAAAAGAACCAAACGATTAAACATAAATAATATCGAACTTCTTTCGAAAAATTGTAAAGATATTATTATATTGTAGCATTAAAAAAATGAACGAGTTGAAAGATAAAAATAAAATAACGAAAAAGAATGATAGAAAGAGTTTAAACATCCATGGGAGTGAAAGGGAGTTTTATACATCAAAAAATTTATTCCCCAGTTTCGTTCTCGAGATCGAGTCTCAATCTCCAGCATCCCTTTTCTCACCCCCTTTTCTCATTCGCTATACTCATTTTCGTGTACCTATATCTATCTTTACTCATCCGACCCTTGAATTAAATTACACCCCGAAGGTTGGGTGAGACGAAGCCGCAACGAGGCTAAGGGGCGACCACAAGGAAGATTCGTTTCATTCGTTTCTGTCACAATTGTGTCATTTCGTTACGTTCTTCTCCCTTTTTACTTTTTTCCTTTCTTTTTTATATTTCTTTTTTTCATCTCTGAACGCGATTATTTTTCAACGATTATCAATAATCATTTGTAGATATTCGTTGTATTATTAATTGTCTTTCCTTTATGATAAGATGGCTTGTTAGATATAAAATGTATTGATTGAAATTTGTGTAATAATGTTTTTAAATATTTTTAAAAATTATTATCAGTAACATCAATGTTATTATTTAAAAAAAATTATATCCAATAATTGTACTAGAACAAAATCTTGCTTTTTTAATGTAAAAAAAATATTCTGACAATTTTTTTGTCACATTTTTAAAGCACTATTAGTATAATAATTATATTATAAGACATTTATATCCAATAATAATCTCTTTTTTAAATAATTTTACATAAATAAATACTAATAATTATTTTGAAGAAGATATTAAATGATTCGTGCATTTTCGAATAATTCTCAAACAATTAAATGTTCGTCTAATTATTTTTAAACAATATATTTGTACGTTTGTTCGAAGCTGTGAATTCAGGTCAAACAGAGTGGAGTGCATTGTACTCCTAGCTCTTCTATTGCACCATGTTGCACTGCGGTGGAATTTCTCGTTCGGCAGTTGAAAGCTCAGATTTAAAAGGAAGGAATTTTAAGTGGTTGCGTTTTATACGAACGTTTCATCTAGTGTGTTTGTTGGTTTAAGAAAACTCAAATCCATCGAGGGAAAAGAACAAATTTGCGAAAGCTAGTGTACAGAACGTAATCATGAGATTTTCGAAAATTCAAATTTCAATCCAATTCCTCCAAGTTTTTGTGAATACAATATTAATGGATTAAATTATTGAATTAACATTCTATCTTCTTGTCTGAACTCATATAACGCG
This sequence comes from Apis laboriosa, assembly GCF_014066325.1. NCBI lineage: Eukaryota > Metazoa > Arthropoda > Insecta > Hymenoptera > Apidae > Apis > Apis laboriosa. Next base: position 160,383 of record NW_025223999.1, read on the forward strand.
AAAGTATATTTTTAATTTAAAGTTTAATTGCGACTTTATTTATTCGTTCCAAAGTAAATGAGATTTATCGAAGTATTTCTAACTATTTCTTCCTCGAAGAGTTATATTATTAAGTTAACCAAACAATTATTAAATTATTTTCATCATCTGCAATCAAAGAAATTTCGTTGAATTCCATTTAATTCGTATCAGAAGCAATTATTTTCCCACATCTTTCGAAATTTAATAAGAAAATTTAAAATAATGTAAAAGTGAAACCAAATATTCCCAAGAATAAAAGAAAATATTTTAAAATGCAAAGTATTTTCAATTTTAAGGAAAATAAAAATATCATTTCTAACAAAGATCAAAATCAAAAATTATTTTTCTCGGGAAACGAAATACAGTGGTATGCACGAATTGAATGTTTCATTGTAGCCACTAAGTTACTTGTTCAGTTCGTTTGCGCAACGAGAAGAGATTTACATATGTATGTCGAGAGGAACAACTTCATCACCATTGATTCCGCTTTAACTTTCCACAAACGATTCGATATTTGTATAACTTTTTCCACGGGTTCAGATTTTTCAGAAACGATAATGAAAATTGAAGTTTTCTCACGAAACGAGAGATGAAAACAAAATAAAATACTCACGTGTTGATACGTCAAAAAAATGTGTGAGATTCGCAATATGTATGTATATATATAAGGGATGAAGCCAACTTTTCTTGGCACTCATCCTTTCACTTAACATTTCAAGTATACTGGTCTATAAATGTTTTATTTATTGCTTTTATAGTGGTAATAATTTCCACGTATTAATATCAGGAAAATTAGAGATAATAACTATGCTTAAATTTTAATCATATAGCTTTGAATTTTTTAATTTGATATTGATTAAATAATTAGATATATTATATTTACAATTGTGCGATGAAAATATAGAATAAATTTGCAATTACAATCTGTTACAGAAAATTAAGCAGAATTTTTTCTTATTTTACATAAAATCAATAATGAAATATACATTACATTTTAAATTAGTCTAAGTAGAATTACCGTGGTATTACTGACTGATCATTAAGTTAATGGACGCTTAGTTTAATTAAAGTATAACAGGTGAACTCAATAAGCCGACAAAACGTTTAATATTGCAAATTATTAAAATATAATATTATAAGAGGATGATAATATAGCATAAATTATATTTTATTCATTTAATAATATTCCATAATAATAATATATAATTTTATATGTTAATATTCAAATATCTATAAAAATAATACGAAAGATTAATTTTTCAAATTTAAACAATTGTAAATAATTTAAATGAAGAAATAATTATTATCTCAAATTCACATTGATACAAAACAATTATTAATATAAAATTCATTTTAAGACAAAATATAAATCTAATTGAATATTTCTCAGGAAAATCTATTTAAAAACTCATTCCCAACAAAATTTCTTTTAAAAACTACCATTTCTCTCTTCTCACTATACATACATTCATTAACCGATGAAAATACCCTGTAAATTATTCAAGAAACCGTATTGTTTGCATACATAGTAACATCTTCCTGAATTCGATCCAATGCCAAACATATTCAAACGCGCTACTACTGTATTTATTACGCTCGAATGGCTTTTATCTATCTTCGTTACTTATCGAAAGACAGTAATACTATATTTCTTCATTTTCCGCATGACTTTTGACCCATTTTCCTCTTAAAAAATTGGCAGAATCTGAAAAGTCTCTGTAGCTATTCAAAAATAATCGTATTTTACATTTTGCTCTTATGATATTATGTTGATAATATCATGTATATTTTTAATCTATTTATTTTATATTGTTTTATTATTTTGTTATTTTAAAATTGGTGATAAATTCAAACGAATTTGTACATGACATATTAAAATTGAATATCGAATTATATCTATATAATGTTGAAAGGAGCGTATTCATATATTTTTATAACTTACAAAGAAAAAAAGAGCTCGTACACATACACACAGGTAATAAAAGATAAAATGAAACAAATAAACCCCCAGTGAAAATAATAGTACCACTCAATAACAAGCGATAACTACCAATTGCGAAATCTACCCCATTCAAACGCAATTTTACCCTACAAATACACAGTTTCCCTTCGCAATATTTCAACACCCCAAATGCGATAAAATTTCTCCAACTGTGATCCTATTTGCTTTTCCAAACTTTTGCAAACGACACATAGATACATTCATTGTTTTCTCTATAAACGAACCGTAGTTCCAACAATCAGTTATTGTGAAATATTTCTGTATTTTCGCTAGGAGCTAAAAAACTTTTTCATCGAACTAATAATATAATAATTTTGTGTTGAAATAAATTGTCGTATTAGATATATGTTTATATTAATATTATTATTATGTCATTTTGTAAAAATTGCAATTTTTAATAGTAATTTTTAGATATTAAAACTAAATCTTCAAAAAAAAATAAATATTACAATTATTTATGATCTCTTTATTCTTTTTTCATAAAATTTTGCATTATTTTAAATTTCCATTATTTAGAGAAAATTCTTAGAAAAACATTATTTATCCAATATCTATGTGATTTTTGATAAAATTCATAATCTTAATATGTATAAATTATATTTATTACAGAATAGATATTGTAAAATGAAATATTAAATTCTTTAAAACTTTAACTTTCAATATCAGTAATTTTATATGGAAAATTTAATACATTTCGAAGATATTAATGATTTTTTACAACCTACACAGTCTATTTGACATTTTGCAGAAATATCGCAAAAGGCTGATAATTCCTCGCGCTTTAAAAATTACGATTCTTCCGACCGAGTAAATTTCCTGTATATGCCATTTTATTTTTATTTTTTTTTTTTTTGAAAAACCTAGTTTGAAATATTTTGGCATAACTATAACTAAAATAATATTTTTATAATAAATTTTTTAATATACTTAAAAATTTTTTCTTCTGGTTATATATTAAATAAGTAAAATATACAAGTTCGTTTTATTAATTATTTTGCAATTATAATGAAAAAAAGAATAATTAAGAGTAAAGTTAAAATTTATTATTAGAGAAATCGTTAATCAAATAATATAGGAGTTATATTTTTGAATCCAAAGGATCACAATAAAAGAGGAGGCACAATTTTAAGTTTTCAGAAAGCTTTAGAATCTTATCTTCGACCTTTCACGTGGTGAAAATTTGCATGGAATAAATATCTTCTTCTTACACCCTCAAAAGTGTAGGTGGCAATATCACAGAAAAGATAGTCTTCTAGAAAGAATACCTAATCAAAATACAATTTCTGATTTAACAATTTAGATACTCATGCAAGAATTATCTTTAAGTTTATGAGCAATTTATAAGCAATGAAATACAACAATTTATAAAAAATTGTTATACAAAATAAAGTATCGTTTATTCTAAATTAAATAGAAATAAACTTCATTAATTTAATGATTATAAATATTATAATCTTAAGCATCAAAACTGATATCAATTATTAATATTTATTTTTTTGAACAAATCACTTTGAACAAATCTTTTAAGTTCAATAACCTATTATACAGTCTGTATATGAATTATATTATATATCATTTTTCATATATAATAATTAGATTAATTTCTTATTAAAAAGTAATATCCATGATTCATTAAATATTAGATTATTTAAGATTATATTATATAATAAATTATTATATTTAATATTAATATTTAATGAATTATAGATATTATACACATCCATAATCTTTTAATCTTGTATATTGAAAAATTTTTATAATAAACAAAGAAAAACAATGAATTTAAATAAAACTAAAACAAATTATTATTAAGATATAATTTATTGATTCAAAATGAGTACAATTAATGACAAAATTGTCATCATTTAACTTGATCATTCCAGTTAGATTTAGGTTACATTTCGAGATGAGTTTCTTCAATAATATGCAACAATGAAAATTGTCTTTGAATAGAATTCCAACGGAGAATGGAATTGAAGAATACAAAATAAAGGTGAAGAGATTCAGGAAGATGTAGATTTATCGAGGAAATGTACAAGATGTAGCGCTCTGGAAAATTTAAAAGATCTCTCAAGGTAACACGTTAATTGCACTTGAAGTTTCCTCATTGTCGAGGATGAAATCCATTAAGCTCTTGTTGTTTACATAGCAATTTTTCCTTCTTTTCACTCTCATTCGTTAAGGAATGACGATGCTAATAAGATGAGAAAAAGAAAATGAGAACGAGAAAGAAAAAAACATGGAAATGAATGGCAATAAACGTGACGTAATTCCACGAAGAGCTATAAAAAAATGTCTTGTTACGGGTAAATTGTTCCGTTTGCCCTTTTTCTCTGATTTTTTGCCATTTTATTTTTATGCCTTCTGTCTTATTTCGACAAACATTCTTCGGAAGAAAATTTCAAGTTGTTGAGATAAGTATTAATTGCTTATTATTTATGGGAACTAGTTATTTCTATAATTATTTTTTATAAAAAAGAGAAATTTCTCTTTGAGAAAACTTATTAAGGAAATGACACAGATATGATATTCTTGTGAATTTTAATTCATTCGTTTTTATTCGATTCATTACAATTTTTTATTTATTCATTCATTTAATTTTTTCATATAAATAAAAGGAAATAATTATGGCTTAAGTTGTGTCTCTTCACAATTACAATTTATACAAATGTGCATTCAATTTATTTTTAAGTGCAATTTTATTATTTTAATTATGATAATGAAGCTTTGAATATTTACATAATACTTTTAATTAATCATTATAAAATTCTCCTACTGAATTACCCTATTTATCAAATAATAATCAAATCAAATTTCCCTATAATAGATTCCTTCAAATTTGAAATGATCAAATGTTAAACAAATCTAAACAAATTAATATTATTATACTTATGCTTAAATGAACAAACAATTCTAAAATCAATAATTTGATTGAATATTGCTCCATTAAACTATGTATAACCAATTAAAATGAAGTCTTTATTTTATATAAAATTCTCTTTAAAATAGTATTCGAATACTTTCATGACCTACTGCATTGTCTTGAAAAATTCTTCACACTTCAAGTTTATAGACCATATAAAATCTTCCAACAATTCCGAACCATCTGAAACATTCATATCCACGTCTGCCATTAAAGAAAGCACCGTGACTCGAGAGAAAGATAGATACCTACATTGGTAAATCTCGAAAGACGACGCGATTCCCTTACCAGAAAGCTTTGCAATCTCTCGCTATACATGCGGTGCATTCGTGATATCGCAACGCGATACGTTCCAAGAAACTGTGTGCTGACACGTTTGATCCACAACTAGCACAAACAAGCCCATTTGACCCTCCTTGTCTGTCTCTTGGCAATAATATCCACCTGTATATATTCACGCGTTATAACGCACACGATTATATTCACTGCAGATGAGTACTGTTTGATACCGCATGCTTATGTGTGCATGCAATTAGTAATGGCGAAACTAAGTTAGACACATCAACGTACGATATACATTATCAACCTGATACTCGAGTTGTCTGCAATAATATATCAAATGATATTTAGAATTATTCAGCAAAGTATCGTTTTATTCAGTTTGATGATATTGGAGTATGTGTTAAAATATTTGTAAAAGGAAATTTGAATGATGATTCAAAAGCATAAATATACGATATTTTTTTTGTTTCTTGATTCAAGAAAGCAGCTTCGTGGTTACTTTTTTATTTTTTGTTATTTTCTATTCGATATTATTGCAATTATAAATATTTTACGAGAAATTGAATAAAAATTAGATGAAATACTATTCACTTTAACTAACAGAATTTAATTTCTTATAAAGTTTTTTATATACAAATAATATACAAATCAATTCATTATACATAATTAATCTACAAATTATTAGAAATAATTACTTAAAATTATAAAAAGAATCAAGTAGAAACTACTTTGGAGCAATATTATTGAACATCAAACGCGATATAAGCTGAGGTTGTTCTATCTTTGTGTACGTAGATATTCCTTGAGTAGTTATAGAACCCTCTCAAGAATCTAATTATTGCAGCCTTGGTGTTCAAGGTTTCATCGAGAAAACTCGAGGCGAATACTTCAAAACTTCAGAGTCCGTAAATGAAATCCAACATTGATTGTCCATGTGACTTTTATTAAAATTTCTCCACGTTCATTATTAGCTTTTTTCATATTTTTCATCTTTGATCTGCTTTTCTCATTGTTTAATTTATTTATATTATTTCTTACACATTCTTTTTTTACTTTTTTAAAAATAAATATCACAATTAAATTTTAGCATTTCATTACTATATTTCAAATCATAATACTTCATAATACTTTATTTTTTGTTACAGATGTTTCACTACTTTCACATTCTTCTATATGAGATGGAATTTCATGTGGAATTCACGATGACTTTTCATTGAGCCATATCACTATCAATAGTACATTTCTTCGTATCTAATGGTAAGTCCATTATTATTATTCCTCTAATTATTTAATTACAATTGTAATTATATGAAAGATCTAAAAGTAAATTATTTACGAGTGACAATGTATTCATAATATTTTTCTCTTTTTTTATATATTTACTCATTTTTTATTATTTACTTTATATTAATATTTAGAACGATTTAATTATTTTATTTTTAAATTGTAATAATTGGTATAATTTGAAATTTTATACGAACTGCATAGAAATCCTGTTTTTCATTAATGTATTTTTATTGTTGAATTAATGTAATATTTTTTTAACATAAAATATGTAAGTATAATAAATGTGATTAACATATAATTATAATCATTTTCAAACATAACGAAACTATGTTTAAATTTTTGTAATATGATATTTTAAGACGAATATCATAAAGAGAGAATGAGTTAGTAGAGATGGTAAAATATGGTCAGACATCCAGCAGCTGATAATTTACCGACATGGACTACTGTCGATTCTCTTCAAGCACAGAAACTTTGAAAGGAATACTGGCGCCAACTAGGTAGCCAAGGAAGGAAACCTAAAGAAAATTATCGATTTTTTTCTTACAAAGAAAATGCTTTCTGGCCAAAGATAACAGAAGCACCAGTTCTTATCAGATTACGATAAAAAGATTCTGCAATTTGATTCTAAAATAAAATATATATTATGTTGGAAAATATTTTACATAAAAGAAAAGTTAAAAGCTAACTAGAAAGGGATTTTTAATAAGAATGTTATAATTAATTTGAGAACAAAACAAACACTACATACTATAATAATAAGTAACAAAAAATAATAAATTATACAAGAATTATAAATTATAATTACAAATAAAATGTAAAGTCTGAAGATATTTGAATCAATTTAGATTTATAAATACTCGTTGAAATTATAACTTGAATTTATTCTTAATTTCAAGATATTTAGTGTAAATCTTAATAATAGTTTAAAAAATAAGTAAAATAATTCAACATAATTATGATACTCGTATTCGTGTTACTTTTACACTCCAACTAAAGACGTTGAAATTCAGATGAATTAAGAACACGAAACGAAGATTTCAAACAATGAAACATCATGAAAATATATAATTTAATCCATCGTTTCACGACAAACAACAATTTATCATTCGAATAATAAAAAATATATCGCTTTCTTGTATTTCAACGTTTTCTTTGCAATTAACAACAAGCTTTGTAAAATAACAAATGTACAATAACGTATTCATAAATCTAGTGAGATACATTTTGTGAAAGAATTTCAATTGAACTAAAGTTGGTTAAAGTTTCGACGAACAACCAAGAGCGGAAATACTCGTTATGAGATCTTCTATGCGAAACGAACCACTTTATACCAACTATTAGATGCTTAACAATCGCTTAACGCTCATAACCGCGAATACTATCACAATAAGAAGCTTTATAGACGCGTGTTCATCAAATCTCGCGATTCATCTCTACCCTCGAGGTGGGATTTCGTTCAAGTGGAATTATCATAAACCGGTTCGAGATCATTCTCCATCCAACGATCATGCCACGTTTCATTTCAAATTCTGTATATCGAGTATGATTGCATTGAATGTTTCCTAATGGGCGATGGAAGATATGAAAAATGCAGGATTATGAGAGAACTGAAAGAAGGTATGAAATATTTTATACATATTACGTATACAGTTGAATACGTAATTTTTAATAATATTTTAATTATTTTAGAATTAAATTATTTCATTGGAATTTTTATTTAAAAATAAGAAATATCTTAAGTGTATAAATATCTTTTAGATTGTTAGAATTAGAATTTCTTTAATGATAAATTTAGAATTAAAAAATAGAATTTTTTGATTAAAAATATTCTACATATAAAATATATTTTTAAAAATAGTGTTACACGAGTCATTTTTAAAACGAAGAATATATAACACATTTTTTTCTTCTTCTATGTAGTTAAATATGATTCTGAAAACGCTGACCATTTTATAGTGTCTCAGAGGATTTTAATTATTTATAAGTCCCAGCAGAATTATAAACATATTTGTATGAGCAACGCTTTAATACAAGTGGTATTAGCGTAAGGACAATAAAGGGTTAAAAAATGTTGTATATTTAAATGAAATTATTTTTACATTCTATATTTAATTAAATAATTAAAAAGTTTGAGTTTCTTCCTCCTCTATTATATATCTTATCATATCATTTTGTATCTTTAAAACTTATACACATTTTTAAATATTAAATATTGTTTTAATAATTTCGATTTTCATATAAAATCCATTTTTCCTCGCAGAAAACGAATATTATTAAACGTTTCAAAAACGTGGATCCTAATTATTTCTTTGAAATAACAAAGTAGCTATCTCCATTTATTCAACTTCTTATACGGTACTATTGCAGAACTCATGTGCAATCCATTTGTCCATTTCCTCCACTTTTCCTATTTGAGTCAATGATGAATAATAGAATAGATTACTTCCATTTGAGATGCCATTTCTCTCGCTACTTTTCGTAGAAACATTATCGTCAATAGTCTTCCTCTTGTTCTTCGTTTTCGAAAGAAATATTATCCAATCTCCAATCTCTACCAACCATTGGGCTAATGCTAACACAACTTTCTTCAAATCTTTAATTCATTTCATGCAATTCTATCGTCACATTTTCCAACTTTTTAAACTCATAATAAACTTTTCAATCAAGGATATCTTATTTTATAGTGGAAAAGTTTCAGATTGGTTTCAGAATTTGCGAAAAAATCTTTTAAATATATAGATATACAGGTATATAGATATATAGAATTATTCAATGTCCATCTGTAAATGATCTTGAATTCTAGAATGGATAAGGATGCCATAGGATTAAACGTCAGACTTGTTCTTCCCGTAAATGGAAATTGCTCGATACAACCGACTCCTATTTATCTTTATGGAAATTCTTGAGCTCCAGCCTCGCGTTTTAATATTCCAGAAATACCGTCGCGTGAGAGATTCTACCCTTCCACCGTCCGAGAAACTGTTCTCCAATTTATTCTCCCCGTGGGCTAGGTGTTACCTCACCTTGACAATTTTTTGCCCTCTTATTAATCTGAATTCCAATTTATCAACACGAAGAATAAGAGTTCGTCGAAGCGACCGACGTTTAAGTTCGTAATAAAGTAAAAGTCGTCTCGAGTTACTGCGAAATATATTACCCGGCTCTCATTTCACGAAATTCTATTAAAAATTGCATTAAAAATCTATCTTTCAGGGAAAGCGGTAACTCTTTGTTTCTTTCTCCAAGTCTCGCAATCTCCTTTCTTATTTCTCTTCGAGATATAATCCTAGTGTAAGAAACAGATGCGGCACAATATAATCCTCTTGGCGAAAATGGTTGGAAATTAGTTAAGGAATACGTCGAGCCTTTTTTTCCTCGAAAGGAAGAACCGGTTGCAACGATTGCATATGAATCGAATTAATGCCAAATGATAATCTTCAACGATCCCCGGAGGCATCTATATTACAAGAAGAACACGCTATTCTACAATTTCAGGGCAAATAAACATGAAGGAACTACGCAGTAATACGTCAGCCATTTTTAATGATTGCATTAAATCTTGTCTTGAATTAGCGCGATCGTTTTACGACTGCCCATCTGTAGTCCATCTTGAGATTTATTCCCCCATTTTGTGCGCAGCTTCGTTCTCCATCTGTTCGATGTCACGTACGCGTTATTTTGGTATGGAAATGTTACGAAAATATGAGAATTTCGAAACTTGAAACGAGTATTCTTTGAATCTCTCGATGGTGACAGTAATATTAAATGTAATTGGGTTAGATCAGCTTAATTTTTATTCTTTTGATATTACAGTATGTATTATTATAGAAATATTACGAAAATAGTAAATTAGGTTAAATTTTGTCGTCATGTTATGTCTGTGTTATTATGATATGAAAATATTAGGAAAATATTTCGAAAACAAATATGAAAACGAAACGAATATTGCAAGGAATATCAAATCAAAAGTTTCAATATTAGTGATGTTAAATATGATTAGAACAAAATAATGTTATAAAATCGTGTATTTAATAAATATTATTTTATTTATAGTTTAATATTATACAGAATATTTGATAGAATTTTAAAGAATTTCTAAACAAAATTCATCTGTTTACACATGTGAACGCAACACCACAGAATAAATTTCTTCAAAGCAAGGAAACCGAATTCTTTTAAGTATAAAACCAATATATTGAAAACCCGTCATGTCTAGGAGGAAGCTTGTTTTGAAAGTCTTACAGAGCAAAAGGAAGCTTTTCGCGTTTTATATTTCCACGTGTCAACGTTCTTTGTCAAAACAACGTCCACACTTCAAAAACCTATAACATAAACACGGAATTATTTTATGAAATGTCATCGCACTTGTCAAACATCACTTCCTTTGAAACAATGTTATAAGCTTTTGACAAAAAACCATATTTCTTTCGGTGGTAGTCAAAATAATATTCTAACGCGAACTTTAAACAATTTATGCATAAAATGTTATAAATATCCGATTATCGAATTAATGGATATAATGATCGATGCATTTGCTATACGAGAATTCAAAATAATTTTATACTTAATAAATTATAATATCAAATAATATTGAATAAAATCGCGTTACGTGAGATCATAAGATTACATAAAAAAAAATTATTTTTCATTTTCTTTTAAATTTGAAATATAATCTTTATAGGTGAAAACAGTTAAATAAAAAAAAGGTATAGCTTTATAAAAATTATATTATTTAATATATAAACCATTAAATGAAATCAGAATCATTTATCAAAGTTTATATTAAAGTTATATAACAATTGTATTTTTTAAAATAATTTTTATTTAAAAAAATTATTTTCTTTTAAACGTATCTATATAATTTTATTGTGGGTATTGTTCTTCTTAAATAAAATAACGATATTGAACAGTGACAAATGACGTTTAGAATTTAATAACAATATAAATTCCGTTTATAGATATTGAGTTGATACATTATTCATTACAATACTTTAATATACAAGTCAAATCAGATTTTATTAATATGCAAATAATATGCGCATGAACATTTAAATAATTTATATAATTATAGTGCATATGAATAGGAAATAAAAAGAAAAATCTACAGATATAATTTTAATTTGAATTTAAAAATAGAAAATATTGATCAATTGATAGAAATAAAATTTAATTATTCAATTGATTACAAAATAATATTATAACAGAGTAAAAAACTAATAAAATGATACGTTTATATATTTTAATCGGTTTTATAAAAGATAATTTTTACATATACAAATATATTTGTCATTTCATCTCTTTTAATATCATTATATTTAAGAAATTTCATCTCGATATTTTTTCTTATTTCTACTTTTTTTATATGCATATATCGTGACATCTTTTTAACGGAATATAAAATCTGACCTTATAAAAGATCTTTTTGCAAAGTAAAAGCCTTTGACAATCTACTTGAACCTTATGCATCTTATCATAGTGCATAAGGAATATGGTCAGGCGAGAATTGATTCTTTTTTACAACGCTTTGTCCGCGTAAAATGTATAATTCACGGAGGAATAATCTTTAAAAACTTCAAAGAGAATTTTAAACGCGAGAATTAAGTTTCAAATAACGATTATTCCACGTTACATTTCATCTTACGATCGTTAATCATTAATAACGATTAATAATTTATAACTCCAATTCTCTATTTTGTAATATTTCATAGTGTGAAAAGTTGTCACTAAATTATATTTCAAAAGCTTCAAAAACTTTAAAAGTTCTTTCATAAATTTCACTGTTAACTTAACTCTTAAATATATTTCTGAAATTATTATTGATTGATAGTATATACGATTAAATATATATTACGTATCGATATCCATTCATGAAAATTATTTACAAATTTTATAATAATGGATTGATAATTAAATATAATATTATTTAACAGGAAATTTTATTTCGAATTATATTATTCATTTCATTTGAAATACATGTGATGCATTCCACATGTGACATATGGAATTTAATATATGAACAATGTATTAAATTAACATTCTTTATCTAATTATTTATTTATATTTATATTTATTAGACAGATTATCTGTTTATATGTTAATATATAATATAAATAAATATCATATAAATTGGATATAGATCTTTATTTCGAGCTTTACTTTCTCGTAATATAACAAGAAAATACAAATTCTATTTAAGATTCCTTCTTTTAACTTAATAAAGAACTTATTTCTATATCGTATAAACGCTGAAAATAAAAATAAAATATAAATAGAAAATTAACAAAATTAATTAAGAAAAATATCTGATATATACATGTAATTATAACAAATTATAAAAATTATAATATTTCTTCAACTTATTCCTTTTCTTATCTTATTACTGGACAATCTAATCTCATTCTAATTATTGAATTATTCAAGAGTTAAAAAAACAAAAATGAAATATGCATGAAGAATCGTCTGAAGATTGAAAAGATTAAGCAGATTGTTAAACGTTTTTATTTATACAACGCCTGGAGATTGAATTGAATTAAACTGCGAATTGAATCTTTCATTCTATTGAACCACTAGAGACCTAGAATAAGCACTACTAACCCAGATTCTCGAACAGTAGGAAGACAAATATTCGATTGGTTAATTTAAAAGTAAGTTATTTTACAAAAAAATAAAGATTAGCAAGAGATAGACTTTGCTTAAGCAAAAGACATTTGAATTTCACGTGCAATGCTAAATAGTATTGGAAATTTCTTCTAAAAATTGAAATTATTTATCTCTTTTCTTTGAAATTGTTTGAGTTTAAACTCTTTAAAATTTCCTTGATTAAAGTTTTGAAATTTTTTCGAGTAAATATTATGATATACATTATTAATTCTTATACAATATTAATTTCTATTTATCCATTTTGAAAATTCATTTTTCCAAATTTTATTAATTTCCTTCGTAAATTACTAATATTCATCTATCACATTTATCTCATATCAAATTAATCTCATATATATTTGTCTCAATCTTGTTTCTTCTGCACAATCCCAATTGCTTCGCTAATTAGTTCATCATAACAGACGGTAAATTTCCACTTTCGTTATATAATTCGCCGAACTTAATACACTGCTCTGTGGTCAACATATCGAGAAGGAGATAGAGTTATTCTAGCACGTGGAAACCACAATGCACGGAAGTTCGCGTGTGCATCGGCTTCCGATTAGAATGTGTTATTGACTTGTGGACCAAGGACACCCATTTGCGATGTATAATTCATATTATTAATGAAATGGTACCATTTCCGGCGCACGTGTTAGATTATCGTTACGGTGAACAACTCGTAATTGCTATAGAAGGAAGCACTATAGTAGACGATCCTCTTGTGATTGCGCAAGTTCATTGGCAATTTGAAATATTGAAATTAAAATGTGAATTGAAAATTTTAAAGATATCAGGTAGAAGATAGAAATTTTGAAAATATATTTAGTATATATTAAAAAAATACTTGGTCGATATTGTTTTTTAAAATGGAAATCATTTTTTTTTTCAGCATTGTGAATTATATGAATTTTATTCGATAAAAATTTCAAAAAATAATATGCTAGTTTTTTTAAAATGTGCGTTTTAATAAAAGATATCACATATAACTATCGCATATACATGATTTTTTACCAGTTTAACGATTTTCACAATTCTAGATAAAAATTACAGTTTTATCGAATCATAAAAGTAAAAATTGAATTTTATTTCAAATAAAATATAAATACAATATTGCATCAAGAAAAAAAATATAATAAATTTTATTTTATTTCTACGTACCGTTAAAAATTTATTTAACGTAATTTGTAACCATTTTTTTAATCATTCGTTAATTTTAAATTTCGTCATTTGATATAAATTAAATCAGTGTCTTATCGATTAACTGATGAATGCATCGTTTAAACAGGCAACAATTAACGTCTGCGATAAATATCCCGTAAATGGCGGAATAATTAAAGAACTAGTATCATTGGAGATCAAACAGACATCGAGTCAATAGAATTAATTAAGTTAAGGCCACACGAACGACCAAATTTGCTAACAAGTGTATTATATTCTGTACATTATTTTATTGCGTGCAAAATCCATTCATTCCATAATAAACGTGATGACATTAAGCAAATGATTTTATTACATGATCGAATGTTGAATTGTTTACGCGTTTATTGAAAAAAAAATCGATTGTTATTCATTGTTCTTCTTTTCAGATGCAGGAGAACAAAGAACGTTACATGTAGAGATTGATGATTATTAGCTAGACATGTTCTATAAGATATGTACGTGTTCGAGTGACAGTTTTAGTGACTGCTGTTCTAACTAATCAATACCGAAGATTGATATAGTGTGTCACAGATAATTCCAATTCAGTCATATTTAGAATTTAATTTAATTCAATATAAATATACTCTATGAGAGAGATTTGATAATCTTAAACTAAAATTATTATCTGTTTAATCTATTAATGATTGACATTTCATACAATTTATATATTGTTTTTATTAATAATTATATATTGGAATATATTTTATATATTTTATTTTATAATTATAATAACATATATTTTTATTTCAGATTATCTGGAAGAAGATCATTTGATTTGATTTGGAGATCACTTGAAGATTAAAAATGGAGGATTAAGATCATCTCAAGATCAAGATCCATTTGAAGATATTACGATAAGTATGTTTCCTCAATTATTCTATTAATATTTTTTAATAATTTTGTTTATCATTTTTTAGTGAATTTATTAAAACATCTAAATTAATTTCCTTACAATAATTAATTGATGGATATTACAATCATAATTTATCCTCATTCTCATCAAAGCGTCTAATCATTTTAAATGGTAATATATGTTACAATTTTATATGATTACTAATATTTCCAATAATCTTTAAATTTTCAATTCTTCAATTTCTATTCGAATTGATTCAATATTCCTATTCAACGAATAAATCATGAACATCGTTAAATTATCCTAATCATTCAATGACCCAAATCTCGCTCATTTCAACTAAATTAATTACATATCCAATCTCTAACAAACCTCAATTCACCTAATCAAGAATTAAATCAATCCGCTATCAACCTTACTATTCCCGTCGGTTTTATCTCCCTAATACCACGATTATTCCGTAATCCCTTGATGCGTCATTTCAAAGTAAATCTCAGTGCTGTGAAAATTGAAAAATCATCCGTCCAACCGTCAACGAGTCCGAAACACGAGCAAAATCTCGTCTCTGTATCATTGTAATCCCTTGTTCGCGTAGGTAGGAGTGAAAGTGACAACGAGGAGAATAACTCGACGTATAATCAGCCGTGTACGAATACAAGCAGTGGTATAAGTAATCCAATAATCGTGGAACGAAGCCGACCAGCTATCTAAGAAGCTTAATTTTTACACGAGGGTGCTTCCATCGTGGTAACCATCGTTTAGTTTTTTTTTTTACGTATGTATGTTTAATTAAGAGCTAACATTGTAAATCGTATCGTTTGTTTGTTATTGGGATATATGTGGGTTTATAGATAATAAATATCTATTTACACGTGATTAGTTTTACGATACGATTGGGATAATGCCATTTTTGAAGAAAAATAAACTTTAGAGTTTTTAAGGATTGAAAAGGTATGTAACACAATTTTCTATTATTATTCATTATTATTTTTTATATCATTTTTAATATCAATCTAATATCAATCCAATTTAATATCAATCCAATTCAGTTTAATTAACAATTTTTCTTTGACATGACACGAAACGAAATTAACATATCGTTAATTAAATTTCCATTTAATATTTCCTATGAAATAGAAGAAATCTGAAATTGCCAATCTTTCGAATGAAAAGTTTATGCTCAACATTCGATTATAATTTATTCGCAATTAAAATTTCGTTTCGTTTCACGTTCGGAATTAATTACGCACGAACGTTTAAAATTGAATAGGATGATAATACGTAGCTCTTTTGGGAAATGGAATACATTCGAAAACAGAACGAACACCTATTTAATATTACATCAATGACTCGTGACGAAAGAAAACACGTCAATTGCTCCCAGCGTTAACATACCAGTCTTTGTAGTTTTACATGTCAGCCGTTCGTTTGAATGTTTCACGAAAATAAATTATGCGCCATATTTAAGGTTATTTATTTTATATAAATCGAAGGAAAGGATTATATTATTTTAGAATAGAACAGGGAACTCTTTTATCTCGTATTTGCATATTTGAAAGGATAGTATCGAAAATAATGAAAAGAAATAATGAGCAAGTGTTAGCGTTATTTTTGCAAAAAGTATTCACGTTTAAAATAAGATAATATCATAACGATTGATATATGCTTAAAATGCAGGTTTCCATTGGAATTCGAATAGTAATACGTATTGAAACATATTCGAATTGAAAATGTTTAAAAGCTTTCAACGATTAGAGAGTTTTAAATAAAAGTTTTGCCGGATAATATTCTCGAAAAATGAAACATTTTTCTTCTCAATTATATACAAAAATCATCATAAAAATAATCCTTTAATGTAATAATTAATTTCCTATATAAACATAGTTATTTATGATATATTCTGATTATTATTATATTAGATGAACAATTTGTAATATAAAGATTCTTTCATTAAATTGGAAAATGAATCTGCTCGTTTTATTCTGTGACTATATTGAATTTTTATTTTTTCTGGAATAATCCTTTTAAAGTTTTAAGTACAAAGAACAGATGAATTAAAATTTTACATGGTATCCTTTAATACCTTTCATGGTTCTTCGCAGAGTAATTTCTGAATAATTTTTTTTCTATGCAATTTTTTTTATCAAAATTTAAAAAATTATTCGTTACAAAAAAATACGTTAAATAATAATTCAGTAATTTTTTATCAAATTTTCCGATAATTCAATTAATTTGCTTTCCTTTCGACTTAATAAATTTTATTATGAATTCATATGTCATCTCAATATCTCAATATTTTAATTTAAGATATTCTATTAGATTCTTTCTATTTTTCAAATACAATAAAATTTTATTTAAAATATTCTATATAATTAAAATGAAAGAAATTCTAATAATATCTTAAATAATAGTTAAATCTTTTAATTGGAATTTAAAATTTTGTCGTTTCATTTTGAAAAATAATAATTAAAAAAAAATAAATAATTAAAAATAATTAAAAATAATAATATTATAATAAAAATATTAAATGGTAATAATACAAAAAAACAATATTTATTTATGAAACCACTGAATATTTCGAAAAAAAAAATCCTTTAAAAGGAAACAACCTTATTGAATGATGAATCGATGATTCTCGCGTTAATTTGTGATTTGATTTGACTTGGTTGATTTGAGTTGTAATTCAATTTGACCTGCTCGATTAGAAAATAATTGTGCGAATTTCCGCTGAATTCTTCTCGGTTTGAGTGTCGTTCGATCCATTTTGGTTTGATAATGAATCATCCTTGAACTCTGCACAGAAAGTTCAAGCAAAAATATCATTCTCCTAGTTATAATCTGAAGATTGACAATCATCATTTTATTACTCTCCCTTTCGTTGAATTGCAAGGATTATATTTTCATAAATTAATATTTCATTGTAAATTTAACATTCTAAATTTCTTCCTTCTAAAGATAGATTATCTAGATTTGTATAAATATTTCAAGTCTTTTAAATCATTATTTAATATTCTCTGTTATTTAACAATTTTTTCATTATATAATTATTATTTCTTATTACTCATAATATTTATTATTATGAGATTATTATTGTACAGATTAACAATTAAATTGTAGAAAATATAGTATTTAGAAATGAAACATGTTTGTAGAAATTAGAAATTAGAGATCATTGTTGGAAGTTTAATAGTTTTTACATATTTCATAATATTTTGTTCAATATGAAAAAATGATTTGAATTTATATTCCAATTTTTATTATTATTATTTGAATAATGCAATATGTTTTTTGAATAAATAAAATAATCGTAGCAATGTAGTAAATAGAAAATTTTCATTTATAGTATTTCATAAAAGTAATCCTGTCTTTAAGAAATGAAATAATGAAAAAATTGTTGTTTTAAAGATTTATAATTAAAGCAAAAAAGTAACGCGTAAAATACTAAATATAATAAGAACAACATTTTTAAAAAGATGCAAATTATTAAAAGAAATTTTGTAAATATTAATTTATTATTTTGATTAATCAAACATCTTTTTTAAAATTTCAAACTTTTAGCTATCATGAAGTTAATTTTAAAAAAAAATAATATAAATAAAATTCCATAAATCTTAATTTAAGATTTTTTAATTTCTCACTATATAGAATAAAATTATACATTAACTAACAATTCGCAAACATCATTATAAAATTCAAGCAAGCGTTATAAAACTTTTGATAGGACGATCTTCCATGATTTCTTTACGAAGACGAGTCCCGAAGTCTTGAAAGTGATTTTCTAAAAGTTGAAATTACTCGTATTCACTCGTATTTGTCAGGAAAATAATCAGTTTTCGGTTTTACGGATGCTTTTCAATTTCTCTTGAAAAATACCAGCACTGTTCTTTTACTATTCACTTATTAAAATCGATTTTTGTGCTTGCATACGATGCCAATATCTCGCGTTTTCTCTTCCGCATATCTTGTGAGTTCTTTACTTGACTTGAAAATTGAAATACGAATTTTAGAAAAGAAAATTTATTTTTATGGAAAATAGCGAATTCTAAAACAAATATAATATAGTTCTGTGTATAATAAAATAAATATTTTTATTCAAACTGGAAGAGTGTTGTAGTTTTATTTTCAGATGAAATTTTTTTTTTTTATTATTATTTTTCTAGAACATTGTATTATATGTATACTGTATTTATAATTAATCTAGCACAAAATTTAGCCCACGAGCATATAGATCACTTGTAATAACGAAAAGAGAGGAGGATTGCAATTGAGTAATTAAAATTAATTAATCCCTGAAGAATACTATTTCTGTCTTGTAATGTACACCACCGATGTAGCGTTAATTCCACAGGGTAAAATTACTATTCTCTATCTCAAAATTTCTACTTCTCGTTGCATATACATGTACAACACGATGTAACGGTATAGTCATAAGTAAGGGAAACAATCTTAATTAATAAATAATTGCCAAACTTTTAAATTCAACATAACATACATTTTGTTAAACAAAATATATGAAATATACAATTCATAACTATGAAATCACTCCAACATCGAACTCAACAAGTTATTGATTTAATACGACACGAACAGACCGAGCACTCAGACTTTCAAAGCATTTAAATAGAATTTCACTTCAGTTTTATCCATCACACAAGCTTTTTCCGATTAAATGGCACATATTAGAGGATCCATGATAACATAATTTACATAATGATACATAAAACTATAATATTATAGCATCTCGTTTCGTGAAAAATTCATTATATAATGATTCAGAGAATTGCTTTCGATATTTGAAAATATATTAAATATTCAATAAAGTGAAATAAATAAAAAAAAACATTTTTATTATTTATCTCATATGTTCGCGTATTTTCCTTTATAAATATTGTATATTTTTCAAGTGTGCATGAAAATGAATTTATTCGTTCATTCATTATTTTAATTTACTTTTCTATGATTAAATTAAAAGTAGTTTATTTTATCAAATTCAAACTATAAATTATCAAATTTTTTATACATATGATTATATTTATAATTATTAATTAAAATTCGCTGGTAGAAATATTCGTATAATTATTTATTAATTAAAAAATAGATAAAACAATTTAAAATATTTTTTACTCAAATTTACCAGCTATGTGTAACTAATATAAAAAAAAAAATCTATCGTCCGACAAATAGAATTTGATATTTGAAAGTTTGATAGCCAATAACGAGATTTTCCTAGTGAATATGGGGGGGTTAGGTAAGAGACAATAACAGCTGCGTTTATAATCCCAGCCTAGACACATAATCAATTGCACGATAATTTCTTATCGTCGATAATTCGAAATACGCTTTGGTAATTATGCGTTCATGCGACATAGTTATATCCAATTATATCTGTGAAATTATATCTCCAATTAAAGCCACGTGCTACAACTAATGATACGAATTGCCAAAATTTATTTCGAAAACGTGAAACTTTTTTTAATTAATCCTATGTAATTTTAATTCGAATTTTACCTTTATTGAATCATTTTCAAAGCTATTTTATAAATAATTCAAAAAATGTTCTTCAATATGTAAGATAGATAATTTTAATTTATTTTTTATTTATTTTATTTTCTCAATCATTTCTATCTATCCAAATCTTATTTTATCCAAATCCTCAATCTTAATTTTTTGCTACATTAAAGTTACAAATAAATAAAATTCAATTCAATTAAATTAATGTACACAATGTTCACAAAACAATACACGTTTTCCTTTATTCCTACTATGCTGAGTCTTTAATTTCATAATCTCGTTTCACAAAGTAAAAAATATATTCTCTATCTATCAACAATCAGAGACAAGAGATTATTTCTCCGCAAAGAGTTAAAATATAATATTCACGTTTATCGAATAGAAACGTTCAAGAAACGTTGCGTCGTTCCCATTGACAACTGAATGCAAACGTAAAGAAAAAAAAAAAAAAAATGGACCAAACATCAAAAGAACCCTCAAAAATGAAAATGGCAGAGGATCTCATCTCGTGTGAATTCAAAAAAGGACAGTGTCACGACTTATCACTTCGATTCAATGGCACAGTTGTCGGCCTTAGTTTTCGTATCGCAATCCACTAGCCCCGATTCGCTTGTGCGACGCTCTATTTTTATTGTCTACCGCTCCCCTCGCAATCTCTTTTCTCTTCGAAACTCTCCCGCCGGGTATTCGGGTCGATCCCTCCTTCATTCGTCTCGCGTTGCTCGAATGCAATTTCACGTCCAACTAAAACCACGGGGCTCTCGAAATCTTGGAAGAAGATCCTATGTGCCAGGATGTTTACCGATATCCGCTCGTTCTCGTGATTTCAACGCGAGAAAAAAAAAAAAAGAAAGAACAGAGCTTCTGGGATTCGGTAACTACCTTGATGCAATGGTAGCTCGAAAAATAGGTGTCTCGAATCCTCCCTTGGGAGATCGAGTTTTTCGAGATTTGATGAATTGGAATCTGCCACGCTATTCTCTTTCGTTTCTTTTCTATTGTTTTTATAAGTAAGAAAGTAATATGTTAGAGTTATTTGTATTTGAAATTTATTATTTGATTATTTGAGTTTAATGATCTTGATAATATTGGAATTGTAATAGGGAAAAAAGTGGTTGTATATTCTTCTTATTTTATTATTACTTTATATTTACTTTATTTTTTATTTTGGCATTTATGACCAATTAATTTTATAATTTCAAAGTAAAAGAACTAAACTAAATTAGAATGAATGGATAAAAACAATACTATGGCTTCAGCAATTAAAACACAATTTTTCCTCAATATTTATCCTTTTCAATACATAGCAATTATCAAGTTTCTATTACAAGTCTAATAACTCTTCAGAAACTCGAACAATAGCACACATTAATCGTCACTACCATTCTTTGTAATTGAATACCTCTCAATTTTGTTTCTTTTGAGAACAAAGAATAAACGGATAAAAATAATTACTTCAAATAAAATTTTAATTTTCCTTTTTTCCTAAAATTACAATTATTGAAATTCTGTTATAACAATCTGTCCAACAATTCTCCAAAAAACTCTCAACAATACAATACTACACAAATCGAATACTTCTCCAATCCTCAAACTTTCTCCCAACACTAACGATTCTTCTTTTCAAACACTTTTTCAATCGTTCTATTTTACACCGAAAAACGAATCTTTCTTCATTTTATTCTCCCAATTTTTCTTCAAGAATACTACAACATTCTTTTTTTCAAATTCTGAATTCGGATTATATTCGAGTCAAACCGAATCATAGGTTGGCCGAATGTGTTTCTCTGTCATGGGTCAGACAATAGAAACGAAAACAAGGGCGAGAGTACGAGAATCGATCCCGATTCCGGAAACGAATTTCGATGGACGTCGATCGGGAATGGGGGCGGCCACGATGTTCGGCCGGCCATTGATTCCAGCTTATCGAATCGCGTTAAAAGCACTGACTATCCAATAAATTCCACGGCCCGTGCTCGGTCTGATTCTTCCCGACCTCTTCCTCTCCTTTTCATTTGCAAGTCTGTGAAGCCTTTGTAAATCTAATAGACGCAATCCGGCTTGATTCAAATTGTATTCGAATACAAGGGATATCGATCATTCCGGGAGACCGAAGGCGGTCGTCGAGGCGCAAACGAGGAAAAGGAGTGATTCTACGCTTGTCCCTGATCGGAATAACATATTGCCACTTCCCTCTCGAATCTGATTTTCAAACCAAATCGATTCCCAAAGAGGATTCCCTTTCCTTCTCTTTCACTCTCCACTTTTCTTTCTTCTTTTTTCTTTTGTGGGCAATGTTTCTATCTTGGGTATATTCAATTAGGGATTTATTATTTATTTTTGCTTCGCGTTTTATTTTTTTATTGATTTGATGAGAAGATTAAAATTCGTATGAATCTGATGGAGGACAAATGTAAAGGTTCTTGGAATAAGATAGATAGTGTGATGGAAGTTTAGATTCGAATTTAAATGAATTTAATTAGATATATTTATTTATTTATTTATTTTGAATCATTTGATTACTCTTCGTTTTCATTCAACAAATATTCATGTAATTGAAATTCATGTAAGCCACTAGTTCGGATAATAGAAGTTTAACTTAGTATTCGGTAAATTGAACATTAATGAAAATTTTCGATAAATGAAGTTCTGTTTGCCTTTATTCTCTACGAAGAAGTAAAGTAAAAATTAATTATCAGAATCTCTATTATTGATTTTGAAAGAAATTTCGATTATCTTCTAATTCTAATTTAAAAATAATTAAAATAGAAATAAATAAAAATATAATTTATTAGCTTTTAAATCCTTATTTTAATTTCTTCCCCGATATATGAAAAACTCTTTCATTCCATCAGTAAAATATTCCTGCATTCTATTCTGAATCAAAAATTCTAGTATTTTCTTCACTTTATTGTCCGTGATGAAGTGAGCACTCGTACTATCCTTTTCAAGATATGAAAGAAAATGAAATTCATAGATCGTCGAATTAATAAACGAGTATAATGGATATAAAATCAATTCAATTTTAGTTTTATTACAGCATCAAAAACAATTTTCAAAATATATTAATGTAAAAATTATTCATAAACGATTAAAATAAACAAAATGATTTTTTTTTTTACACATTTTTAAAGGAAAGATGTATTTTGGTTATAATTACCTTAATCTAATGCAAACTTCAATTACTTTAGATATTTATTTGTGTATAGAGTGTAAGTAAAAATTTACTTCAAATATTTTTCAAATATCATAATCCGTGCTATATTATATCTTTTTGCATAAGCCTTAACTTTTTTATTTGTTACTTAGAATCTTTTCAAAACTATTCCACGAATAAATTAATATGTTGAAAATTTCATCGAAATCAGTTAATAATAAAATAAAAAACGACAGACATTCAGAGAATATAAAAAAAATCTATAAATTTTAAATATCGAATTTTTTTCTCCCAAAGAAATAACGTATGTAATATCTTCC
The DNA here is from genome assembly GCF_014066325.1 of Apis laboriosa. Lineage (NCBI taxonomy): Eukaryota > Metazoa > Arthropoda > Insecta > Hymenoptera > Apidae > Apis > Apis laboriosa. The sequence goes on from NW_025223999.1 coordinate 184,584, forward strand.
GATTTGTTAAAGATTAATTTACGTTAAAAGCTGATAGTGATAAATAGTGAATTCGAGAAAGTGAAGTGAAATTCGACGATCTCTCGATACTGTAATAGAAATATTGTTCGGCCCGATCGATGAGATAAACGAAATCCTCGTGAATCCTGTGGTTCCTCTGATAAAATTGATACAATTGAATTAAACGAGTAACGGGATATAACGTTTCATAAAAGGTACAGAGGCAAATTCTGGTAGTTGATGAGAGATAGCAGTTGGAAAAAAATTAATGATCGTAAAATAGATCTTCGCAGAGCGATCTTTTTGCAGATTTTTCGTTTCGTCGTATTTGTAGATTATATATACCTATTATATATTTGCAGTGAAGGGAGATTAAATATATCATGTAGTAATCGAATACCTCCGCATGTTGGAATTTATCCATCGAGCTCAGTAATGATTCAACTGTGAAATGGTCTATGCGGATTAATTCTAAGTTAAATCCTTGATAATTATGAGAAGGGAAAGAATTAGATTAAATAAACAAATAATGTTGGTAAAATATTTTATTTTATTAAGAAATGCACGTCCATTTTAAAAAAAAATTATGTAGAAAGTGTAAATCTAAATCTAATTTATTTTTATAAATGAACGGGTTTTGAAACGCGAAAGTTTTTATTTGAGAAAGAAATAATTGATGATCGCGTGATATTGAATTTCACGATACACTAAGGTGAGCTATGCACGAGTCTAAAGTAGTAAAATCCACATCGCATTCCAAACTTTATGTACACGGAATCGTGTGACTTTCCTCAATTTGCTTTTGCTGTGTTGGACTTCCAATACCACAAGCTCGATGTTTTAATCTCTCAAACTCCATGATACAAACTCCATTTTACAAGGGTGTAAAATCCTTGTCACGAACCACGTAACGATTACTCTTCAAGTTACAAGATCGAAGTGCTTGAATTTTCCTAAGAATATTTGGCAATTTTCAAAATCTGTGAAACCTGTGCTCCTTTGATCTTTTATAATTTGGAATCTATTGTCTAAAAATTCTTGTGGTATCTGCAAAGATTGTATAGTTTAAGATTCGAGATTTATAAGTTTTTATAAAATTAAATCTGAGTTTTCAAGATAATTTCTATAATTTAAACCTTGCATTGTAAAATTTATTCTATGATTTATGTCTTGACGATTTTACAATTTGAGATCTGGAAATCTGGAAGTTTTATAACTTGAACTCTTGAAGATTTTATAGCTTGGGATCTGAGATTCGAGAGCTGTCATAGAATTTGAAATTTAAAAATTTTATTTTATGGTTTATATGAATTCTAAAACTGAAAGTTCTTTGTTTGGTCTAGGATTGCAATACTCTAAAATATTTCATTTGAAATTTAAAAGTCTAACATTCCAAAATAACTAGATTTGGGAAGATTAGAGATTAAAATCAAAAGTGTAACTTTGCTATTCAAGGTTTGAGATTTGGAAATTTGCAAATCAATGGTTGTCCAGTGCCAATTCTACCGTAGAATGATTTGATCTGGTTTGCATAGACTTGGAATCATGAAGTTCGAGCTCCTATGACATCGAGATTGCGGTATTCAAACTTCCACAAAGCAGAGGTAACATGAAATGGGTGTGCGATTATGGGTGCACGCAATTTGACATCTCATCTCTCTTTTGTTAGGAAGTTAATGTAGAAGTTTAAGTTTATAACTCTTTTAATTTATAAAAATTGATAAGATGTATTATTATATACGTTTTGTGGAATTTATTTTATCCTATCTCGCAAGATCACGATAAACATTTCGAGATTTTTCGAAATTCTCTACTTTCATTTGTAATTAAATATTATTTTTAATAAAAATTCTCATTCTCCTAAGATATATCTGAATCAGTGTCCTTTAATCCAAATATCTTAGAAACCATCGATGATACTATGAAACAATTTTAAAAATCAAAAGCATGGAGAATATATAAAAATTAATTTTATCTTTTAAATCTATTTTTGTATGATAAATATATTTTTTGCAATGTATCGATACAACGATTTTTTAATTATCGTTAAAAAACTCTCCTTGCCTTTTATTCATTTAATTAAAAAAATTTCGTACGTCATTTATTTCATCTACCTTTCTCGATTAATAACAAAGCAAAAGGTAAAATTTACAAACACGTTACTCGTGTATGTATATCAACGATCAACCGCATACTAAATTCAATTTTTCCCCCTCCTATCGTTCACCCGATTAAACTCGTTCCACAACTCATTCCAATTACGTGTCTCATCGCGTATAGACGTTCTATTCATAAATTAAACGTCGCCGTTCGTACACGGCGATTAATCAAAATCATGCACAGGCAAGCGTCCGCTTCATAAATCGCGTATTCGGATGGATAATAACCATCTGGTGGAAAATGATACCCAATGGAAAAGGAATGGAAAAGTAGCCGTTTAAAAAACCTATGAACGAAAAAAGAATAAAAAAATAGCGAAATCTCGAACGAGTGGGACGAATTTATGGTTTCGACGAAGGCAGTGGTCGAATAAAAATGATTTTTTAAACAGAGGGAAAGAAAAAAAAAATCCGGTAATGGGTTTGTTGGAGAGGACAATTGAAATGTACACGATAATATTATTATTTTTCACGAAAAATTGCGAACCGTGTTTAACGGCTCGTAATTTATTGTATCTCGTTGTTTTTCGTGTTTTAATTGTTGCTTTTCACAGATGTAATTAACAGACTATGCCGAAGAAACATTTTTGAAAAAATTTGTTTTATTCGATTCGATACGAAAATATTTAACACGTAATGAAAAATATCTTACAAAGTTTGTTTACCATAAAAATTGTAACACGAGAGCATAGAAAATGTCAAGATAAAACAATGTAAAAAAAAAAAAGTTACATTATTACATTTGAAAAGAAGTAATATTTCATATTTCATATTTTTCGAGAATTGTATAGAGATAAATTAAAGAAAGTTTCAATTCAGATATAGTTGATATCATAAAAGCCATTAAAAGTCAACGAAATATAGAAAATGTTAAAAGTGCAAGTTAAGAATAAGATAAATGTAACTTACAAACTTTTATAGTCTATATATTTATTTCACTTCTTTTTATTTTATGTGGAAAGATGGAAATATTGTTCGATAAAAGTTTTACAATTGCATTTGTAACTTACAAGTATTTAAATACGTATCTATACTGGTGCAATTGATTTTTTTTTTTTTTTTTTACAGAAAAAACAAGATCGTTGAAATTAAAGTAGAGAAAAGACTGGTTTATTATATGAACAGATTAATTAAATGTCAAGAGAGGATATATTGTTAGAATGTTAGCCAGTGTTCGCTGATACGTGTGATATGTGATAGTAGCGATCCTTTTCTTTCATCGAGATACTTGAGGACAATTTATTTGTATCACGTGTATCGCGATTTTCCCTGTTTTTTTTCCACAATTGACAAGTAATTCTTCAAGCACGAAAGTTCGTTTTTAAAAAAAAAATGAATTTTAATAATAATAATAAATTACAAAAGAAAAAATTTAAATAATAAAAGCTTTTCACCAAGATTGATATAATATTTTTACATCATCAGCGCAGATAAATTACAAATTAAATCTTTTAAAAGATAAATTACTTTGTTACAGTGAGTTAATAATTGCATGCTGCATGAAACGAATAAATGTTATTCGTTTTTTTATTTCGAGGGGATTTATTTATTTTATGATATATTCGATGCAACTAAGTAGGTCATATAAAACAACACAATAATGCTTGAAAAACTTCGTATCTTGCAAGAGAGAGATTACATTTAATACATTGAAATTTGTAATATTTTAGCCATATCTATGCAACACCTAAATATACGTATATTTATACAATATACAATATATTTATTTCTTCTAAAAAGACAAAATAAAGATTTATCTTTTTTCAGATTTAATTGCTTCGAAAATTGATTGTCATTTCTATCTAATGTTGATGTAAATATCATTTCTTTCAATCAGAAATTTGCGCAATTAAACAGAACAAGATAATATAATATGAAATATATGAGCGTTCAATTATCTGTCAATTATCATATTTGTACTAATGAAATAATAGAGCACGAGACAATGTAATACAGTATTCCTCGATTCGATTCAAATAAATTCGATGTAAATATCAATGTTACAATATTAAGATTTATCGATAAATAAGCAAATTCTCTTGACAAATTAAAACGATAAATTTTCATAATAAAAAAAACTTGTACAAGTCGATATTATTCAAGAAGATTCGTTCGAGGAAATTGAATTATCTTGTTAAGTAAGAAAACTTTGAACATTCAGATAATCGAACAGGAAAACACTTCATTTTATTACAAATATAAACGTAGTTCTTCAAAGTTTGCATTTTTATCATAAAATCACTTCGTACTTTAGTTGGTTTAACGATTTTTTTTAATGGAAAAAAATTTTTTAAATCTTTTAATCTCATAGAATAATATTAGAATTCTATCAAATAAATGAAATCTGTTTTTGACTTCACAAAAGAATGCTTTAGATAAAGGAATGAATTTATTTTAGTGTGCACAAGTTAAGTGTGGCAAGATAAGTAGGTTGGTGTATGAATGGTGAAAGTTATATCGTTGAAAGTTTTATAAAACATCTTACATAATCAAAAAGTAATTTAAGTAAAATTGTCTTACCCAAAGAAATTGCCAACATTAGAGTAATCTTACCCCAAACAGAGACTTACCTCTCACTCTTATTACGAATAGAAAGTTTAATCCGAAACCTCTTATTTTGCTTCAGAGTTACTCTGTTCTTCCATTAGTTGGGCGAACAAAAGAATTTTCCCCGAAGAAAAAAGAAATTTTCCAACTCTTTCCCAACTACGTTCAAAATAAGAAGAGAGTAGAAAATAAGTATATTCATAATAGAAAAAGAAAAAGAAAAGAAGTACAGAAACAAATAACAATTTGACTTTCTGTAGATTGACTAATAATTGATCAAAGATTTTCTATCCTTCGAATCTTATCTTTTTTAAGTATACGAATTATATTGCAATATATTTAATTCTTAAACTGTATTTACTGTTTTATTATTAAGACAATAATTAATTAATTCTTCTTCTTCTGTTATATTATTAATTGCAACAGATTAATAGAAGATTAATAATTAATTGTCGACTTTTGAATATCGTAATATTAATAAAACTGACAACTTTTATATTATGCACGTTTCTAACACAATTTCGAATTTTCGAAATAATCGTATCTCAAAGACCGAACATTTTTCGATTCCATTTCACCATTCTATCAGATCATTCCACTCATTCCATATTTTAATTTAATCAATGATCTTTCTCGATAAAAGAAATTCGACGAAAATTGGCCACGTCCACCGAAAAAGCAGAGACGAACGTTTGCCAGATCGCGTAAGAAAAGGTGTCATAAATTCGAAAAGTTAAGATAAAAATTCCAGGCACGGATACGTAGTGGATCCCTTAAATGTATGCACCCTTACAGCTTTCGGTGCCAGTAGTAAATTATATTCCTCAAGAGAAAGGAGAGTAAAAGAAAAAAAGCCAACTAGGTGAGAAAGTTTCTGGGGTAGATAGGAAGTATCTCGAGTTTATGAATGTTGATCGGTGTTTATTCACGAAGTACTAGGAACTCGGCTAGCTAAAGACGAGGATCGTCACCACAGTTGGATAAAAGCGTCTTAACTTCGTCTCAAACTTAAAATGGAAGCGCGATAAATTCACGAAACGATCGTCATTGTCGATTTTACGATTCTACGTGTTCGATTCCTGGCCATGGAAATAAATCGCGATTGTCTTGACGGAAAAATTTCTCCATCAAATCATTTTTATGAATTGGCTTTACTTTATTTGGCAAGTCATAATATATGGTGCAATTTAATAGTTGATAATAAAAGACTGTAATTGACAGGTTTCAGATTTTTATTGTAATTTCGTTGTTCAATTATTAATTGATAATGAATTAATAATAGAAATGTTTTGTTATATTTTTCATGTAATGTAGATCATAATCCTTCAGTGATTTTAGGAAAAACAATAAACAAAATCCATTGTCTATTCTATTCTATAATTTTCGAAATATTGCTGTTTTTTATGTCAGCAGAGTTACACCAATTCATGAAAAACGCCATAGAAATTTTTGACACGTAATCAACCTTTTATCAAAACAACAGAACGAATACAGCGTTATGAAAATGATCGCGAATGCAACACGAAATAGGAGGCTATTTCGCGGCCCGAAATAAAATTTATTGCCACGATACAGTTATAATTTAGGGAACAAGGCCAGATAACGGAAATGTTCACAGTATAAATTTTTTCTGACATTTTTTTTCTTTATTTTTTCATTTTTCCTTTCAATTCGCTTCCATTGTAATTGAATATCTTATAATATTGATCCTATATTATTTTGAATATCCTATATGATGACAATATTTTCTGTATTCCTATGAAAGTTTAATGTATTCCTATGAAAGTTTAAAAACATTTTTTTTGAATTGATATTATTATTATTTAGTGAGTGGGTTAGATTATTACTTATTTTTTATTATTGGAATTTTTTGGAATGATCGAATATTATATATATATATATATATGAGAAATATTAAATTTAAAGTGAAATTATTTGATAATTATTAAAGTAAAAGTATGTAAATAAATTTTTATGAATTTTCGATAATAATAATAAATAGAATACATTAAAATTATTTTATTATATATTAAAACATAAAACTTTCGAATCAAAATAGAAATTATATATAAATTATAAATTATAAATATAAATTTTAGATTGATACAATTATTTTTAAAAATAAATTTAATTTATATTTTTCTTCTATTTTGTTTCAATACATTTCTAAAGTGAACGAATCTATGCCATCACGATTATAATTATGCGAGAATGTAAGTCAGGATCTCCGTAAATGATTCAGTTAGTGTGTATGCATTCATGCCGGAAAATTTGCAGCTTGAGCAGCTAAGTTATGCGTTTCTAGAATTGGGAAATTGATCTTCTAATATTGCGCGGCTTTTCAGATTGCGCACGAAATGAGTTAAACTATTAATGAATTGAGGTTAATCTATTGAACTTTTGCTTGATGAAACAGGATTCGTATTACATCGATCTGGGAGAAATTAAAGTCGGAATAGATGTCCGGATGCAAATGTCGGAAAGTTTTACACTTCGTTCGTTCCATTGTTCTTTTTAACAATGGGCAAAAAACATGACTTTGCCCTTTATAATATATTTGGTTCAAAAATAATTTGAAATTGTCAATAATAAATGTCAAATATTATTAATTATCAAGTAAATTAATCGATAAGTGATTAATTATTAAAGGCAGAAATGAATGAATGTGTTATATTGGTAAATATAAATTGTATATAATATAATATGTATATAAATTATTTACTTGTATGAATGATAAAAATAATAATAGATTGTGCAGTTGTAATTATAATAAAATTTTTATAAAAATTTATAAAAACAAAAATCAATATGATATTTGCAAAATGAATTCAATAATCAACTTTACTAATCATATGATTTACATAATCAAACAATTACGCAATAATATCAATCTGATTAAAATAATATTATTTCGAATGATTAAATTACTATTTATTTTATTAATATTCTATATTTTATATTGCTATAATACATTTCTTATGTATAATTAGATCTGATGATTTTCGACTTAATTAATTGAAACTAAATTAATTTAAATATTCCATTTCAAATATTATATATACTTATTTAGTTATTAGTTAAATTTTTAATTAATTGATTAAATGGTATGTAATATTTTCCGTTTGTAGAACGTTTCGAATATCGTTAAAAAATAAAAATATCTATGAATCGCGAATGAAAAAAAGGAAAAAATGCAAAAGAAATGCATTTCATCGGAGTAAAGTGCCGGTTATTTATAGGAAATCGCGTCGAGAGGTTCGGGGTCAACGATTAACCTGGACCTGTCGTTTAACTGAATTAGAGCTTCCAAGTAAATAACAGAGGTTTCCTCCACGCTGCCTAGAGTAAAAGATGAGTCTGAAGAAAGTTTCCTTAGCAGAAAGGATTTTTTTCTTGCGGTATGTCGATCACAGAATACGGTTTTAAAATTAGTAAATAAAGTTCGAATTATTAAAATTATTAAATAATTAAAAATTAAACATTTTACTATAGAAGAGAGAAAATTATAAATAAAATTGTATGATTCTTTTCTAATAGTAAAAAATATATTTTTTAATCTTCCAAATTCTGTTTTCAAGAAAATTTCTATGAAATTAAATTTTGAAATGCCAAAAGGATTTTGTTTGGTTTCTTCATTCTTGTTTTTACTATATCATTCATTGTGATATTATTTTAGTCTTATATTATTTTATTGCTATTTCAATATGAATATGTAAAAAAGTAATTTTAGTACATGTAAAGATCATTTTTTTTCAATTGAATCAAATGCTGATAAAAATTTGAAATATCGTTTAAAAACAGTTTGAAGATGTTGAACTTATAATTTTGTAATGTTTGGTATGATTTAACACGAAGAACATAATAGTAGAGATGTGGTTGCAACTCGAGAGCTTAAAAGGATCGTGTTGTCAGTTTGTCAACTATATAGTCGATTTAAATCTCTTTAATCCCATATAACTTGGAAGTTAGAACGATGTTTGAACGTAGACTAATTCTGTGATAATGCCTATAAATTATTTTATATATTTGTGCAATAGTGATAATAATAATAATAATAATAATAATTTATTTTCAATCAATGATATATTAATCATTCTGATTGCAAATTTCTTTTCATTTAAAAATTTTATCTAAAATTCATACTTCATTTATTTATATTTTCGCTAACATTTTAACTTTAATAATTTTATAAATAATCATTTTTATTTCCTAAATTTTATTTTATTTGCCGATCACACTATCATATGCAATAAAACGTTAAATAATATTTCTTTTATATATTTAATATTTTCCATTTTATATCACCATATCTATTATATCAGTATTTCAATTTAATTAAAAATGAATAAAAATATATGAAAATTCATTTTTATTTATGAATATAAAGGAAAGTTAGAAGCGAATTAAAATGATTTAATTCTTCAGAATTTTTTAACCATATATTATTCATTTAATGTCTTTACACTGGTAGCATTATTACATTAAAAGATTTCTTTATCTGCTACAGGGTTTCTCGGAAACGACATGTTGTTTAAAACTTTTTCAAACGAGTAAACGAGATTTCTTAATATACATGCATATGTATTTCATGTATTTTATCTTCCTTTTTTGGTATAAAAGTTTCAATTACATATGAATGACTATAACATCTTTTTAATGAAAGTTCTTAAATAAAAAAATATATAAATCAATATTTTATATGTTTAATTATTATATAATAATTTAATTAATAGTACTAGTTAATAATTTTTATAAAAAATTTATTAATAATATGGTAATATTTTAATATAATTATATTAAATGTATTACATATGTTAAAAATATTCATATGATAATATGCAATAGCAAACAATTTTCATTATAATCATATGTTTACACATCACAAGTATTTTTAGTAATAATTTATTTTCTTTCTTTTTGTTTTTATTTAAAAATCCATCCTGTTTAGGAATAAAGCTTAATTAAGCATAATAATAATTAAGCATAAACGTATTTTTATTCATCATTGCGAGAACTGGATTTCTCAAACAAAAGATACATGAATCAAGATAATAATTTCTCTGTACTTCTAAAATACCTTCTAGAAATAGAAATCATTTTCTCTTGTTTAACATGTATTTTCTATTAAAATGCAACAAAAGCAACCCAGTTAAGGATTTCTAGATATAACATATCCGCCATAACTTTGAATTTTCCCGAAATTTCCGTGTCACCGTGTTACTTTCACGAGCTGCATGTAACAAGCATAAGCGCCTTTCACATCATCAATATGTATTACAGTACCGTTCAGAAAAAAGATGTACAATAGCAATTTTATATACATATATTCATATGCAGATTACATTTTGTACTTCCTGTCGTATAACTAAATATATATAATTTAATTCCAAAAGTCTCATACAAGACAAGAATTGGGTAAATTGCTTTGAAATTTCTAGTTCTCGTTTTTTAATAAAATTTTAAATAAATAATTGTATTGTGACAAATGAAAATTTTATTTAATTATATTATATTTTAATAAAAAGAGAGGAAAAGATTATTATAATAGAAATATATTAAATATTAGATATGTGGCAAATTACTTAAAAATGATTTTTAAAAAAGATTCTGCAGATTAGCAATAAGCAATTTTTATTTTGACAATAATTATTTAATAATACAATAAATACATTCTTTAATATTTAGGTGAAGTAATAGTATTGATAGTTTAAGTTAAAGATATACTAAGAAATTCTCAGGAATATGCATAATTTGGAAATCAACAATAGTTTAAAGTTTCAAAACATCTAAATGACAGTGAGATAGAGTTGGACATACATATATATGACATTTAGAAACATTAACATTAACTGAATTACCCTTTTGAAGCATGTAGATAGCAATAATGAAACCACGTTTCACAGAAGTAATTGAATAACAATATTACAGTTAGCAACCACTCTTGCAAGTCATTTAGGCATTAATAATGACCAAACCACACTTCAGATACAACAAAAATAGCAGGTAGTATCTTCTGTCATATATAAATAAAATTAATCAACCACTCATTGTTAAAATATTTTCAATTTTTAAATTAATTTTCAAGAATAATTAAACGAATGGCATAGATTATCAAATCACATAGCAATATTTAACATGAGTTAGAAAAATTATATTTTTTCAATACATTTTTAATTTAGATATCTTTTAAAAAATAAATAACTATCATTAATAATAGCATATTTCAATATGTTTCGTTTAATACAATATTAAAATAATAAACTACAAAATTTAAATTATATTTCTATGAATTTTATAATGTATATTTTTTTTGTTTATATAAAAATATTTATACATTATGCTATCATAAATTAACTAGTATTTTTTCTAGCAAAAAATATATTAAATTTTTCTCACGTTATCCATTTATTTCATTTCTGATTTTAATTATGAGATAACGACCTCCAACTATTTATCATAAAAACTAATTTAACACTTATATATTTTTCCTTAAAATCAAATATTATAAATCACCTACTAAAGTATCCAATAATGCCATTTTACACGAAAATGCCATTTAACGAGAAAAAAAATTTCAAAGAAGGAAATCAAAATTCAGAGAACGACAGATAAAACGTTAGAGAGAAAAAATGCGATGTAGATGTGACATACCTTGTCCATGCCTGTCCTTGTCCATTTCTCCCTGATTTGGCTAAGAGTGGTGTCACGATCCCCTCGGATCACTGCATCACGAAACTTTCCAACTTCGATCGATCTCGGATCTCGTACGTTTGCACGAATTATTTCCAAACGTTGTGCGCATCTGTCGTACTCGAGGACGAGAACGTGCAAGAGCGTGGAGATGAATTTTACGTGTTTATCAAAAGGAAAGGCAGAGAGAGATATAGCGCGTAAGACAGAGAGACAAAGGGATAGATAAAAAGAGAAAGAGAGACGGTGAAAAAGGAGGCAGCCGACACCTTTGACAAACAGCGCAGAAAATCATGCAGATCAGCCGGCGCACATCCTGCGATATTTATATCTAATCAAATTAATCGACCGAGCCAATGTTGCTGCTGCACATCCAATAACGTGACTTCTTTTTCTTTTTTTTCTATATTTTTTCACTTTCTATCGAAATCCGGTATCCAAACTGCTAGGGAGGATTCATAAGAGTCAGCCTTATCTAATTAACAAAAAAGTTGTTACAGTTAATTAATCAAACGCTGGTGAATCCAATTCGTTGAGATCTCTCCACCAATCACGGATTAATTTCTCGAGAATCTGGAAAAGGATTCGCATATTTTATCGTTACAAAACAAAATGAGAAAGATTTCCATTTCCTTCACTGCAAAACGCATCCAAGTTGATTATTCATCTGTTCAACGAACGAAGAATGGTTAATAAAGTTTCACGCTTCTCTTCTGCTACCCATTCGTGCACGGAACGATCACTGTCACGGAGCTCGAAATTGAATTTACGATTCTTATTTGAACATTCCCTCCGCATATGGGTGGTGAAATGATACGATAAATAATTTTGACATAGAACAGATAACGCTCCCGTTTCGTGAGCGAGATATCCGTCGCACGAAATAGAGGAAGAGGAGCGTCGCGACGTGAGCTCTTCGTGCTGCTCGAGCAGTTGTTGACATCGTTAACAATGGATACCCTTGAATCGTCTTCCATCCCTCCACGAAAGTTTCGAAAGTTTTATTTCTCTCTGAGAATCCTTCCAGATATAATTGAAATATCGGTTTTTAATTTTATCTTCGAATCGTTTCTTCAATTTTCAATGTTTTCATCAATTTTGTGATGTTTTTTTTATTTTCTTATTCAATTTGTCAGATATTAATATGATAGCATATTATTTTAATTAAATTTTTTTATCATTTTCTTACAAACAAACGATATATCTCTTTACTCTTTTGAAGAAATTTTGTGCCGAAATAATTCTTAATTAAAAGTGGAATATTCTTTTGCTAAATTACGTATGAGAATTCTATTCCATAATTAGAAATTTAATAAGCTCGAATTTAATGTTTGATAACGCGTAAGAAAATACGCATAAACTATAGAAGATTAAGGAAATAACAAAATGAGTATTAATAGCTTTATAAGATGTAATAAAAACTAATACCAAAAGATTTCATTAAAGTTCTTAATTGATCACTATACGATGAAAAGTACGAATAAATTTTATTCTTACGCAGAACAATGGAAGGAAAACTAGATGAGAAACGAAATTGAATGATAAATTTTACTGCGCAAATTTTCCGAGGATCTTCTTGCATAAAGTTTTGCTGCGAAAGGATCACGTTTGAAGAGCATGGTTTCTTTTTGGTAGTTTAAAAAACGCAATAACTTGAGAAACATGTGCATTAATGGGCGAAAACGTTTCTCTAAATTTCTTTTTTCTCCCTTTTTAGGCAAGTTTTCTCCACTGTAAGAATAGAACTCAAACCGGTTCTCCAGGATAAATATAAACAGGGTTATAAACTTCCGCCTCGTAACGAGCACAGAAATTCACTGTCTAATTAAGAAAATATTATTCCAAAGCTGGTAAATCCCTTTTTGATACACCTACCCCACTAACTGTCATTTTTAAGAAAGAGGGTAATTGCGAAGTTTTGGGTTACGCTGTGAGGAACGGGTTAACTCGTTCGAGAAGTGGCTTTAATTTCTGAATCTTTAATTATGCGGATGAAGAAAGGAAGAAACCGTGAATTTGAGAAATTTGTCATTCCCACGAAGAATCGTTCTACTTTCTACACCTATCTATACTACATTCAAGATAAATTGTACTTCTCGAGGTACGAGGAATGAAAGGCGACAATTAGGAGATAATTGGTAACATACATAGTATGTTTTTTTTAAGATTACCACAAACTTCAAAAAATTCATATATTTTTAATTTTAATTAAGAGTTATTTAATCGACACAAAAATCTCACGATTGTGACAAATGATATTGATCGAATATAAAAAAAAAAAGCCAATCTACACATCTTTATCGAAATCAAAGAAAATTGAAATATGAACCAGTGAAAGAACAACGAATCGAGGGAAAAAGGATCTTTTTTCGCCCCTCTTTAATTCCCCTTCATACGCACCAACGCGAAGAGAAAGACGTAGAGCGCGTGCACAGCCCCTCAATCCTCGACATGAATTTCAAAAAGCGGTATATACGCCACACGATCAAAGAGTAGCAGTTGTCAGGGTGGCGAGGAGTGGTAGAGGGGAAACCGCAACATCTCGAGCGTACAGCGGTGGAAGTGATTCAAGGGTACCGTTGCCGGATCCACATGTATACGCGTACAAACGATCTGGGACAAAAAAGTGATATACGATGAGGAATAAAACGGAGAGAAGAGTTGCGTGTCGAAAGCCTAAGAGCGGGAATCTAGATTGTGGGAATCGCGGCGCGTGGCGCGGGAAAATTCGATTTTGGATTCGCGCGGTTTGATCTCGCGTGGGCGGGAGAAAATGTATACTCCACGGGCAAGATGCAACTCGACGGAATGACAGTGGCCTACTGAAGGGGCGATGCAACGCGCGCCACAAGGGGAACCCCGCGAAAATTAGAGATGCGTGCGCATCACGCGCCTCCATCTGAGCCGACGCGTAAAGCTTCGTTCACAATACGCTTCGCAGTTGATCCCTGGGATGGAGGTAAGTATATTTTTTTTTTTTTAACAATGAGTTTATATTTTCTTTTATTTATTGATCGTTATTTTTGTAGATATAATAAATGTTGCCAATGAGCAATGCAAATAGATCGAAAGGACCACATTACATGACTGGAATTTATTTGATGATGAAATTTTCCAAATATTTTCATATAAGAACTTTATAATAAGAACCACTGTTGACAGGAACAAGTAAATTTGGTTAGTCAAACAGACAAAGTTCTGATCGTCTCATCTATTCCCTACCTAAAGTTTTCTTAATATATATATATATATTACCTTGAATATAAGCTTCCGTTGAGCTACTTGCTCAAGACACTAGGACGTTCGATCGGTGAAACAACTGCATAAGCATTTCCAAGCCTATTTGGCACTGAGATACTTTTAAAGCGGCTAGATCACTTTCGTATCAAAATGAATTATAAATTCATCAATTTCAAATCACATTTTATATTTAAAAGAATTATTGTTTTGTGAAAATATAATTTTCTTTTTGAAATCAATTATCGTATCTATTATGCGTATATAAAATATATGTAATACTGCATTAATTTTATATTGCAGGTATTCATCCATAGAAATCACATAAATACAGAATTCCAATATATGAAATATTTGCAACATTTAAATCCACGTTTCTTTTTCATCAATTTCTCAAACATATCCAAGTAAATCCATACGAAGTTGAAAATAGATTCTTCCATATAGGTCAGTAAAAATATTCGCTAAAAATATCGCTCTCTTGAATCCTCGATACATTCCTTGTCCTTGACATTCGATTCTCTCTTGAATTCTCAAGAAATTGTAACTTCTTTAATCAGTATATATAACAAATCGTGCCATCAAAAGTTTAAAATCTGTCGTGAGGCGCGAATCAAATCAAATGGAAGTCAAATGGCGGAAATACTGTCGACCATATAACGCGTTGTAAAGTCATTTTCTGGTTTAGAAAACCGACAACCGGTATCGTTTCCCGAATCCTCTTTTTCCCTAAGTCGGAATATAGGGAAAATTCAAAATAATACTGTAATCTGTTTTCACGCAATAAACTATAAAAGTTTACTAATTATTCATCGCGAACGAAATTTCTATTTTTTTAACTTCTATTAATAATAAGTAAAAATAATATAATCTAAAAATCTTCAAAACTTTTAATTTGATTAACTTTTAAACATTTCAGTAAAATCTATATTGCTAATGCCCATATTTCATTTATGAAAATGAAATATCAATTCGCATTCTTTGAATCGTTATATCCCTTTGAGCTTCACTCAATGAAAAAGATATTCCTATAATCAATGTATAAATCTGTGAAAGGACTTCTGTCGTAAGACGATGTTCGAAAGAAGAAAAATAAATTTTCTTTTTTTAGATTTCAAAATGATTTCTCGTTACAATAATCGAAGCTGAAACAATATCGAGAAAAGTTTTCGCAATTTTCACAGTGAATGTCATTATTGACAAAAAAATATGAAATATCGCTTTCATATCGCTATCCCATTGTCGTTATCAGTTTTTTCTTCAGTTTATTACAACGATGAAAATAAAACGCGTCGATACACTGTTTTAATAGGAAAGTTATTGGTATATCGCTTGTTAATATATATTGTTATATACAAGTTCAAACAATGAATAAAAAAAATCTACGTAAATATTATTATTTCAACAATTTTTTACAACTATAGATACAATTATGGATTAATATTTTATCGTATTTTATTAATTGATATAAGTTATCGATGTTAAAAAATTTTGATAATAAAACAAGTGAGATTTTACAAATAAATTTAAATAATTATTATTTAACACAGAATTGTTAAATTGTAAAAAATAAATCTATAGTATACAGCTTGTGATTTATCATAATCATAAATATTAATTGATAAATTATTATATGAAGTAATTATAATGTAACAATTTTATAGAATTTTTTAAAAATTTTCGAAGATTTATATATTAGAATATAATTGTTAAGATATTAAAATATTAAATATTTAATTACAACATTTTATAACAATATTAATTTATACAATAATTAATCAGTGATTGATATAATAATAAATTTAGCATATTGTTATCTATGCAATGATTAGATTTAATGATATACAATACATAAACTATATCTGAAATAACATGAATATCTGAAATACAATAATTTAATCCTCGTCCTTACTATGTATTGAATTATAAATAATAAATTTCTAATTGTGAAATACATATAACATTTAAAAAAAATCTAAAAAGAATTTATGTAACAATTGAAATGAACAAATGATTGAACATTCTCCAACAAAAGAATATAATGTAAAGAATATACAAAAAATAAAATTAATTCAAAAACTATAAATATAAATATCAATAGATCGATAAAAATATTAATTTTATCAATGATATGTTTTATAGAAATGATATCTCGTTAAAAAATTGATAAACGCTCATGCGATGATACCAATCTTTTCTTAATAATAGAAGATCCATGAATCTTTTAAACACGTATTATTTATATCCATTTTTTACAAATCGCAATTACTTGCAGTACGCCTGTATTTCGATATACCACGCTATCGTATCAACTTTTATAGCGAAGGCGAAACTTTCAAAGAACAAACTTGAACCCGTTTCGAACCTCTCCAATACCTGGTGCCCACACTTCTTTAAAAAAAAAATGTATCAAGGACTTTCCACCGTAGATTGTAAAAGATGCTTGGGAAAGTTACAAGATATATAGGTTATCCCGCACAATTGAGTAAAGTTAAATTCTTGGAATTTTTGCCGGAACAAATATGTACGACACAAATATGTAGAAATATTTCCATATGTCTATAATTTTATTGTGCTTGTGATATAAATCTAGACAAATTTTATTTTTTTTATCTTTATGACAATATTAATATCATTATATACAATATCATTTTGTAGTGTTTAGAATTTCATTAATATCAAAAAATTGTTTCATTGTTATTTTAACTCTTATTTCTTTTTTTAAGACATAAGAATTACATCTTTTAATAAAAAAAAAGTTTGACCTGTTTTAATAATATAACAAACTAATTACGTGAAATGGTTTTTGTGTACGATGATCTATAAGGGAATGTATAATGAAGCAAGAAGAATGGATAATCGCAAAATTGAGGAAAGTGAATTAGAAATCGATTTCATGAAATATTTATCGGTAAGATATTTATAACGGTAACTAGTTATACGCATAATTTAATCTATATCAAAAACTAAATAAAACAATCTACGAAGAACGCAATATCTATAACACGTTAAACTTGTTTATCTTTAAACAAAATCTAAACACGTCCCTTTATAAATAAACGCGCTAATAATCAAAAGCAATATTCTTAAATAAGAACAGTAAACAACTGCGACAAAATTATAATATTTTCATCTCATTTTAACTTCAAACTTCAAACACCAGAGCGTTAAATTGAAAGTAATTTAATTTTTCACAATTTATTAACATCCCAAACGAAAACGAGAAAAACTCATCTTTAACATCCACGTGACAATTACAAATAATTTAAAAATATTTAAATTCCTAATTTTTATTACATTTCGAGAAAAAAAAATAAAATAGACGTATATATATTTCGAATTCTCCACAAGAAGATCGTATCAGAAAAAAATTCTAAATCATCCAAGGTCGACATCTCTCACTTTCAATTTCCTCCAAGAGGACTCTCCACATCGACCAACCTAATCAAAAGGGGGAGGAAAGGAACGTGAAGTACCGCAAATACTCCAACGACGAGGAGAGATCGAGCGGGTGTAACGCGAATTTTCTAATCGAAATAATATTCCGAGGCCACAGCAAGTTGGCCACCCCGAGGTATATCCGAACGACGAAGATTGCTGAACGTCAGAAGCGACCCCAGGATGGGAAAGGAAGAGGGGAGAGAAGGGTGAGACAACCGTGGGCCCTAGATATTAATACGTATACACGACGCCTGTTCACTTTGTCGACCAGTCGCGTGTAAGATCGGCTCTATCGTTACGGCTACACCCTCCAACACACAACACTTTGTCCCTGTTGCAAGGTGAAATGCTAACTAAAGGGGATGTTTTAATGGCAGCGATAATAATATGACGCGGTGCCTCCGGCTATTCCTAGATGCGGTGAAAGCGCATCGTGTGTGTCTTCTGGAGGAAGAAAAGAGAGAGCGACAGAATATCTAAGTAATCGAATCGAAAGATCCTCTTCCTTCTTCTTTTCTAATTTCATTTTTATTTTATTTTTCTCTCTTCCTTTCTCTCTCACCTTTCTCTTTCGCGTGATTCCCGTTTCATTTTCTCGTTCGTGAACGATTTTATTTCCACGCAGCTCACCATCCGCTATTGGCGGATTGCTGCATAAAATCCGGTTCAATGAGTTTTCAAAAGGGGAGGCGCGATTAGGCGCGCCGTGAAAGAGGCGCGCGCTATCGAAAAACCTGCGATTAAAATGAGCCGGATCATCGAGACTGTCGGATAGAAAACGCGTCTACGACGTGACTTGGCCGTGATCCACGGGACTTTGGGATTTTTTTTTATAGTTTTATTGAAAGGGAATGGCAAGTGGGATACATCGTATTAAAATTAATTTGAAAAAAATAATGTTTTTATTTGTTACTTCGAATTTTTGTATAAATATTTCGAGAAATGAAATTACGTAGGATATTCCGTTGTTATTAACAACATTCTTATGCCAATTTTATAATTATCAGGTAACGTTTTATATATCACGTATCTACGTCATCTGAGTTATACAATAGCTGTGTTGATAGTTCATAATGCATATGATATTAATTATAGATTACTTATCTTTAACAGGTTAATTAAAAATAGAGTATTTTTAATTCGTCGTCGTTTTTAAATCATCTCAATCGACTTTGTTTATTCTTTTTGCAATATGTATTATGCTAGATAAATATTTATACCAATATTTATATATTTATATATTATATATTTATATATTATATTTATATATTATATTTATATATTATATATTTATATATTTATATATTATACCAATATTTTACAGAAATATAACTTATAATTTATGCAATATTACAGAAAAGAACATTTTTCAGGAGATGAAAAAAATTTCACTTTGTTAAACTAATATCATTGTTAAAGTGATAAATTTTCTTCTAAGCAAAACACATCAGATTATTTCTTTTCACGTTAATGAAAGTACTAATCATAAAGAAAATTTCATGCCTCTTTCTTCATGTACTTCACCAACGCCTCGCTATTTTCCTATATTTATCCCAGCAGAGACTCGAGAGTAACTAAGGGACTCACACACCTATATATCTACGTACACGAACGTGATACTACTTGGATACTGATAGACTTAAAACGTTCCCTAAAAGCTTCCCGTCCACGATTCCGTCTGAAGCCATCCCCTTCAAGTGGCTTTTATATTCTTAGCAGCACGAAAAAACACCCTCTCCATGCACAATAGGAAAGCCCATGGTCGACAACTCGTTCAAGATCAACAATGCTCGCGTCGCGTTGTCTAAACAATGAATGGATTTGCAAACATAAGACCAAACGAGGAAATAAAACTCGAATTTTGAAAGCAATTCAAGATACGTAGATCTTGAATTCAAATTTGAAATCTTATCCAATAAGATTTATCTAAAAGATCCATCATATTGAGATGATTCATAAGTTTGTGCAATAGGTTGATAGGAGAAATAAAATTATTTTTTCCTGTTCGTGATAACGAATTTGTCGATCATTAAAAATAACATTTGTAATTTGAATATTGAAATTTGAATTTGATTGGTAGATTTTTTAAAGTACTATGAACTATTTAAAAATTATTATTTTCATTGGTTTTATAAATTTTTGTTCAGTAATTTATTTTTGTAATTTTATTTTCAGGAAATGATGCTTCCTCGATGGAGAAGATTAATTAAGATTAATTTGAAGAAGATATCATTCCCCAAGAATTTTTAATTTGCTCATTATGAACATCATTTTAAAATACCAATTTATAATATAAGATTAAAGAGAAATATAAAATTTAATAAATCAAGAATATGAAATTAATTTGAATTCTGTTCTGTCTCGTGAAGTAAGTATACGAATTAATACATTGCACATAAAAAAAATTAAATAAAACTAAAACGAAATTAAATTTGTAATAAATTCAATAACATAATCAAATATATCCAGAAAAACTTTGAAATAAAAATAGAAATGTACAATACTTACAACGCATTTTATATTTTTATAACTTTTTAATGAAGCATTTATGAACTTTCTATTACATAACATTTTATTCTTTCACATTTTTGATATAACTTCTTAATAAACCACTTATGAAATTTCTATCTATATTGTAATTATTTTTAATTATTTTTATAGAGATGGGAAAGTTTATAAAAAAAAAAAAAACCTAGAACATCCACTGTTCAATAACTCGTTCCTCGGAAGTGGAAAAATTTTGCAAGAAGTGTTCCCAACGAATAAACGTGGAATTGGTTGTACGGGATCACGATTTCATCGCGACAGGTTGGGACGTGAAAAATGGGAGAGACAAAAAGAAAACGAGAAGGGAAAAAAGAAGAAAAAACGAGGCGCGAAATAGAAGGAGATTTCACAAAACGTTCGAACCTGTATTCAGGACTCGTGTATGAAAGTGCTCTCTTTCATGCATTCCAGCTGACCTCCAGTGGCATTATTAACGTTAAAAATGGACTGCGAATACAACGATTTTAAACTCGTATCGCGACAGAGTAAAGAAAAATCACTTTGATCTGGAAAGTCGCATTTCCCCCTTTGTGTGTCGTTTTCGGTAAGTGTAATTGAAAGGAAAATGAACCAACCTGAGAAATGATCATTTAGTTCGGTTTCTCCTGTGTTTTGAAGAAAAAGTTTTAAAAGTCGAATCGAAGAAGATAGATAACTAGTTATACGTAATTTTAAAACTTTTATTTCTCATGATAAAGAATTCGGAGAAGAGAAGAGAAAGGAAATAAAGAATTGAAGAGATTTAAAAGCTGATCGACGAGTTTTATGTTATTTTGAAATGATGTTGCATTGGAATAATATTGATGGAAATAAGAAATTTGAAAGAAATTCGAAAAGTTACTAATGACATTTTTATGTTAAATAATTTAAAGTGATATTTGTCGAGCGTTTAAGCGTTATTGAATGCTCAACAAATATTGAAAATTTGTTTGAAATTATATTTCAATCTAGATAAATGAAAAGATTGACGAAATTTTAAAAGATGCGCGCATGCAATTTTAATTTATGAAAATTAATTTTGAATTGATTTTAAATTGATTTAAATTTGAGAAAATATAAAAAAAAATAAGATAAATCTATTTTATGATAAGTTATATAAAAATTTTATAATTTTGCAAAATTCTAAATATGGAAAAAATTATTATTAATTTCATAATTAATTTTACAGATTTAATTTTTAAATTTTTATTACATGATAATTAAATAATGAATATTAAATGTACGAATTATCTAATTAACAATTATATTTCAAATTGAAGAAATGTTATCTTTGCAATTATATAAAATTTAAAGTGGAATTATATTTGCACAAATACTATTTTTTTTTAACGCAATATATTGAGAAACCCATTTTGTTAATTTAAATTTTATTTGTTGCAGCTTAAAATATGCTCATCATTGATAAAAAAATATAATGGCTCGTTTAAAAAAATATAGAAGTGATCTTGGAATTTCTTTTACATCCCCATACTAAGCTGTCTCCATCGTATAATACTTTTCTCAGTACTTTTGAAGGGAACATTCTTTATATCATTCGAGGTAAGAATGGGGTAGTCAGATAAAGCTATTCCTTCACCCTAAAAACAATTTGTGTAAAATATGTGCTTGAAAATGAATTTAATATATCATATCTATGAAAACCAGAAAAATTATTCTAGATCGAATAACACACTTCAATAAACATCCCATATTTCTTCTAAACAATATTTCATAGTTTAAAATCACTTAGGTTAAATCATTATAATTATAAGGATGAAATTTATTATACGTATGCTTAAAAAGGAAAAAATATTTAAAAAGAATCATTAAATATAAAAATATTTATAATGTCATACAATTTTTAAATATAATAATGATTTTTTATTGATCAATAGATCCAGATTGTAAATCTTTATTACGAATATTAAAAATATTAAATATTTTTAATAAAATTTTAATGAAAATCACTACGAAAAATTACCAAAAAGGTATAAAATTTTACATATAATGAATTGAATTTTGAAAAAAAATTAAATTGAACTATTTTGATTCTCAAAACAAATTTCTTTCTAGATCTGAAACCAAACTTGTTTGTCTTTCTTTCATTAAGTCAGCGATTAATTGAAGAGTTCTACTGTATTTCAATAGGGAAATGACAACTTTTCGAATCTACATCTTCATTATTATTCCTTTCCACTTCGGATTTAATTCGCAAACGGGTAAAAACGAATTCGAAGCGGATACAAAAGTGTTCGATTCCAAGTCGCAATTAAAACCAACTCGTCGAAGCAGTGAACACCAATCAATGAAACGTTTGGAAAAATCATGAGGATTCTCTTTTCGTTTTGGCAGTCAATCGTTTTCGTGACAAAGCTTTTAAATTCATGAATGAAAATCTCGTTTTTTTAGGATTTTTTTAATAAACTCGTAAAAAACTTGCTTTATTTGTATATTTTTATCTATCTATTGAAGATAATAATATAGAGAATAAAATCATAATTTTGAAAAAGATAAATTATATTTTCAAAAATTTCTTGAATATAAATATTTTAAGGATAAATATCAATCTTTTCTTGAAATTCAAAAGAAAAACAATTAATATCCAAATTCTTTTATATCCTGGTTCAAGAATGAATAGATAATGTATAAAAATTTAAATTATAATATAATAAATAAAAATATATCTAACTTTTCTTAATCGATATTATGAAGGTCTCACTATTCTTTTCCAGTTTATTAACCAGATAAAATTTACGACGATCACACAATAGAATAAGAAAGACTACACCTCTAAACATGATAAGAGTTCGTACATCCATTGATTTAATTATTAATAAAGAATAATCGCATCGATTTGGTTCATTTTTCGAGATTAAACAAAAGAATTAGCATTCTAGCTTTTGAACAGATAGTGAATCGAAATCAATAGAAGGTCAACGACCGAAGACAAAGTGGAAAAAAGAAAATAGCCCTATACCTTCATTCCTCCTGTGATTGTCCTTCTTCCCTCACCATGGCTGATAAATGAAGCTTTTGCTGAATTGGATTGCGTATCTCGTTTTCGTGCGACATCCGTCTAATTGGATAGCACACATTGGATGTTTTTGCAATTTAATCGAACCTGCCTTTTTGCTGTTTTTTGTCTCGATAAGAATTATGAAAGATGCGTAGTTAAGTAATTCGTAATTAAAGGATTACTGAATTTCGGCGATCGTGATCGAGAAAGATTATTGTGGACAAAAAGTTTGCAAAATTTTACGATTACATCATTTATAATTTGCATACAATTAATGATTTTGTAATATTATAAAATTATTGATAGTAAGAATACAGCTTTTTTACATTAAATTTTATTAAATTTGCATTTTGGTATCAATCAATCGTGTATCTAAAATGGTATATACGAGTACGTAAAAAGTACGTCTTGAAAAGTTTTTATTGAACAAGTGACATTGATGAGTTACTGAACGTTTTCTGCCTATCTAGCTAGCTGAGTTTGCTGGATGGTCGAAAATTTCTTTATGTAAAAATATTTTTAATAAATTTAATGGAAAAATTTTTGTTATTAAATTTTCATGAAAATCGTTGTATTCTTTTTTATAATAAAGCAAAAACATAATATTTTAATTAAAGAAACAACAAAAATTAAAATTCAGATAAAGGGAAATAAAATAGCATCAACAAATAACAAATAACGTGAAATATAATCGATATTTATTATTTTTAATAACAGCTTAACTCGTCGTTCGTTCTAAATCATCGAATTACCAGGCTAAATTACAAGAATTTTAGGTGATAGATTTTTCAAAATCCTTGTAACTATAGAGGACCTATATACGTTCGACAATCCATCTTTCGACCAGTGTGCCGAATGCAATAGCATCCCGTTCAATAATTCAACTGTCGCCATATATCGAGATCATTCTTCATTCTCGATATAACATCCCTCGTGTAAAATTATGGTAAAAGCAGATCGTATTGAATTGCATCCGAGTAAAATTGCAAAGTTGTCGCGCCATTGAAAGATAAATCAATTATTGCATGGCGAGATTGTTTCGAGATAACATTCGTTAATTTCTGTATTTTTTTCACATCTGTTTACTCCATTTTAACAATGCGAACGAATGAAACACTCGTTGCATTAATAAGATGGTTCAGAGGTAAGAAGTTTCACAATTTACAGAGGTAACTGGGTTGTTTCGCATTTTAAGAGAGAGTCTCCTTCCTACGAGGAATTTTAGTAATTTGCATTTAATATTTTGTATCTAGTAAGATAAATTAATCTTTAAGAAGAATGCTTCTGTTATTACAATTATGAAAATTGCATAATATAAGTAGCATATTAAAAATGGAATAAAGAATTAAATAAAAGAAGATAAATATTATGATGAGAAAATATTTTCTTTTTTGGAATATCATAATTATGTATTTATCATAATTGTTTGCTTAATTATTTTTAGTAATACTTTATTTATATTAATTTTGTTTAAATAAGAAAGATTTAAATAACATTAATAATTAATAATAATATATAAAATAATAATAATAATAATTTCAATAAAATGCAAAAAAAAGTATTAAATTTTATTAAGAAAACTCAATATTTTTTTAATGAATTAAGTAATTAAGTAAAATAATAAAAAAAACATATATATAAAAGAAAAATAAATTCTAAATTCACATATATTGTATTATGAATTGATTAAATCACAATGAATTAAAAAATTAAAAAAATCCCATTAAGAGAAAATCAATGCTTCTAGAATTAATTCCAACGTTCCAGATTCCGGAATATGAACTATGTCATCCAATTCATTCCTTCTTTATTCAATCAAAAAGTCGATCTATTGAGTATTTCTTTCTTCCCATGTGCATATTAAAATTTACTGGTATTTCTTTCAAAAACTTCCAATAGATAATCTGACAAAAGTATTTCGAACAAAAATTAATCAAATTTAAAATTAAACTTTACTAATTTAAATTTTTGATACATTATTTTTGATTCATTGCATCTGATATTGATATTAAAATAGATTCAATGAATAGATGATCTTTAAATACCAATAATTTTTTTTTTGATTATAATCTTTTTTTTTTTTTTTAATCTTTGATTTTAAATACCAATAATTCACTTCTCAATTATTATTTTTAATTGAAATAGTCAACAAATAAAAATTTTCAGAAAAGCTACTGATCAAAGAATTAAAAAAAAAGCTTTTGAATATTACTTTCATTTTCCAAAGATTTATTGTATAATAAAATTAAATATTCCTTTCATGTATCTTTTTTCAGTTGCTGTCCTAAATTTTCTGAGATTGCATGCAGAAGAAGAAAAGACACATGAAGTTGGCAGATTAGGAAGAAGCATATTATTGTTCCCAAAATATTGCAACCGCTTGACGAAGGATTCACGAAAGCGCGTATACAGGAGATCTCATTAAAGCGCACAGCTTGACCCCGTATTATTAATTGCACCACAGTAAAGGACCCGACGAAAGAGAATCATAGAAAAAGAAAGACCCGTCGAAAGTGAAAATGGCTCACTTGTGCACGTCCTCTCGTCGAGTATGAACGCGAATTAAGGACTGAATTGTCTTCTACGATTTCGAACACTCTTTTAAGATAACGATACACGGTAAATTTGTGTCGAAAATGCAAATCTTATTGAAAGATTTTATTATTTTATATATTATGATAAATACATTTAGATATAAATAAGGATAAGAATAAAATAATTATATAATGTGCATCTTTTTGATTTAAAAATTACATTTAGATATTTATGAAAGAAATTGCATGATTTGTAATATTTTATGATTATAATTATTATATATCGTATATTTTAAAATATTTATATATTTATATATATATTTTTTATAATATAAAATTATATACAATTATAAAAATGGAACTTAAATAGAAATCTGTTTTACTTTTTAAATACTATAATGTATATTTTATTTTAAATATTTTATGCTTGTAGTATTATTTGTATTTTGTTCATTTTTCATAAATACAAAATCAATACAAAACATAATACAAAATCAAATTGATCAGTTCTACTTTTTTAAAAATTCTTAATATCATTATTTATATTATTTTTCAACTTTTCAGAAATCAAAAGATTAGACAGATTGGATTTTTGTATGACTTAAATATTCGATGTCGTAAGTAAATACATTTACTTAATAAGAAATTTATACAAGACGCGATTCCGCATAACCACGAGATGTCGTCGAGTTTAATTAATTGTCACCTCGGTAGTCGTTATTTTAATACTTGGTTTCTAACATTAAACAATTTGCATTCCTATATTAAATAAACTGTCAACTGAATTAAACAAGCAAAAGTAATTAAAAGCTTGCAATTAAATTGCAAGGAGGTTAATAAGAATTTGCTCAAACAAAATTCTCTCAAAGACAATGTAAAACTAAATTGAATATTGTTATTAAATAAATGTTGCTGAATATTGAGCAACAATTTGAGAAGAAAAACATACAGCTTGTCTGTTCTTGACAAATGGATATTAATTGATTAATTAATAGGAAGATTTTCCACGAGATTTTTCCATGGGTTGTTATAAACGAAGATCAAATATATCTTTAATAATTATAATCTTTAATAATTATGAATTAAATAAAACTATACTTAAAATAATAATATATAATGTAATTTCAAACTTTATGAATTGTAACAATAATATATAATATCCACAATATTTAAATTTTATGAAAATAAATTTCAGAATTATTGTATTATTAGATTTTTAATTTTTAAATTCATATTGAACATCTAATTTTGATCCTTTAAAAAATTAGAGTTAAAATATACCAATCAGAATTATGATTGTTATATTTTAATATTTTCAATTTATTAAACTATATATAATCGAGAAAAAATATATTTGGCGATTATTCTTTTGCTTCTTCTCTTTTATTGGATTGGAAAGCGTTTATTCGCCATTGAATTCATCCACGAAATACATAGAGTAATATTTACAAAACGAGAAATGGGTCAGATATTCATTGAAGCTACGGTACAAAAGACAGTATGTAAAAATCTGAAAAATATTGTTATGCAATAGAGAACAAAATGTCTGGATTATTTTTTCTTTCCTGTCAATCAATTTAACTTTGATCGATCGTCGAAATAAACACATAAGCGTTAAAATATAGTATATGATAATTTATATCAGAATAATCTTTTAACAATTTTTATAAAGATATCAATGATCAATTTGTTAAATAAATAATCGGTTACATTTACTTTGTTAAATTCAGAATTCATTCATAATCAGATTCAAAAAAATACAATTCAAAATCTCATACAATTCAACCAGCGAACCAATGAATAAGAACAACGAAGATAAGATAATCTTGGCAATCAATTATCACGTCGTCCGCTCTTCCACTCACCGCCATACTGAAAATTTCTCGAGTTTCAAAAAACACTAAATTATTTTAAAAAACATAGCTGCATAAGCAACTGCATAATTCACCAAACAATAGGCACGAAACAATGAATAAGAAAAACAAGAAGATAATCTTGGCAACCAATTATTATGTCATCCACCCTTTCACTCATCGCCATATTAAAGATTCCTCGAGTCCGATTACTAAATACCTCTCCAACCGTTTCTCCCTCTCGTTTCTTCTCTCCTCTTATCACCACCACGCTTTCGGTCCCTCGCCCTTCTTTCCCACCATTCCACCCGCCTCGTTTTCGTCCTCTTTCACTCGCCTCCGCTCTTTCCGTGTCGCGGATATTATTGGAAGCCAGGAGAAGGCTGGCGATCGAACGCTACCGTTGGCATTCCTAAGGGTGGAGGAAGGACATCCGAGGTAATGTCGTTTAAAGGCATAGGCCCTCCTCCATTAAAATACCGCTCGTTCCCGGTAAATCTCATCGGCTCTTCATTTTCGAGACCGTGTACAAAACGTGGTCGAAGCTCGCCCCGTCATGCTAACTAACTGTCCGATTATCCGGAGTAAAATGCCCGGGAGGATGCTTGATCGAAGCTCGCAGAGATCCTGATCTCCTCCACAGGGAACGTTTGTACCTATGAAACGCGATGACGTCGTCGTTCGATCGATTGAAAAACTCGATACACCGTAAATAGACTACTACTGACGTTTGATTTGAAGGAATGGTAGACTTGGTACTATGAGCAGACAAATATTGGGCGGTAGATATTATCAATAGGTAAATATTATTAAACTTGGAAATTGAGAAAATATAAATGTAAGAGAAATTGGAATTGATGTTTAGAAGAGAAATTTCGTGTTTCTTTTAATTCGTAAATATTCGAGCTTAAAAAACTGTGGAAATGTGATATTGTAAGAGAAATTTTATTCGAAATAGGACAGATGTTCGATGGATATTTTACGTGTGAGATATTTATTGAAATTTTTAAAGATAAATTATTCATTTTTAAAAAAAATTTGATAATTTATTTTAAAACGTTCAATGGATCTCATGATCAGGATTATATTTTTTTTTTTTTTTACGTCGATAATATATGTGTTTTATATTTAAATCCTCTTTCAAAATCCGTTTCAGATTTCAATTCAATCGAAAGATATTTTTTATTTATTCTATCATTTTCCAATTTATGAATCTTTTCATTTATTCTGAAATTATTCGATCCTATTTACAATTTAGAAAAAATAAATATAGTGTAAAATATAGCGTAAAATAATATGTTTTAATTTAAAATTCAATAATTTAAAATATCTATAAGTAAACCTAATGAAGGGATTTTTCTTTCTTTTATTATATTATAATCTTGAGTCTTTGAAGTTAAATCCTCCCGATCCGTATCTTACCAGGATTAGAGTTTCGTAGATCTCGAGCTTTAGAGAGTCCAAGCTTTTTAACCAAGACCTTTCAAGGTCAAAGATATTTAATTTTCAATATAAAAGTTATACATTAAACTTTAAATCTTCAATTCAGCTTTAATTCGTTTTGACTACTAAATTATTTATTTCGATTAACAATAATTTATAATAATTTTTCTCAATATTGCATCAAAAATATCTTCATCATTTTAATGTTGAGTAAATGTAACAGATTGATCTTTTTTTTTTTTGTTTGTAAATAATATTTTCCAACATTTCCTAATATTAATTTACATAATTATAATAATTCTATATTTCATATAATAAATTTTTAAATCGTCTTAATAAATTCAAATATATCAATTAAAGTTTCATTCATGTTTCAGAATTTTATTATTATTTTTTTTTTTTATGCATATAAGTTGTAATTCCAATTTTTTTTCCTTTTTCTGTCAACAAATTGCATTCAAATATTAATTGAAAATATCTAAAGCAAAACTGGAAACGCTCGTTATCATTCTAAAATATTTCTACAAAATAACAGAACTGATCATTCTCATGAAGCTGTGCAACGTGGGATAGTCCTTAATCGCATCGTTCTACTTCGATTGACAAAATTCTACAACACAAATCCACGTATTCAACAAAAGGAACCGTTATTTCGGTCCAAGTTGACCAATTTCCTGTTCGTCGAACGTGTCGTGTCCCTGGACTAAATAGCTCGAGAAACTGGGTCCTATTAAGTAACGCTGGGTCGATAATATAGGCGAGGAGAAAAGAAATGCTCGAGAATAAAACCAATTGTGAGGAAAAAAAAAATTGCGAGGGGAAAAAGCGCAAAGTGGATTGAGGAATCGTTGAATGAAAATTGAGAATGGTTTAAGAATAATAGGAAATGACGGATTATACTTAAAAAAATATTTATCTTTTTTAGGCTAAATCTAGATAATTCTTTGGTGTTTGATGTTCTTTTGATGTTCATATTTATGAATACTTTATTAATTTATTAATAATTGATAAGACTAATTATTAATTCTATTAATATATTATATCGTTGGACAAGAAATAATAAGAAATTATAATTATTGAAAATATATTTTATTTCTTTTTATTTTATGACTGTGAAAATTTATTGTTGCATATTAATGTTATAATATTATTCGAAATCTCGAATTTTATCAAAATGAATTATTCGCTTTTTTCTTTCTCCAGATTTATCATGTTTGAAATATATAGTACAATCGAAAAAAATAAAATACGATGTATGATATATTTATCATTGTGAAATACTGGTGTGATTATAATTTCGATATAATTGAAAATATTTTATCAATTATATCAAAAATTTTTATCTCGTACGTTATAATCATTTTATTACACATTTTATACACAATCTTGTATAACATAGTAGATATTCAAATTAGATTCGAATCATCATTTTTCAAATAAATTTCATTTCAATATTTTTCGTATCAAAATTAATCTATAATGAACAATGGATATAGTATAGTTGGTATTCTGAGTACAAAAGAATTTAAATAATTTTTCGAATTTATAATCAATACGATATTATTACGTTAATCGTTAATTGAATCTGTCATTTCCATAAAATTTTAACTTTTTTAATTAATATTGCTTTTGAATGATCTATATAAAAAAAATAATGTATTGTAAACATGTAAATGTCAGCCATAAAAATATCTACGTGAAATAGAAAACACATGTAGGTAGGTTTATTAATATATTTGCAGCTTTTTCACTTTAAATTAAAAAAATTTAAAAGTTTTAAATTCAAGAGAAAAAAGTGATCTTCATTTTTTAAAAAAGTATGAAACAAATTCCATTCATCGATTTTTCGTTTCATAGTATATTTATACTCGATATAATATTTTGCGTTAAATCGGATTAAATCCAGGTTTAAATTCGGATTATTTAAATCTAAGTTCAACTACGAAGAACGTGAAGCTTCGTTATTTACTTCCAAATTTGAACAACGTCACGTAATAGCGATAAGATCGCTACAATGTAACTTAACAAATATTAAAAGCCATGAATTTGATTTATATAATAATCTTCTCTATTTTATAAATTTTGTTTAATGTATTGTTCGATATAGATACTATTGAAAGAATTTAATCTCTCTCTTGTAATCATTTTTCATTTATTAAATATCATCATTTATTTTCTTGACTTGTTTAATTTGTAGGAATAAAATATTAAAAATATTTAAAATAATGTTTTAAGAATCATTCTTTAATTTATGAATTGTAAATATATTATATGAAAACTATTTTTAATAACAAACGATCCAAACAATGATCCATGAATATTTATTCTTAATATAAGTAAATAAATATTATAGAAATGAAAGAATTATAATTCTTTTAATGTAAATAATACTAAGATAATAATGCAATGAGGAAAATCTTTCAAATTTCTAACAAGCTTCCTGGAAAAGTGATACTAATGCGTTTCTTTTCATAAATGAAATGATCATAGAAAATAATAAGATCCATATTTTATTACGAATTTCCAAATTAAATACTTATTATTTAGAATTTTTACTTTTATTTCGAATAAATATATAGAGTAATAATATATTTTAATATTTGGAATATTCTTATTTCTAATTCTTTAAAATTTAAAATTAAAATTTACATCATTTTTTACTTCCTAGTTAGTAATTATTCGAACATCAGAGTATATCATGAGTGTATCAGACAATGCAGTATTTTTCATTCGGCATCGAAGAAATTATTCTCACTCATGAATAAATAAAATAATGACAGACAAAAGGGAGGAAGAATATGGAACGAAATTCAACTAATAATCAGAGGAAATGTGAAAGGGACAAAATGAGATAGATAGAAATAGAGGTGAGATAAGGAGAGGATAGGATCATATATCTCTCCAAAGTGAGAGACGTGAGAAAATTCAAGGGATGGTTATCACTTTCGCACCCCCAATGAATGCCCATAAATATTTCCCGATATTGCGAATAATGAAAGGCCATGCAACGATCCGTTACGCGACTATGGGATTAATGAAAGGATCTAACCTTAGAAGAAAAATGAGCTTTCTACTTTTCAATCCCTGTTCATACATATTTCGATCGT
The DNA here is from genome assembly GCF_014066325.1 of Apis laboriosa. Lineage (NCBI taxonomy): Eukaryota > Metazoa > Arthropoda > Insecta > Hymenoptera > Apidae > Apis > Apis laboriosa. The sequence continues at coordinate 217,137 of NW_025223999.1, forward strand.
CCCTTTTCGAAAAAATTTTCTCTGAGATATGTGAATCAAAATCTGAAAGAAGAATGCGGGCATAGATGAATTTCTCAGTAATTAAATAATAAAATAATGGAATTAACTACATAAAAAAAATAATAATAATAAAATATAATGAAATGAGACATGATATTATGCAACAGATTATTTTATTTTATATTAATATTTCTGACATATAAATTAATCAATAATTATATATTGATTAACTTTATCTTTTTTTTAAAAACTTCAAATCATTTAAGAGAAATATTAATGCAATAATATTTACGCAATTAAAAATACTTTGATATTATAAAATCAGAAAAAATATTTTACCATTGAAGATGATAATTTAATTTTTAAATAAACATGTATACAAAATAAAATATTGAATGATCAAATATTAATTCTCGAAATACCTTCGAAATCATAAATGCAATTTTCCTAATGGATCATATCCACCAAAACAAAGAGCAACAATAAAATCTTTTTTTTTATCTTTTTAAATATCAATTTAATAACATTATCTTTTATAAAATACACTAGTTGTTTGTGTCTAAAGAATTTCACAGAGATTAATAGATAATTGAGGCGAGTTTAATGAAATTCCAGTAGTCTTAAAGTTATAATTAAAAAAGATCGTTTCAAAAGATTTTTCTCTTCGTGAGATTAATTTTTCAGGAAAAATATAACGGATCGTCGAACGGAGAAAGAGTGCGTGCTATGATCCTCTTCGTTATTCTTAATACTTATTTTCACAGAGTTATTTTTAACGTTAATGAATCGATGACAGGGTGATCAATATTTCCGGTGAAAGAAAGTAAGAGTTAAGGACTCGTGAAATGCACGCTTCAATATCTGCTATATTTATCGCGACATCGTATTACGTACATCAAAACGAGTTAATGATTCGAATAAAAAGAGACATCGTTAGAAAAATCGAGCACATTTCAAGCAATGAAATCAGGATTTTGTTTAAAAGGGCTATAATTTTATCATATTACTTATATGATATGATTTTATTATAATTCTCTCGTAAAAAAAAACGAGATATTATTAGATTCTGCGTTTGAAATATTAATTTTTTAATTAGAACCTTTCTTCAAAGCATCATTTCGTTTTTTATTCCAAATTTATAAGAATTATTAAATACAAAATTCAAAAAATCTTCGAACGCTATTCTTATTATTTTTTCATTTAAAATCTTTCATAAATCAATTCATTGATTGAAAAATAATTTATGTGAAAGAAAAAATATTTATTCTCTTCTTTTAACAATGAAGAACTCAGAAGATAATCAATCAACCATATTCTCTGAAAATGAATGAATTCAAGAATCTTTTTTATTGTTTTAAACTTTCACTCGATAAATCAATTAAGAAATTATTAAATTATCGAAATAGTTATTTTTTAATTAATCTAATCAACTGAAGATTTAAATAATAACTTGAGATCCCTGAGCAATATAAGTAATTTTCAGAAAATGTAACTTATACTGATTAACTTTTAAACATTCTAATTATTGTGATATTTCTTTAAGTATCACGTAAGAAAATCACACAAATATAATTATTTATAACAATCTACGACAAGAAAATTCAATTGAAATTGCTTAAGTTGCTTTCACAAAGGAATTCAATACAATTTCATAGCATGATTTATAAGGTCAGATGGAAGCACGCATATCTATCTTGATGATGGTAAGCTATATAACTATGAATAGAAAGCAGTTTGCACTTCATTATCGCTCTCAATTATGACATATTCTAGTCTATCAATTTCACAAATGATCCTGGAACAATTTTAACTCGCTTATATATTATAATATTGAATCTATTAATATAAAAAAATTTATTGATTTGTCTATGATACATTTGATTTTTGTTACTTTCGTTTTCAGAACGTATATTGTCAAAATAACTTCTATAAATTTATCTGGGATATCGATTTCAAATATATTAGTCCCTAGAATATTAATTTATTTATGCATGATTTTTAATTCATTCGTTGAAAACTCGAAATTTATGATACATCTAATCTATTCAAAATGATAAAATTTAAAATTCTTTAAAGTATTAACTTTCGTTTCTCTTACTAAAGTTTGTTTCACAATGACAACAAATAATGTATAATAAATAAATAATATTATACATTGAAAATATTACAAAAATCTTAAAAATTTTTATTAATTCATTATTTACATGTAATTTCTATATCATTCGTTTAACATTTCATGATGTATGTCTAATCTATTTATGATGAAAGTGACAAAATTCAAAATTTTTCAGCAATTAATTTTTCATTTTTCTCAACAAAATTTCTTTCAATTACTCTACCAATGGATAACAAAACCTCAATGAACAAATGTTAAATTTAATACAACAAAACACAGAATCAACAAGGAACACAGTAGTAAGTTAAACTCGGCATGTTTCATTTAGTAAAAACATTCACGATGCTCGTTCCCTCCTAATTCTCGAATAATTCTAGAGGTACATTGTTCACACTACTTGATCATTAATGCTAAAATACAATCGAGTTTCTGTTATAGAATTGTAAATCACTTGCTTCCATCCCAGCACTGGTGAGATTTCGCATAATTCAATATTTAGTGGCGTACAGGTTAACTTACCGCAACTTGGGATCACCGATTAACTCGGCTATCCTTCCCTAAACGTGCCCCTAATCTACGTTACAGTAACCATTTACCATCGCGTTCATTAGCGTCAAGTTGTTGCCGACTCCTTGGCAAGATTAGCAGTCAATTCGATTAACGTCGGGACACGAGATACAAGGAACAAGATTTTACGCGATAAATAGAGTGACAACGAGTGCTTCGTATATACACAAAACATAATAACAAAAGTATTCGAGCACTGTGTTACAAAAAAAGTAAAAAATCTTAGTTTTAATTAGATCGAAGTAATTGTGTACACGCAAAGTATAATAATTTATGGAAAATGGAATAATTACTTTTCTTGGTAGAAAATATCATAAAATTCATTCTTCAAGTTTCAGTATTTTTTTTTTTTCTGTGCTTTAAATATATATATATATAATTTACATTATATATTTTTATATATAATTTATATATAATTTTATATATAATTTTTATATATTTTATACTTATGTGTATATATATGTGTATATGTATTTTATATATATTTTCGTATTTTTGTATTATATATATATATATATTTTACATATAATTTTACATGTCTTGTATTTTTATATATATGTTTAAGATATTATAAGACATATTTTAAGGATATATTTCTATATATCTCATATATTTTTTATTTTTCTTTATATTTTTCTATGATTTTTTTTTTTTTTTGAGATTTTTAAAAATATAACATGTAAAAATGTATAAAGAGTAAAATGAAATTCTACGTTATATGATTAAAATTAAAATTATAGAAAAATGATAAATGATATATAATAGCTTTTTGTCAATGAGTCATTTGGATAAGATTTTCGATTTTATAATATCTGAAAAAATTTCGCATACTATTTTCTGTCATATTATATGCACCTAATACAAAATCGTAAGAACAAAAATTTTTTATCAAAAAAATATAATCCGACGAAAAGTGACAAGCAAAATTTTTTCAAAAATATATTAAATTATGAAAATCGAAAAATTATTATTTGAAAATAGAATATAATTGAATGTGATTAAATATATCTTAAATTAATTTTTTTGAAGTAAATGATTTAGTTCTCTTTTATTTAAAATAAAATGTATACAAATGTATATAATATATAAAATATATATTAAAATATTATACATCTTTTAAAAAACTTTAAAAAACTTACAAAGAATAATTTGATTTTTATATAATTCTTACACATTATCTACGAAAACAATAATAAAAAATAATATCAAAATATATACCTCATAAAATCATTCAAATTTTATTTGAAACATTTTTTGCTAAAAAAAAATAATCACATAAATCAAATAAATAACATAAGATAAAATATTCTGTATATATATATATAAAATTGATATATTATAAATATAAATATGTATTTTAATTCCAATATTACAAAATACTTCTACAAAATTCCATAAAATATCATTTCTATTCTATATTTCATCTGAACATATAATCCTATAAATTTTTAATAAAATATTGTCGATAAGTTAGATAATTTTAAAATTTTTAGTAATCAACGCCATCTCGCGGATTGACGCTAGAAGCTTCGACTTGTTAATAGCAACACAGAATGTGTGAGGAGGTATTCGTGACGTCATCGAGAAGGAAAGCAACATTGTGCGAAAAGGACAGAGAATACGTGCCACTAACTTTGGTTATGCGGCTCCTAATATCCCCCACCATTTTAAAGACGCAATATTGAAAATTGATTATTTATTAATTTCTTACTAAAAATTTCTACACTTTTAAGCTTGCATCTTGGAAAAAAGACCTCAAATAATTTTCTCATATAAATTTTAACCAGAAATTGTTATTAATTAATTATTTATTAATGATTATTACGTTATATGTGGGATGATGCAATCGACGCGTAACGCGTTTTTCACCAATTCTTTATTATTACAAGATTTATTTGTAAATATTAAAGTATGCATTTCAAACGTTACTTTATCCCCTACTTTCACGTATAATTTTTATTCAGAATTTTTTTGTTATAAACGTGAATAAATCAATTCTTTATTACAGATCGAATTACGGATCGAAAATTTGCGACTGCCAGACTTTCTCTAATTTTATTACTAGTTTTTTACTAAAAATTTCTACACTTTTAAGCTTGCAT
>NW_025223999.1:222599-311160 GCF_014066325.1 Apis laboriosa
GCGTCGATTGCATCATCCCACATATAACGTAATAATCGTTAATAAATAATTAATTAAAAACAATTTCCGATTAAAATTTATATAAGAAAATTATTTGAGGTCTTATTTGCAAGATGCAAGCTTAAAAGTGTAGAAATTTTTAGTAAAAAACTAGTAATAAAATTAGAGAAAGTCTGGCAGTCGCAAATTTTCGATCCGTAATTCGATCTGTAATAAAGAATTGATTTATTCACGTTTATAACAAAAAAATTCTGAATAAAAATTATACGTGAAAGTAGGGGATAAAGTAACGTTTGAAATGCATACTTTAATATTTACAAATAAATCTTGTAATAATAAAGAATTGGTGAAAAACGCGTTACGCGTCGATTGCATCATCCCACATATAACGTAATAATCATTAATAAATAATTAATTAATAACAATTTCTGGTTAAAATTTATATGAGAAAATTATTTGAGGTCTTTTTTCCAAGATGCAAGCTTAAAAGTGTAGAAATTTTTAGTAAGAAATTAATAAATAATCAATTTTCAATATTGCGTCTTTAAAATGGTGGGGGATATTAGGAGCCGCATAACCAAAGTTAGTGGCACGTATTCTCTGTCCTTTTCGCACAATGTTGCTTTCCTTCTCGATGACGTCACGAATACCTCCTCACACATTCTGTGTTGCTATTAACAAGTCGAAGCTTCTAGCGTCAATCCGCGAGATGGCGTTGATTTCTAAAAAATTTTAAAATTATCTAACTTATCGACAAAGTCAACAATTCCTAAGATGAAAAATATGAACACAGTAATAATTTGATAATGTTTAGTTGTTTGAAAAGTATTATAAACTTGTGTGCAAAAAAGAAATTTTTTTGGAAAAGAAGAAAAAAAAGAAAAATATATATATAAAAAATATATAATATATTGCAATATATATAAAAATACAAAGGTATACATAATATACAATATATAATATAAAAATACAAAAGTACGTTTACATATTTGTAAATATATAATATGCATATAATAAAAATACACAAGTAGTCTATTAAAAAGTATACAATTTCATTTACTACATATATACATATACATTTAGGTACATATAAATGAACAATTAAAACAATTTTAATTGTTTCATTCTTATTCAATTATAAATAATTTATTTATATCTTTATTTATATTTTTTGCATAGATACAATATATACTATAAATATAATATCTTGATTTTAATTTTAAAAATTATAATAATTTTATAGAAAAACAACCAAATCTTCTATATTTTTTTTTGATATTTTTAACAAGAACGATCTAATAAACGAAAGTTTATTTAAAATTTTTTCCTTTAAAAACATTATTTATCAATGTAAGAAGGTGAAATTTCCTAGCTTTGAAATCTTTTATGTGTCTCACGTGGAGAAAACATGATGACTTTAAATTTCTTAATAAAAGATCAAAACGCAAGTTTTTGCGATAATATAGAGAAGCACAACAACGACAGTAAACTTGATCCGATTTGATACCATCGAGTATCAAGAAATCGTGCTTGTCTTTCGTGACAGTAACTCAACTTTTTGTTCGAAGAAACTTTTCTTCGCGTGGAAGAAATCCATATATGTGATGCCTGAAAGATGGAGTTCAATTTATAATAAAATATAATAAAAGAATCTAGGATATCGGCTGATTCGAAATGTCGAACGAAAATGAAATTTTGATGCTATTATTATTAATAAATTACTCGAATTTAGTTTGAAATAATTATTTCAAAACTTTCGACGATTTACTTTTTTGTTTTGTTTCGAATATACATATACATACTATTTACTGTTTGTTCCTTTTTAAATTTAGTTTTCATAAATTTATCAAAGATAAATAGAATTATAATCTAATCTTGAAAATAGAAAAATAATAATGATAATGATAAAATTATATTATATTATATACTAAATTATACAAATTTAATATAATAATTTATAAAGATATATATCGCATCATCAAAATTAAATAAAAATATGATATTATGATATTATGATATTATAATCTTTTCAATAATAAATAATTTTGAGAAATTTTTATCCATTTATTTTATTGATAACATTTTTAGCAATGATATTAATATTAATGACAATATTAATGATATTTATATTAATGACATATTTGTATTAAAGATTATCATGATAAAATTATATTTATTTGATATTATTATTGATATAATTATTTATTACAAGCAGCAATATATTGATATTTATAATTTTTATCTTTTATTCTTTTTTCTTCTGTATTTTATTTTATTTGTGTTCTTAAAATTTTATAGAATTTTGTGTATTGTATTTAATATTTTTAATATTTGATATTTTTAAATTAGATACGAAAATAAAAAAAATATAGAATGAAAATTTATTCAAAAATAAAATTTCTATTCTATAAAATTCTAAATATCATAACAATAAAATTATTCCAGCTATTAATATAGTCATTCATATTTTATTTTTTTCAAACAATAAATTGTAAACGTACAAAAAATAAAAGAAAATTAAAACATTTTATTGATTCTATCGCATTATTCTATTTTTACATTTTCATACAATATTTTAAAAGATATTATTTCCTCATTCTTGGCTCTCTTTTTCGCTTACTCAATTACATTAATCTTCTATGCCTCTCTATCTTTTTTAAATAAATATTTTTTTTCTTTTCCTAATACAATATTCCATGTAGATATGTAACTCGTATACATAAACGAAAATAGATTTTTGACTAAATTTATTCATACAGAAATTCATGTAATTTTTATCTTCTTTTTTAGTTCTTGATTCTCTATTATTAAAGTTCGTTTTTTGATCGATTTATTCTATTGAATTGATTTCAAGTCGAATTTGCAGATTCATGTTCCCACGTAATTATTTAGAAGATAAATAATAATGAAACCAAGAATCATGGAAAAAAGTTGTAGAATACCAGCAGAACGTCGCGGATTTCTATGCCATTTCGCTCTCTCCCTTGGCATGATTTCACTAACAGTCACATACAGCAAAGTTCCACCTGCTAAACCTTGTAGAAGTGGTACAGCTATTTCTGTCCAATCATTTTTCATCTATAAAAATTATGCAAATTATTTTTTTAACTTTTTATTTTCTATTATTTTATTATACAATGTAAAATTATACATAACAAAGCATAATTTTTTAAGTTCTGATCTTCTTGACAAATCTTTATTTGAATTTTTTTAAAAATTGAAACGATTAAACTTAAATTTCAAATCATTTTTTTGATTTTTATTTAATTTTTTATTTAAAATAAATATTTCAAAAATATATATTTTAAAGAAATATCTGAATAAAGTTTAATTAAATATAATAATACAATAAAAATAAATTAAAATTAAAATATATTTTAAAATTATGAAAATTAAAATATATTTCTTACTTACTTTGAATGTTAACATTCCAATCCCTATACCTATCGCGGATCCAACAGAAAATACGAATATCGCTAGTATAAGTCTTAGAAAGGTATTATTAGCACCAGCTAATTCTAATCCTAAACAAAATCCAATAACAAATTTATGAGAAGCAACTGCTCCAACTAATAAGAATACCTGAAATGTAATCAAATTCATAAAAATTATATATCATATTAGCACAATAAATTGATATTAAATATAATAATAAGAATTTTAATTAAGAAAAAGTTTTTCATAAAAATAATATTAAAAACTGGATATTATAATTTAATTTATAATATAGATGCAATAAAAAAAATATTTCTGCTTTATTTATATTAATTAGAAATATTTATCATTGCATACCTCAGACAGAGCTTTCTGCAGACCAATCGCCAGTCCCTCAAGAACGGCATGAATCGTAAGCGCCAATAAAAGTCCCATAAGATTAGTATTGGAATCTATGCATGGTTCTGAATGATTACCATGGCATAAAAAAGTCTCCTCATTGTAATTACTTGGTGCATTCGGCGTATATTGTAACGCTCCGTAATTAGTGCCATTCCAGCTACTACTTATTCCGTTTCTAGCTAGAGTTGTCTAATAAGACGATTTGAAATTAAATTCAATCGCTGATAATCCATATAATCGCGATATAGCCTTACCTGATGCGAATAACTCCGGCATCGATCCCTGCAATTCAGAAATCTATTTTCGTAATTTATAATATTATCTTAATTAATGATTTATGTTAATATTTTAAAATTAAAAAAAAATCAATTTAATTTCCATATAATTATTTATACTATGCATATTAAAATTATATGTTTTCTTTTCTTATCTTCATGAAATCTTTTTTATATTTTTATCTATTACAAATTTATTGTAGATTTATATATCTAAATTTACTTGTTAATTTATATTTACATAATATCAATTATTATTTTAAATATTATTAAATTAAATTCTCTAATAAAATATTTTCAATCCTTTTAATATTTCTTCCTAATTTTTTCCTAATTTTTTATAAGTAATTTTTATTTTTTTATTATATATTTAAAAAAAATTATATATTATAGATATATACACTTCGTTTCTATTGTTCCAAATTCCACTAGTCTCATAACGTGATTGGTGTAATTGCAAAACATGTTCATCACTGCCCCAAAAATAATGAACACATTCATCTATAAAATACAAGAGAAGAAAACCGCAAGAGAAGAGCAATTCTGCATAATTAATCATAGATTCACGAGTTTCTGGTAACATATGTAGAATGGAAGTTGCAAATAAAACGCCACCGCCAAAACACAAAATACAAGAAAGCAAGAGCTTTTGTTGAAGATATCGTATACGTGAAACAAAACACGCCGGTGCAACACCAACGACAAAACTACCGATGCCAATGATAATCATCGACACGAATTTCGCCTGGACCACAGTGATCATTTTCTAGACAACAAGGTATATTCACTATCGGTTGACACTGGAAGCAACACTCATCGAATGATTAACTATCTAGTAAGCGTGATAAAGCTAATCAACTCGATATACAAATACAATCACGAGTTTCTCTTTTGAAAATTGATTATCAGAGAAATTCGATTTGTACTTATAAAAATAGCCATAATTACATTATTATCTGCCAATACATTATTATCTGTCATTAAGTACATACATGATTGTTAATCAAAATTTAACGGTTGTCAATGATAAATATTTAAAAATATGTAATAATATATCAAAATACGCAAACTAATACTGAAAGCGAAGGTGGAGATAGCATCGATATATTTTTATTTGATATCAATAATTTGTATATTTTTGTATATTTTTTTCAAAATTGCTTTCTTACAATTTTTTGTATTAAAAAAAAAGTTACTGTATTATTTCGTATACATATATTTTATATTTAATAAATGTTAAAATATTATTTTTTAATTACTATTTTATATTATAATATTTTAGATTATAAATAACAATATATATATTATAATATCGAGATTCAAAAATTCTTGACTTTGAATTTTATTTATTTTTCTATATCCTTATAACAATAAATATATATATAAACATTTACATTTGCAACGATATTTTCTTTTATTTTTTTTATATTTTAAAATAAAAATTTATATTTTTTCTTAAAAAATTTTTAAATAAATTTTTCTAAAATTTTAATTTATTTTAAATAAAACTTGAATATGCATATCTTTTTCGTTGTATAAATGTTACAATTATGATATTATATAATTGTTTGCATAATTAAAGTATTGATATTATGAAAATTTAAAAATTTTTAAAATTAATTTTTCAAATCTATAAAAAAAATATTTAAATTATATATCATTTATGTATACATACTTATATGTTTATAATTTTTTAAAAATATATATAAAAATTATTATGAATTATTATGAATTAAAATAATTTATGAATTATATTATATTAAGATAATTAACGAATGACATATTAATACTGATCTTATTAATAATTAAATTTTAACTATTTTTTAAAATTTATTACTAATTATGTTGCTTAATTATTATTAATAAGAACAAGTGAATATAGTCAGTGTAATGGAAAAACAAGTAGCTTTAAAGAAAATTAAATAAAAATTTGATAAATCATAATAAAATATAAATATATTAATTCAAATAAATTTCGTTTATAAAATAAAATAATATATGAATTAAAATTAAAAAGTGTTTTTTAAAAAAATTATACTGTATTTATTAATATAAAACTTAAAGGTTATGTTAAAACAATATATTCAAATATTTTATATTATAAAAAAATTTAAACATTCGTATAATTTATATCTATATTTTAAAAATTGTAATAAATAAGAAGTTTAATATTGAATATGATAAAATGTTATATTTTTATGATTATATTATATAAAACAATAAAATAAAATATTTTTTTTAATTAAAATATGAATTCACGATATGAACTTGATAATAAATTTAAGCATAAATATAATAATGAACGAAAATATGATCTAAAATTTACAAATAGTACGAATTATGATAAAAAAGATACTATAAATAAAAAAAATAATGGTTCTCAAGAAATTTCTAATAAAAATTACAAAGACTTTTATTTCAGTAAACATAAACATGAATTGAATAAAGTATTCTCAGGAAATTTAAATATAATCCAAGATATTGATGATTTTTGGAAATTTGTTAATAAATATGAAATTGTACAAAAAAAATTAAAAATTTCTGATATTTCATCTAAGTTTTTATTAAATACCATTGGTGTACCAGAATTATACCATAAATTACATTGTATAAATTTTAAATTGAGTTATAATTTTAATGAATTGTTTACACATGTATTATCAATTGAAACATTAACAGAAAAATGCTTATTAAAATTTCAAACTATAATCATTTTATATTTAGACTTCAAACAAAAAGAAAAATTTATTAAATTAAAAAAACTTAGGGATTCACAGGCAAATTTACCAGTTTATCAATATAAACATGAAATTATTCAAAGTATAAAACAAGAACGGGTAGTTATAATTGCTGGTGATACTGGTTGTGGAAAATCTACTCAAGTACCTCAATATTTATACTCAGCAGGTTTTCAAAAAATTGGTATATATAATAAGAAAAAAAATGTTATATTTAAGATTAAAAATATTATAATATTAAATAAATTCTTTCTTGATAATGAATTTTTAGCTTGTACACAACCAAGACGAATAGCTTGTATATCTTTAGCAAAACGTGTTGCTTTTGAGACATTAACAGAAAATTATAATGATGTTGGTTACCAAATTCGTTTTGAAAAACAAAAAAATCAAAATACCAAAATTACTTTTATAACAGAAGGTCTTTTGTTAAGACAGGTAAAAATAAAAAATGTAATAAATATCTAATAATATATTTTATGTAATTATAGAAATTAATCATGAATTAAATATAATAGTACTAGAATTTTAATATTAATATATTCTATATTTCCTTTAGTTATCTGGAGAATTTGAATTGTTATTTTATGATGTAATTGTTTTGGATGAAGTGCATGAACGTCACTTACATGGAGATTTTCTTCTTGGCATTATGAAATGCATTATTAATCAAAGATATGATTTAAAATTAATTCTTATGTCTGCAACTATAAATATTGAACTTTTTAGTAATTATTTTGCCAAAGAAAATGTTAAAATAATACAGGTACATTTAATCATTTAAATCATATTATAAAAAATTATATTTTATTATATTATATTATATATAAAATCATATTATCATATATCATATTATAAAAAGTTATATCTATATTTATCTAATTGATAATATTATATAATTATATAAATTATAAATATATAATAAATATATTATTCTATAAATATATATTTAATTCTAAAGAAACTATTATTATAAAAATAAACTAAAAATATATTATAAAAATAAATAATTTAGGTTCCTGGAAGATTATATCCTATTCAATTACTATACAAACCTATTATTATAGAAGATATTCGATATAAAAATGATAGATTTAATCCAAGTCCTTATATACAAATAATGCAAATGATTGATCAAAAATATTCAGGTAAAAAATTTTAATTCAAAAACTTTTATAAAAAATTTTAATTCAAAAACTTTTATAAAAAATTTCAATTATATTTCCATTATAATAATAAATTTTCAGCTGATGAAAAAGGAGATTTATTAATATTTTTAAGTGGAATGAGTGAAATTAATACAGTTGTAGATGCAGCAAAAGAATATAGTCAAAAAAAGAATAATTGGATTATTTTACCACTTCATAGTACTCTAGCTATTAATGAACAAGATAAAGTACCTTTTTTAAAATACTTTTTAAAAAATCAAATTTAATAATCTTAATATAATTGATATTTTTTATATATTTTTCTTTTTGAAGGTTTTTGATTATGCTCCTGAAGGAATAAGAAAATGTATTGTATCTACTAACATTGCTGAAACTTCTATTACTATAGATGGAATTAGATTTGTTGCTGACAGTGGAAAAGTAAAGGAAATGAGTTATAATCCATCATGCAAAATGCAACAACTTAAAGAATTTTGGATTAGCAAAGCTAGTGCAGAACAAAGGAAAGGAAGAGCTGGTAGAACTGGACCTGGAGTATGTTATAGGTATTATAATAAATTATAGTATATAGTTTATAATGATTTTATCATTAAATGTGTTTTATCATTAAATTTTATCATTAAATTGAATTTCAAACAATTTCTTTACAGATTATATTCTGAAACAGAATATTTGAATTTAGAAAAATATTCAACTCCAGAATTACAACGTGTACCTCTAGATTCTTTACTTTTACAAATGATTGCAATGGGACTTCCAGATGCACGAAAATTTCCATTTATAGAACCACCCTCACCTGAAAGCATAGAAAATTCTATAATATCTTTAAAAGAACATGTTAATATATTTATATAAATAATAATTAATAGAACATTAACAAAACAATATAAATTAAATAAATAATAATATCTTTAATTTACAGGGCGCATTAACAGATAATGAAAAAATAACATGTATTGGAAGAACACTCGCACGTTTACCAGTTGATATAACGATAGGAAAAATGTTAATAATGGGTTCTATTTTTCATCAAGTAGAACCAGTTTTATCATTAGCTGCTGCCTTGAGCATACAAACACCATTTACAAATAAAGCATATAGAGATTCAGAATGTGAGGTAATAAATTGTAATTTTATATAAATTTTTTTCTTGTATTAAATTTCATATATTAAATAAAAATTTTGAAGACATCTAGAAAAAAATTGGAATCTGATCATGGTGATCCAATAACATTACTAAATGCATTTAGAGAATGGTTAGAAATAAAACAACAGAGTTCTCAAGAATCTAGATCTACAAAAAATAATAGTAAAAAATGGTGTAAAAGAAGAGGTTTAGAGGAACAAAGATTTTACGAAATGACGAAATTAAGAGCTCAATTTAAAGAATTACTTCAAGTAAATTATAGATTTTTAATTTATTATATTTAAAATTTATTTATATAATTCTTATATTATATGTAATTAACAGGATTGTGGATTATTAAGAAATTTTTCGGAATCAAATTCTTCTATGTCTAGTGCAGAACGTGCAATAAGACATGGGGAACTTAAACTTTTAAAATCCTTAAAACGAATTTATAAACAAAATGAACCTAGAAAAAGAAAACAATTAAAGCTAGAATCTTTTGATATACAATTAGAAGATAATGATCATGAAGATGGTGAAATTGATATAAAAGATATCGAATTTCGAATGAAAAATGATTCAAATCAAGTACAAAATTTATTAACAGCAAGTACTGCATGTAATTATAAAGATTTAACTATGTTGAAATTAATATTATGCAGTGGTTTATATCCACAATTTGCAGTTGCTGATGAATTTAATTATTGTAAGGTAATATTGTATACATATAAAATAAATTCATTATTTCCGTATAAATAATATAATTTTACAGACAACGAATGAACAATTATTTCACACAAAAGCGAAACCATACATTGCTTTACATCCAATAAGTTTCTTTGGACATCATCCTCAGGTATTACAATTAGAAGAAGTTGATGTTGTATCAATACCAGGTTTTAAAAATAAAACTCCTGTTAGTCCAAAACATACAATATTAACATATTTGTAAGCTCTTAATATTTTAAAATAATGCAACGAAATTTATACTTTAATTAATGATATATTAACTTAATAGATCTCTTTTGGAAACTACAAAACCTTATTTAGTGAATACACTTAGAATGCCAGCTGCACAAACATTACTTCTATTCGCACGTGAAATCGACACAAATAGTACATTTTCAATGTATGCATATAATATATATTACAATATACTATATAACAAAATTTTAAAAAATGTTATTAATATATTCTTGTTTTTTATAGAATAGTATGTGATTCGTGGTTAGAATTAAAATTTCCTATACCTGATACTGGTCAAATTTTACTAATGAAAGCTACCAAATTACGACATAAATGGGATTTTTTATTAAATCAACGATTACAAGGTATAATAAAATATGTAAAAAATATTTATTTAAAATCTAACATATACTTTTTCTCATAATTTTAATATATGATATAATAACAAATTTAATAATATTTTTTATAGATTCAAATATTGGTAATGATATACAAGATCTTAGTGAATTTGAGGATATACTTATTCAAAAACTAATTGAATATATGCATACTACTGTTCCATATACACTAAAACGACTTTTACCAGCTGATCTTAAAATAATATATGTGGGAAATGGTAAAAATAATATATTGGTAGATCCAAATCCTTTTCAATCAGATTTTGTAATAACTCCTAATTCAGTAAAAGGAGGAATTCGTGTATCAAATATTATTACATATAATTGGTAACATAACAATATATTTTATTTTTATATCAAAGTATATATAACACAATATTATATGTTATAAAATAAAAATATAATTTTTCTTTTTAGTATACGAGAAACTGAATGGAGTGAACAACTTTCCATACAAATTTTAAAAACAGAATGGCATTGTCAAAATTGTAACATGCAAGCAATTTTAACAAGCATAGAAAAATTACAACATCAATATTCTTGCATTAAAACAAATATAAAAGATGTTAAAAAACATTGTGACAATATCAAACATAAATCTAATGCACAAGCATATGAATGTCCTAATTGTCTACAAACATTGTACTTGACACCAATTGAGATTCTTAAACACAAAAAATCTCACGTTAAATAAATTTAAATTAATACTAAATTAAGTAATTTTATTCCAAATTTTTATATAAAATTTATTTTATAACTTATAATATAAATTATTTATATTTTTTATTATTTCAAATTTTTAAAGTTACAATATAATAATTAATAAAATATAATCATAATAATTATATATTTAATAATACAATAATTTATATTAAATTATAAAATTATAATTGGAACAATGTTTTTTGTACAATAATGTTACATTTTTTGTATATACAATCATATATTATAAGATGCTTATATTTAAAAAAATTGATAAAATTGTATATTAACTATAAAATCTTTATAATATATGTATACATTTAAATTATGTCCATGGTAAAAAATTTGAAAACATGAAACATCCTAAAATTGTATATCCTAAGAAATAAGAAAATATAAGTTTTTCTCTTAAAGTATATTTCTTTTTTAATAAAAGAAATATATTCCATTTAGAAAATTTATTTTCTTTATTATTATATATATTATTATCATCATTATCATCAAATGTATTATATATTGATAAAGCACAATACCAATATATTAATGGACTTGCTGAGCTTATTAAACGGGTACTTACTTGAATATGTACAAATAGAATACAAAAAATTGTTAGAAATAAACCATGAATAATAAATACTAACATTTTAATCGGATATTGTTTTTTTTCAATTTTTATATTATATTCAATATTTTTAATAAATCCTAATGTATAAAAATACTTTTTGTGTTCAAAAAAAAATTCTTTTATACATTTAATCATGATATACAATATTGGAAATGCTAAAATAAAATTTGGTATTTGTTTTATCTCATAATAATTCAAAAATCCTATATTCCAATATTTTTTTTGTACATAAGAATATGCAAGTGGAACTTTAAAGTAACACCATTCATTATTATTACCAGGTAATACTAAATTATTTATTATACTGAAATTAACAATATGTTCAGGAATAAATATTTGATTAGGAATACAAAACATAACATAATTATATATTTGTAACAAAATAAATGGAATTATTGATATAATAATTGTATTAAATATTAAGCAAAAATTTTTTAAAATAATTATTTTAAAAATAAATTGATAAAATATTTTAAATGAAAAATTTGTATCTTTTATCGTATAATTATAAAATAATTTTTTCAATTGATAATATATAGGAAAGCCAACATTAACCATACCATTTGATCTTGTAAGAATGGACAAACCTATTGGAATTGATACATATGGATCTAATTTAATGGATCTTAACATACTGGAAAATGTTAAATATGCAAATAAAGATTCTGAATAAACAGCTGAAAAAAATATAGTAGCTGGATTTATACAATATAATATTGCTGCTATATAAGCTACATTTGTTGTCTTTAATATTATTTTACTAAGATCATAAAATATAACAGCAGACTTTACAAAACATATAATATTAATTAATACAGCTGCAATAAGGATAGAACTATGAACATTTAATTTAAAAAATATTTTTCTTATGGAAACAGAAGTAATTCGAATTAACATAGGATACAATGGATAAAAAGCCAAAGTGTTTTCATATGTATAACCATATTTTGCAATATGCAAAAAATATTGACCATCCCATCGTGTAAGTCCATTAAATAAAAATATAATTATATTGTCATATGATGAAATTTGTTCAGAATTATCAATAGGACTTTTAAATGCATCTGCATTATGATCAGGAAATAAAAAATTAAAAATAAATTGTAAATTTAAAACTATTATCCTACTAATAATTGCAAACCAAAAAATTTTTTTCCGTTCATTCATTCTATTATATTATATAATAATATTTTGATTTAATATTATATTGATTATATTTATTCTATTAAAATTTAATAATTAATCATTTCAATTTTAAATTTAGTTTAAGTTTTTCTCCAATTACTAATATAAATTAAGATTTAAAATATTATTATACATATATATATATATATATNTATATATATATATATGTATAATAGAAAAAATATATTTTATCCATGTAAAATAATCTTTCTTCAATTTATAACTATTCTTTTATAAGAATATGTAGCTGAAACAAATTTAAATAATATTATGTTATTTATCATGTTATATCATATATTAATTTTCTATATTAATTCTATATTAATATAAAAAACTATATTATTTTTAATATTATATTTTATATTATTTTGAATTATATTATATGTAATATAAATTACTCATATAATTCATTTTAAAAAAAGAAAACTTGTCGCTTATCAAATATAATAATTAAACTTTTAAGTAAAATTTTTTTTTTAATTATAATATTACAATGTCATAATATTATATTACCTACCTAAATATCAAATAATGAAATGAATTCCATTTGCACAAAACTCTACATATTCAACAAAATATTTCAAGAAAATGAAATATTTTAAAATTTTTAAATTTCCAGCAATACAGCATCAAACTTGAACATTCTGAAACATACACATTAATTTTTAAGTATATATAATTTTTAAATAATAATCTATAATTTAAAAAGGATTTTAAGATTTAATTAAATAATGTAAAAATTCATTTAATATCCATATCCTAATTAAAAATAATATAAATTATTAATATAATATAATTAAGTATATCTTCTAAATTTATATATAAACCTATAAAAATATGAATTTATTCTGCAAATTCAATATTTTGAATATGTAATATATCTTCGAATTATTTTTAAATTATTATTTTAACCATATTTTATATCATAGAAAATAAATTCAATGATTTATAATAAATAAATTTTTATTCTCAAAAAAGATTAATAAAGTTACATTTTTGTTACTATAAAATTTTTTAGCAATAAATTCTATTCTATAATTTTTATTCTCGAAGTTATGAATTAATTAAATTAATTAAATTAATAAAGTTATATTTTTGCTACACCGCAAAGTTTTTTAGCAAAATCTACAATATGATGGTCTTTTGGTAAACTTTCATATTCAAGATTTTCTGCATATGGTGTAGGTACATCAATACCCGTGCAACGTACAGCTGGTGCATCAAGTTGAAAAAATACTGGATTTTCCATAACTCGTGCCACAATTTCAGCACCTATTCCACATGTAGGCCATCCTAATTCAATAGTCATAAGTCTATGAGTTTTTGAAATAGATTGAAAAAGTGTATCCCAATCTAATGGTCTAAGAGAACGTAAATTAACCACTTCTGCTTCTATTCCTTCTCCTGCCAGAAGTTCTGCTGCTTTCAATGTATGCACACCAGCTAAACCATGTGTAGCTAAAGTAATATGTTTACCAGGTTTTTCAATTTTAGCTTTACCAATAGGTATGGTAAAATCTTTATCCATAGCTTCATCTGATGTAGGAAATTTAATATGATAAATCATTTCACTTTCTAACATTACAACTGGGTCAGGATCTCGAATAGCAGCTTTAAAACAACCTCTATAATCATCACAAGTTGTTGGAGACATAACTTTCAAGCCAGGTATATGTGTGTATGATGCTACAAAACATTGGGAATGTTGTGCTGCTACACCTTTAGCATTACCATTTGCACCACGAAAAACAATGGGTACAGAAAATTTTCCTCCAGTCATATAGAAATTTTTAGCAGCACCATTTACAATTCGATCAAAAGCTTGCATTGAAAAATTAAATGTCATAAATTCGCATATTGGTCTTAAACCAGCAAGTGCTGCTCCAATAGCTAAACCACAAAATCCAGCTTCTGTTATAGGAGTATCAATTACTCTTTTGTCACCATATTTTTTCCAAAGACCTTTTGTTATTTTGTAAGCACCATCATATTGTGCAACTTCTTCTCCTAAAATAAATACTCTTGGATCTCGTGCTAATTCTTCATCAATAGCTGAATTTAATGCTTCTCTTATAGTCATTATCTTCATAGATCTATGGTTTTGTTTTTGAAGAATATATGATATATTTAATAATGCAGTGTTCTTTAAAGAGCATATAAAATGCATTTTAAATTTCAAAAATATAAATATGTATATAATAAAGATATGTATAATAAATATATATATTATAAATTGTATATAAATTTTATTAAATATAAAATTATTAAACTAGAACAAAAATCTAGTTTCTCTCTTTTTTCATATATTTAAAATATCATGTGTATATATAAAAAATTATATTAATCATTAATTTTTTGGTTAATAGAATGAAAAATTTTAAATAATTTTTAAGTGTAATTTATTATTTAGAGATATATTTTTTTTGTTCAATAATTATATTAATCAGAATTATATAAAATTTATTAATTTTAATGGATTTTTCTATAATTTAATTTCATTTGTTTAAAAAAAGATTATAATTTGAAAAATTTTAATATTTAAATACGTAGGTTAATACACTTATAAGACTTCTTCAAATAAAAAAGTTTTTAAATTTAATTAAATTTGAATTATATATAATATTGCACAAATTTTTTGTTAATAAATATTACTTTAAGTAATGTATATAAAATTAATACAATAAACCATATATTACAATATATACAAAATTTTCCCATGGCCTACTCGAAAAATTATTACTTTTTTTATACTTTACTAAATTATAACATATTTGAAAAACTTAATAAATATATATTATGTTTAAAATATTTTTATTAATATTTTTAATATTATTAATCATAATTAATTAGTTTACCTTTTATAGAGAAGAATATCAATCACATTTTATTAATTTATAATTAAGTTAAACTACTTTATATTAAAATGTTATCGAATATATTATATCGATTTATATTAAGATATCGATTTTCATTTGCTGGTAACGATTCGCTTATATTAATGTTTAATATATATAGTTTATATTATAAAATTTTAGAAATATATATATAATTTAAGGAAACAAATTCACACAGATAAACAAAACAAATTATGTAATTTAGATATTGTAACTCTGGTAATAAGTGAAAACTGTTAATCAAGAATGATTGTATTAAAGTATATTACGTAAAACATATTTGTGCTCATAAATACTAATTGGTAAGCAGTGTTATTTTCATTGTTATATAAAATTTTACAAAAAAGAGATAAATATTCTTAATTTTAAATTAATTTATTTTTTTTAATATATATATAATAAAATACATATTGTGAATATTTATAAATTTTATTTTAAAAATTATTTGTCGAATTGAATTTATTTTTTTTTATTTTAATTTAAAAAATTTGACATATTCGAATAATAGTTTATCTTATGTAAAAAATTTATAATATTCCAGAATTATAAATTCTATTTCTTCTAAATTTTAATCACATAATTTTATTGATTTGTTTTGTTAAAAGATTACAATAAGCTATTCTAGATTTACAATAAAAAAATTTAATGTTTATTACTTTTATTTTTAATACATTAATACATTATCTAATATATTCAATTATATTATATATTAAAAATTAAATTAATCAATAAAATTAACAATTTGTATTTAAATTATATATTTATAGTATAAATTTAAAGAAAAATTTTTTTTTATTTGGTTATTAACGATAATACTTCATCGGTATATTAATATATAGTTTTTACTATTTATACTATACTTATAAAATATTAATTTTAGTTCTTTTATAATTTATTACATATTACATATATTTTTATTTATTTTTTGAGCATTGAATGTATATATATGGAGGATGTTAAGAATCGTTAAAATATTTTTGGAAAATTGATTTTCCAAAAAATAGACACATATAAATAATAAATTTAATTTTACTAAATGAATTATAATATTAGGAAGAGTAAAAAATTAGTTTATCAATATTGAATTATAAGTTGTAATTGCTAAAATTTTAATGTAATATATTGTATTAAATTGTACATATTGTTACATTAATAATTTAATAACATATAATTCAAGATATTAAAAAATATGTATTTAAAATATGATATATTAATACATTATTTTATATTTTTCATTTTATTTATATTTCATTTTATATTTCATTTTGGGAAATTAAATATTCTAAAATTAAATTTGAAATATTAATTTTAAAAATAAATCTCAATGTTTTTATCAACTTTTATATTTGATATCTAAAATTATTCTTTCAATTGTGGTACGAGTTTTTAATATCTATCTGTACAAAGTGAAGAATATATTATGTATGTTAACAATTGTACAATAATAATTATTATTACACAATTATATTAATAATTAAAATTCGATTAATTTCTAATAAAAATTTGTTATATATTCTTATATAGTTTTAATATGGTATAATTTTGTTTTAATCGCATAATGAATAAGGTTATGTTTACTACAAATATCATAATTTCTAAATTGCTAAAAATAAATCATGAAACTATAAAATTTTCAAATAAATTTCTACATATACGTAAGTATTTGCAAAATTAAATACGATATAAAACGATAATATAATAATTTTATTTCCAGGATTTCAATTTCTTTTTTCAAAAAAAAATGAAACGATTGAAAGTCCGAGAATGCGTGAATTTAGAAAAAAATTAAGAGAACGTACACCTATAGGTAATTTTATTCTCTTTAAAAATTTTTTATAATAATATAATGAATAAAATAAATATATTTAATATGTAACTCAGAAAAATTAGAAGAACTCGAAGAAGGTAAACATCCTTATCAAGAAAAAGAACCATTAAAACCATTTCCAAATAATATGAATCCAAAAACAGGTGAGATAGGAGGACCACGTGGACCAGAACCAACACGATATGGTGATTGGGAAAGAAAAGGTCGAGTGACAGATTTCTAGTGATATTTTAATGCAATATTATATGAATATAATAGTATATCTTATATAGGATGTGCAATTAAAATATGTAATTAAAATATGTTTTAGTAATAAAAATTTCATTATATTTAAAAAATATAATTAAATAATAAATTTTATTTGAATAAAATATTTTTATATATAAAAATATTTTTTATTATTAAGGAATCATTTTCTATATTATTTAATTTTTTATTTTAAAATAATAAATTATAATAAAAAAAATAAATATAAAACATTTGACAATTTACAAAAAATATATATACAGATCATATATGTAAAAAATATTTTTTCAAAAGCATAACAAAAGAATACTAAAATTAATAAATTAATCATTTCAACAAAATATACAAATATGGATATTTTGAAACTAAAAGTCTCTTTGAGAGGTTTTTACGTTAATATCAGAATGCTTGATTTTATAAATAAAATTTCTATAAAATCATTAATGTATAAATCTAAAGCATTTTCAACAGGTATGTAATATATAAATTTTAATTTGTAAAATATTGAATATTTCTTCATTATACGTAGGTTTTTTATTGCGAGTTAAAGAACCAGATGCAAAATTAGAGAAAAAAGAATCAATAAGAATGAAACAGTTTCATAAAAAATTAAAATTGCAACCTATACCTAGTAAGTACAGCATATATATGTAAATATGAAATAATTTTTATGAAATTAAGATTACCATAAATTATTAAATACAATTGATATAAAAAGATATAATAATAGGAATACCACCAAAAGAACGTTTTGTGGACTTGGTTTTAGTAGAAACTGATCCAAATAATGGAGAATTAATAACAAATAATGAAAAAGATCCAACGAAGTGGGGAGACTGGCAGAACGGTGGACGGGTGAGCGACTTCTGATCTAAAACCTTACATCTTCATTTGAAGATATAAATATAAAAAAATACAAAAACATAATCTCAATTCATTAAAATTTATAAAATTTATTATTCTATTTTTATAAATCTTATTTGTTAATTATATTTCTATTCTTCAATGTATTTTTAAAAAAATAATCTAGATCAAATTTTGAAATAATTAGTAGTAAATGAAATAGTTTATTTTCTCTGACAATTCTAAAATTTTTTATTGTATAAATAAATAATAAATAAATTGAAATTATAAATAAATAGTAAAATATTAATAATAAAAAGAAATTAAAAATTGAAACAATTAAAAATACTTAATTATTATTATATATAATATTAATATATTATATATTATAATATATTATTAATTATATTACATTCATTATATTATTTAGTATAATATTACATATATTATATATATATATATATATTATATAATTATTATATATTCTATATCGTTAAAATATAACTGCACAAAAATGTGAAAATTCAAATTTATAAGTATCCTTTTAAAATAAAAATTATCATTGATAAATTATTTTAATTAATACAATTATCTAAAAATATTTTTCGTTTTCATAAATAGAAATTATGATAAAAAAAATCGTGATAAAAAGAAATAATAAAAAAATATATAAACAAAGTTTTAAAACATTTCTATTCAAAAATTTTTAACTAAAATGTGCTAAATAACATATGATTAAATTATCAATTTTTTTATATTTCAATGATAAAATAAAATAGATACAATATTATTTTTATTTAATTTATAATAATATTTAATATTATTTAATATTATTATAAAATAATAATTATAATAAATATATATTTAATTAATATAATTTTTTTTTTCATTATTCATTTATATTTCTTAATAAGAACAATCAATTTTAATTATAATTAATATAATAAAATTGTATTTTTAATTTTAATAAATGCAATATCTTTTTTTATATAAATTAACAATTTTTTTAAATCGATAAGCAGAGTTTCAAATAAATTAGTTATGTTATCTTCATGTAGAATATTTTATTGCTGAGCGAGAGTTTTTGTGCATTTTTATGCTATAAAAAATTATTTTCATCTTTAAATATATATACAATTTAGTAATATTATTCATTGAAGCTATTAAATCAATATCATAAAAAAAATTATGAATAATAATTATTAAATATTTTTTTTATATTAAAATTCTTTTAAAAAAGTAAATGAAAATATTATTAAATATTAAAATGTATGATTATATAACATAAGATTAATATTCATAGATACAATAATAGTATTATTTATATTAAATTGTTTTTTGAAGTGCATTATTTAATATTTACAGTACAGTTTCATTTTACAGTATGAATACAAGAAATTTCAAATTTCATGATGCGCGATACAAAATACAAAATTTTCGTTATGAAAAGTTAAAATTAAAAATAGCGAAATATTTACAAAGTGATGATTCTTACAGTGTAATATTTTTGTCCTACTCCTAACAGATCCATAGACGTATCGAAAATAATGCTTATAGTATGTATTTTATTTAATGAAGAAATTAATGTTTTACTAATCTGAATTGTTTCTGATAAATATATTTGCAGATCTTGCATTTGTTATTGAAAATCTTATGATAAGAAAATCTTTTAATTAATCTCTTATTATAAATTGAAAATGACTAAAAATATGTATTATAATTAAGTTATATTTGAAGTACTAATTAGAATTGTAAAATAAAAAAAAATCTAAAAATATAAATATACTCATTCAAAATAATAAATCTTCAGTCTTTCATCTAGCATCGACGGACCTGAAAATTGTAGTTTTAAGGTAGCATCGAATAGTAAAGATTATAAGTCTTAACGAATTATAAACTATAAAGTTTTATTGATGGCTAACACATCTCGCATCATCATATTCCTGAGCGTCCATAAAGCATTTACCACATTTCCGTGGTTGCCTACACCATTGCCTAACCATTCAGCCGGTAATTTCGTTACATCAGGAATTTGTGTATTATCAGGATTAGCATTCATTTGTTTGTCCCAATTTGATATGTACCGATTTTCTACATTTAATGCTTCAATATACCTATAGTTGCAATACAAATATTTATATATATATATTAATAATGTAAATTAAATTGTAAAAATATTCAATTTATTTACCGTAAATAGGCATCTGAATGTAAAACTCGACTTGGTCGTGGAGGAACAGCGACAAACATAGGTTCTGGTTGTTTGGTAGCAGGAATATTGCTTGTTTGTGTCGCAGCTGCCGATGTTTCTATAATGATGATAATAATAATAATGATAATAATAATAATAACAATAATAATAATAATAATGACGATGATAATGATAATAATAATAATAATAATAATAATAAAGATAGAAAATAAAAATTTTAAATATAGAATTAAAGAATATTTATAAATATTACTATAGTAAATATTAAATGAATTTTAAAAAAAAAAATAAATTATTCATTTCAGTAAAATATTATTACCTGTTTCCATAGGTGGCAATACCGTTGGACCTTTTGATGCCATATAATTTCTGTAAAAAAAAATGTAAATGAAAGTAAAATATATTGCATAAATTTGAAACTATTACAATAGTAATGTATTATTAATCGGAATCGTATCTGTTATCAATTTTAAAAAATTTTGAGTATTTTTTTTTTTTTTTTTTCTTAAGTACAAGTATATCTATGTTTCAAAAAAAATTCATTATATATACCATAAGTCAATTTGTCTTCATTTTTGAAATATGAAAGATATAAATTATATATGAAATATATATATGAGATTTAAACTATTTAATTTTTGTGATAATTATTTTTTTGAAATTATATTTTATATTAATTTATACTAATTTATACAAATTATTTAAAATGATATATTATATGCATGCAAATAAGTGTCCATTATTCGCATCATTAAATTGATCTGTTGATGTTAATAATTATTTTTTTAATATATGCTATCAATATACAAACATTCGTTTTTCGATTTAAATATCTTTGATTTCAATCCAAAAAAATTTTAAAGAAATAAATCTAAAAAAATAAAAAATATTAGATTGAGAAGTTCATGTTCATTTCTTTTTATCTATTTATTAGGAAAAATCTTATTGAAAAATATTGTTATATTTTTTAAAATGTAAATTTCATTCATTCAAATTTCATGTTTCAAATAAATAATTATTATTAAATAAATCAAATAACTTGAATGTTTAATTACTTTTGATTCATATCATTTCCATATTTCAATAAAATTAGTGATAATAATTTTTTGCTCAGTTCCTAAATATATTAGCAAAGTTTATCGATTTAAAAAACTCTGTAGACAGATACTTTATATTTGTTTGTTTTAAATTCATAAAATTAAAGATTACTTGCGGAACCAATTTCAAAAACTAGTAACATACCAACGGTAAACGAAGCTAAACCATAGCCGGTTAACATAGTATTATTATAGTTTATTATACAGCACTTTGACATCATACTTGCTTCTTTCCGAAGGAGGTATTATACGTCCATTTGATTTAAGGATATGTACTTCCTTAACATGCCTTGCGAGTCTTTGTACACTTGGAAAAGGAGGTACAGATTTTTTTGTGCGGCCACAACCACGCCATTGACATTGAAATTCCACATCTATGAAAAAATATATTTTTCAATTTTTTATTTATTTATGATGATATTCAAAATAATATAAAATACATACCGCTTGCAGCATTAATAAAGGATGATTGAACATGTCCATTTTGTTCTGCAATACAATGATCAATACAATCAGTCATATCTTCAAATTGCCAATCACAATTATCCCAACAACATTCATAAACTACATCTTGCAAAGCATTAGTGCCTACTGAAACATTATTTCCTTTAAGTTGTCCTCCATCTTCATTCATTTTAATTGCTCTTTCTTCCCAAGCTTGTTTCTCTCCTGCTGGCAATTTCCTCCACTGAAATATAAAAAAATATTTATATATTACATTCTTCAAAAATAATATTTTGATATTTTTTGATAACAATTAATTTTTAAAATCTTTTTCATCATTAAATATGAAATAATCAAGAAAATTAATTTAAATTATATAAATTATAGAGAAGAAAATTAAAGATATATATTATAATATGTAAATATTAATTTATGTCATTTATAAATTATATAATAATAAATAATATATTATAAATAAAAAAAAATGAAATATGTATTTCAATATTTAAATTAATTTATAAATCGTATGTTATTTATATTTTAAAAATATTACATATAATAAAAATAATAATAAAAATAACAATAACAACAATAATAATAATAACAACAACAATGATAACAACAATAATAATAAGAAAAAAAAGAAGAATAAGAAGAAGAAGATTAGAATAATAATAATTTTTGTTTTAGAAAAAAATATTGATAACTAACTTTGAAAAAATTTATACTTGTGATGCATTTGAAAGGAAGATAGAAGCATGCAGAATATATTTCCTTATACAATATTTTATAAAATGCAATAAGCATTTTTATAATATTATATTCTGAAAATTGAATTTGTATACTTTCTCTCTTCAATAAAAAAATTATTATAATAAAACTAAAAATCAACAATAAAAAATAAATACCTCATTGCCAACAATTCTGCTAATCTCCCCAAAGGATGATTCAGGATTGTTTTGTGTAATCTGCGTTCGCATTTTACTCGAATATAAAATATAGCCCGTAACTAATTTCTTACCCGCCGTTTTCTAAACAGAAGAAAACACAAATTATAATATCACATATTATAGGAAAAAATATTAATATTATATCTTCAGAAAAGATCTTATAAAAATATCTAATTGTTAGATAACAAAGTTTAAATGGTGCAAAAACAAAAAAACGTATATGCTGGCATATTTTTCTAAACAAAAGTAAAATGAAATAAATAAAATATGATATATGAACAAGTTATAAGCAAATAATGTCACGATAAGTCCTACCTTTTTAGTTGATACAGGTGTTTGAGTATTGGAGAGCACCGGTTGAGCTTCTGCAGATCCAACGGACGGTGGACCACCAGCGTCCATGCTGTCCTCCCCAACTCCTACTCCTACTCCCACTCCTAATCCTACTCCCATGCCTAGTACATCGGGTTCCAGCTTCGGTAACAATGGTGATGCTTCCTATACCATTTATGTTATGTTACGTTCATTATCCGTTACCGAATGAAATTTTCTTTTTAATATTTTAAATTGATGTAATAAATTTTTACTAACAATTTTATATAATGCTATTAAGTGACAAATTTTTCTTGAGCACAAATATTCATATAAATATTTATTTCTCATTGAAATATAATTCTCTTTAATAGATTTAATCCGATTATAAAATTCCACTATTATTGGATATCAACATTAAGTCTAACAGTAGTAAAAATAATACAATTTTCAATATTTGAACTTCTTATATATGTTCTAACAAATTATAGATATTTAGGCATTAGTACTTGCGTTCCATTTAAAGCATAATATTTTATTTTTATATTATTTGGGTTAGAGTGACATGGAAGCGAGACTTTTTGGTGGTATTTATATATCATATATGTATATATATACATATTATTAGAGATAAACCCAACAGGTGCTCTGAATTTAGATCCATGAAAAACAATGTCTAATTCTATAAGTACTATATAGAAAAATAGAACTTTAAAATATAAATTATATTTTATATAAACAAAACACAAAAAAATAGATTATATATATATATATATATATATATATTATATATACATATATATAATATATATTACATACATATATACACATATATATATTATACAGGATAATATTATAATTAATATTCATGAAAAATCTTTACAAGGTCGATTCTGAAAACCAAAATAAACACAAAAGTTGATATATAAAAATAAATAAGGTATATTATTAAGTAAAATATATTTATATTATTATAAGCAATTAAAATTTACATTAAAAGCAAAATGCAAATAAAATAAGATTTTATCTCTATTACATCATCATTTTACTATTCTTGATTCATTTTATCTAACATGAACTTAATAAATAAATCTCAACTAACGTTATTATATACTAGCTTTTATGTTTATTTTGGCTTCTAGAATTTTCAAAAGATATCCCATAAATATATATTTATACCCTGTATCTTATGATATAAATATATATATATATTTATATACATATATATATATTTATATATATATATATATACACATATATACATACATAACATAAAAAAAGAAGACAGAAAAAAAGTGAATATGCCGGCATAAATAAGAAACATGCTTAGATATGAATTAATACAAAACCTTTATCACATACAAGTCATATATTGGAACAAAATATATAGCAACAATAAATTTTACAATAATTTTTAATAATAATAATTTCCATATGAACTTGTATGTGATTATCAGAAAACATGCATTTTTGTTATATTATTAATTGAACGTAAAAAATAGAAATTACCATTTCAAATTGAGTTGAACTAGAAGTAACAGACTTGATTTGATTTTGCGTTTGAGCCACATCGCCCGGAACCTATAACACACACATGGCATGCAAAGCAATATTCAGTTAGTTGCATATCAAATAACAGGCATATCAAATAACATATCGTTACCAAATTTTTGCATAGAATGTTATTTAAATGCTTAAATTTTATATGTACCTTAGCTGGATTAATAGGTCTTCGGAAGAAGTAAATTTCATCTTCAGTTACTGCTGAATTATGATTAAATTTTTTTAGACCTTCTTGACCGAGTTTTTTCATGAGACTTTTACTTTCATCATATAATGATTCACAAATATATACATCATCTTCTGGAATTTCTGTTGGTCGGCCTATATAAATATGTAAATTTATATGAAAATATAATAGTTTTTTAAAATATATATATTTTTTAGTTTTTAATTATTTTTTTATATATTTACTACAAATATATTCTCCATAGTCAAGAACAGCACATTTTCCAACAATAGCCACAATAGGATGAGTGCCATCAACTGTTGATAGAAATAATTCTTGTTTATAAAATAATTTAGTAGGAGTATGTGGCACTTCTGCAGGCATCAATAGCCATGGGCCCTTAAAATAACATTTTCCACTGAAAATAAAAATGATATAATCACTTCAATCATAAACAATTAATAACAAACGCTTATTACATACTCTTTTGTTGACCATATAGCATCAATTTGCGCAATTTGTTGTCTACCTCCATCTGTTGCAACATAAACAAAGTCTCCAGTTTTTACAGAACCTGCACACGTATTGTATTGCTCGTAATAAGTATTTTCTGTATCATCTGAGTTATACAATATTACATTCTACAAGAAAATAATTGATTAAAGGAAAATTTTCATAAAAATGCAAAATTAGTTAATTAATGTAATATATAATTACTAAGAATTGCAAATATTTTGTAATATTTTTTCTAATGATATCACTTACAGGTCTTTCTTTTTCTGTTAATTTTTCTCCTTCTTCTAACTCAGCAATTTCTTCTTTATGCTTTTCTAATCTTTCCTTATATACTGATATCACTCGCTTTGGTTCTAATGGTTTATCTCTTGGAATTAATTTTAAATGATCTGGATCAAAATTCCAAACTTTGATTTTTTTAAAAGCTCTTGCTTTTGTAGAATATCGTGATTCACATACATAAACATCTTTTTCTAAAAAACCTTCAGGTTGCATTCTAAAATAATCCTTTACACTTAAGACACAACATCTTCCAGCTACTTTAGCCAAAGGTATAGCTACATGAGCATCACTTTTAAATAACTCCTTATCAAGAAATTTTCTAGATGCTACATGATAAGTTTCACTTGGTCTATAAAATAAATTGCCATATAACATTTGTTGACCTTCTGCATTTGTCCATAAACGTTCTATAAGAACTACACTATATTCCATGCCTCGTTCTGTAGGTTCTATATATGCAAAATCTCCAGCTCTATATATTTCTTGATTAAAACTCATAGATCCACCACTATCACTATTACTTCCTTCTGTATTAGTATTTGTTTCAGAATCCTAAAAAAATACGTCAAATATATTTTTTTATTATTATAATATTAATATCAATATTTTAAAAAAAAATTATTAATATTATAAATTTTATAT
Organism: Apis laboriosa; assembly: GCF_014066325.1. Lineage (NCBI taxonomy): Eukaryota > Metazoa > Arthropoda > Insecta > Hymenoptera > Apidae > Apis > Apis laboriosa. The sequence goes on from NW_025223999.1 coordinate 249,619, forward strand.
ACTTTTGTTTCATTTCCATCACAACTTTCATCTTCATTAGGTAATGATAATTCTTGTTGTAATTTCACACGTTTTAATTCTGCAACTTGAGCAGAAAGATCAAGAAGTGTATAATTAAGAGCTGGTGAATGTAATAAATCTCCTCCTCGAGTTACTTCATCACGAGTACGTAAAAAAAATGCTTGTAATTCTACACTATCTTCAAAAGGTTGCGAATCTGTACGTGATAATCTTCTAGCTCTTTCTAAACATGTAAATACATCTTCTTGAAAACGATCCAATCGTTTATATACTCCACGATCTAATCTTCTTTTAATTAAATCTAATGATAATCCTCGTATTCTATGTAAAAAAAATATTTAATTAATAAAATAAAAATAAAAATATTAGATAATTTATTATTATTACTTAATTTATTACTTAAATTAAAAAACATACTTTTTCCCATCAATGATATCATGTTCTGGAAGTTCTGCCATTGAATCTGAATAACATCTACCTTCTTCATCTTGATGATTATAAAGAGCAGTAAAAATTGTTGCTAATATTTCTTGAATTGCGGCCGATACATCTGGTACACTTTCTTCATCTTCACTTAATTGTAATTTTGTTTGGAGAACTAATCTTTGTAAAATTAAAGCATCCTATAATATATATAATATATATAATTGAGATTGTAAATTATTTAAAATGTTAAATATTATTTTATTTAAAATATATCAACATCAATAAATCTTGTTTTACATTAATATGTTAATAATATTTATACTGTTTTTTAAAAAAAAAATTAAATGAGTAATATTCTAAAAGAAATATTGTTTACTTCTGTTTCATTCTTCTTGCATTTTTTTGATAAACGTTGATCTACTTCCTTATCTCTCATTAAACGAATAAAACAAGGTCGAACTTTTAATGCCTTTTGTACAGAAACATTATTTCTATTATTAATATTTCCTTGTTCAAACATTTTGAGCAATGTGTATATATATATGTGTGTATATAATATACATATATGTAAAAAAACTTGCAAATCTATAATACTTTTATAGATATTCACTGAACACTTTTTCATGTGTTTAATTTATGTTTATTATTTTGATAAAATTGCATGTTTGCACCAGTTTTATTATAATACTTATTCATAGAAAAAAATTCATTTGTTATTTTATAAAATCCTTATATGGAACCACATGAAACGACAAAGCTACGAAAGAAGCTAACTTCAGGTAACCTCAAAAACTATAACTGTAAACAGATCGAGCTTTCCATGTTTTAGCGCGAAATTTCGATTGGAGTTCTGACTTCCATATGATTCATATATTTCATAGTAATAATTTTATAAACTATTTTCAATTAATTATAAATATAATAATAATAAATATATTTTTCGATATAATGCAATATATATAATATAATATAATTTGTATTCTCTTACTAAAGAGGATTGAGAAAATTATCAATAATTGCTAACAATTAATAATTTTTTTAACAATTTTTTTTTTACCATAAATATTAAAAATTATAATATTTAATTTCTAAATAAATAAAACATAATTTCTTTTAAAAATTAGTTTAATAAATTAATAAAATTTTATTTTAAATAAATAATTAGAAATCAAATGAAAATAAATACATATACATTAATATACAAACCTTATATATTTGTGAATCGGGTTCATTATACTTGCAAGCATTATCAAACATTAGTATAAAATCTGATACAAGTTCATCCAAATTTTCATATCCATTATTTTTTAAAGTGGACGCTATTTTCTCCATATTCATTGGTTGCTTAATAACTTCATAATAATCAGGATATTCATTTTTATTTGGTAATTTCATAAAAATTAAAGATAATTGTCTTCCTTTTCCATCATGATAATCTTTTATAGTATCATACATAGTTTTTAATTTTTGTAAATGTAATGGTACAACTTTTTTAGGTCTCCTATGTATTATAAAAATATGTATGATGTATATATTATTTATATTATAATTAATTATATTGATTAATTATATTGATCACAATATTTTTAAAAATGAATTTATGTATGTATACACTTAAAATATTACATACCCAACATTTCTAGTAGGAGTAGATGCACTTGATTTTGTAGGTTTACCTGTTTCAGGTAAAGGACCTAATTCTTTTACTTTATCCATTAAAACTCTTTCAAGAGTATTTGCATCTTCATATATTAAAGAACCTTCTTCATTATATTGACGACAGTTATTAAACATTAACTAAATGAAAATATAAATATGAAATAAACATGATATGTATTCATAAATATATATATATATAAAATACCTTAAAATCTTGTATTAATTCATTTTCACTTTGATATTTTTCTGCTTTAATATTAGCTTCAATAGCTAACATGTCAATTGGTTCTGCTATTACTTGATAATAATCTGGGTACAACTTTTTAGAAGGTTTCTCCATAAACATTAACATTGGTTGTCGACCATCTTCACACTGTAATGTAATAAACTCTGTATTGCTAAACTTCAGTCTTGATAATTAAAATTGGAATTACTTACAACGTATTCTATAACACATTTAACTAGTGCATACAATCTTTTTTTCAATGGTATATTGTCTTTATATTTTCCACGTGTTAACAGATTTGAAGCACGTTTAATAAGTTTAGGTTGATGAGAGCTATTTTCAAATTCACTATCCGAGTCTGAATCCTATAAATATAATAAAAAAAAAAAAAACCATAAAAAGTATATATTAAATATTTAATGTAAGAAATCTTTTTATTAAAAATTTATATTAGCAACTCATATAAATGTTACAATAAAATAGTTATAAAACATAAATCAAAATATTTTCTTAAAAATTTTTGTTAATTTATTATATTATTAATATTATATTATATAATTCAATAAAATTTCAAATGAATAAAATATTAAAATATTTAAAATTTAAAATAAAAGATGTTCGGACAAGTTAAATAAAAAATTTAAAAAGATTAAGATTCTAAAGTAAAACAAAAATAATAGTATGCAAAAATATTCATTATTTTTCATTGAGCTTATTTTTCAAATTATAAACAAGATAGAATTATCTTTATCTCGTGCAAAATTAAATAATTTATGAATTATTTAATATGTTTTGATGGACATTTTGTTTAAAATTTTTGTAAAATTTGTGTAAAATTATCTTTTAAATTTTCTATCTGAATTTCGTCCAAATATTTTGTATTTTAAATACAATTTTATTTACCTGATCAAATTCTAATAGTTCCTGTACTTTTTCTTGCATAATTTTTTGTAATTTCACAGCACACTGAAACATAAAAACATAAATAAATAATGCAAATTAATTAATCAATTATACAATTTTTTAATTAATATTTTACCTTATATAATCTAGATGTATGAATATTATATTTTTTTGCATTTTCAAACATTATATTCATATCACCAGCTACTTCGCTTACAGTACCATATTCGCCTTTCTATAAAAATTATTATATATATATATAATATATATAAATATATTCTATAAATTATTGTATATAAATTAAACAAAAACAAGTCATAAAATATAAAATAATTTTTATTTTTATTATTTACCTTTATCTTGGTACGAATTTGTAATAAAGAAATAGGATTTTTAATAGTTTTATAGTAATCAGGATACAATCTTTTTGATGGTAGTTTCCAAAAATATTCGCTCATTCTAACTCCTTTTAAAAAAAAAGAAAAGATTAATCAATATTGTAATATTTTAAAAAAATTTCATAAAATACCTTGATTATTAGGAGCTGTTCTAATAGTCTGAAATAATTGCCATTGTGGGTTATCAGCTTCTTCAGTTTCTGCAGGTTCTTCTTCTTCATCATCACTTTCTTCATCTTCATCTGGCAATGTTGCAGTTTGAGCTATTAAAGATTGCGCCATAGTACGACTTCCTCTTTTACTTCGTGTTGATGGTGCAGTTGTTGCAATTTTTGGAACTGCGCTGCTTAATCCAATATCTTGTTTTCTTGCTGCTGCAGTAATAATTTTTTTTAAAAGTTTTGCATCTTTATAAATTTGAGAACCAGGTTCATTAAATTGGCAAGCATTACGGCACATTAGCATTAAATCTTTTTCCATATCTGTAATGCTATTATAGACTCCTTCTTGAATTTTTCTTGCAACTGTTTTTAAATCTACTGGTGTTTCAATTACATCATAATATTCTGGATATAACTGAAAAAAAAATTGTTTATATAATAAATTTGTTTAAAACAATGATTCATTAATACTTCACCAGTAAGAATTTTTCGAACTTTTTTAGATGGCTTAAGTTGAAACATTGTATGTAATGGTCTATTATTATCAGCTGGATCTGTTGCTGTCATAATTGCTGCAAATAAATCTTCAAATTGTTGCATTGTTTCTTCATCAGGATTTGTAGAACTTTCTGATGTATCTTCTGCATCTTCTTGTTTTGTTGTAGCTTTCCGAGCCTACATAATTAACATTATATTAAACATTGATAGATAAATATACATATATATATATATATTTTTACTTACTAATCGTCCCACTTTTAAAATAAGTTTTCCTTTAGGTTCTGGATCTTCGTATTCTTCCATAATACGATTTTTTGTATTTATACATAATTCCCAAAGTTCAGTAGCATCTTTATATTCAGGAGATGTACGCTATTTTGATGAAATAATTTTAATAACTTAAGAAATTCAAAAATTAAGATATATTCTATATTTTGTTAAACAATGTATATATTATGTAAATATACATTACCATATAAAAGGCTTTTGCATTGTTAACCATAAGTTGAATATCAGCTGCTAAATCATCCATATCCCTATATTCATCTGTTCTTAGCTTTTGTTGAACTTTTAATAGATCTATAGGATTTGTTACAACATCATAATAACCTGGTTCTTGTCTACGTTTAGGCACACGTATAAATGCATCACATAATAATGTTCCATCTTCTCTTTTTTGATTACGTAGTACATCATATAATTGTTGGCACAAGTCACTCTAAATATTAAATAAAATAAATTTGTTGGTTTATTAAATTTATATTATTAAAATTTTTTATTAACAATATTTTTTAATAATAACAATAACTCACAGGATCTAATTTTTTTCGTCTTTTTGTTGGTTCAGGTGGTATATCATCAGCATCATCTTCTGTTCCTCGACTTGCAACTGAAGATGTTCTACGGCGCTTGTTCATCTTGAACAATCTTATAAAATAAGCAACATAAACATGTATACAAACAAAAATATACCAATATTTTATATTAATACAAGATTGATGTATCATAAATTCACATCTAAGTCATAATGTCATTATAAAGGAGATATACAGGATATACATAGGAGAAATTAGCTATATGTTGTCCAACTAATACAATGTAATTAAATCACTTGACTGCACAAAATCAAGATGTAAACAAAAATTTTATGAAAAGAATTTCATACACAATATATTAATTTACTAAGTATGTTACTTTACAAAGAAAGGCGTACGTATTAAGTATGAAAATAATCGAGATACACAACTTCAGCTTAAGAAAATTTCGCCGCCATGATATGTCGCCACTGTGCTTCAAAATGCAGAAATATACAGCATTTTAATTTTCGGATGTAATACTGCAAATAAATCCATCTTGGTTGAAATTTAATATAAAAACTACAAGACAATCGCATTTGAATAGCTAATAAAATAACGAAAGAATATGATCGAACTTCATAACAAACTATCAAAGTAAAATTTACCGCCATATCAAAACCTCACAGTATTTTTAATATTGTTCGTTCACGAATAATATCATTTTTTCTTTTGAGGCACTCATGTTATCATTTTCTGAAATCCTCACCTGTCGTTAAAATTTGTATAAAAAGTTTTTCATTAATATACAACATGTAAAATAAAAGCGTTACAAATATACTACACTTTTCATCTGCAACGCACGATGACACACGACTTGGCTAACGCCATGCCGTAAGCAACCGCGAGTTTATAATCATACGAATTGAACGATCCTATAGCTAGAAATAGAGACTACGTTTCATATATCCTTTCATCATAAATTTACTTAGTCGATAAAGTAGATTTATTTTAAATATTTCATATTCTATAGAAAATAATTTTATATATTTTTATTTTACTAAATAAGTATTTTAATTAAATTTAATGGGATTAAATTTTATATAAATAAGATATTAATTTGTTTTATTATTTTAATTATTTATATAATACATTCATTTCGTTAATTTATTGTAATTTTCGTAATTTTAAAATTTTATTTATAAAATTGTGAATTAATATTAATCAAGAAAAAGAATTCAATTTAAAATAATATTTGTCTAATAATATATGTTATAAGTATAATATTCGATTAAAATAGTTTATACAAATATAAATTTTATATTAAAATAAAATAAAATTTATTGAATTTAATTTGAAAAAAAATTTCCTAAAATTATTTTTTACTAAATAAAAATTTATTAAAATATATAAATATTTATAAATAAATATATAAAATATTTTACGTATATATTTAATATAATAACCGCTATTTAAAAATCGATTATTATATATCGATATTATAAAATTCGATATTTAGATATATATAGATAATAATGTATAACATGAAACATTTGTGAATACATAGAACTGTGATCTAACCGTGTTAGTAGCCATTTCGCTTTTCTTGGAGTTGGGATTGGCAAAGAAAGTAAGATTTTACGCAATAGACATCATTACTAATTATTAGTATTAATGAGAAGAAAAATTATATTATTAATACACTATTAATAAACTATTAACTATAGTAAAAATAAATATATTTCATTTTGTTAATTAAATTCTTTTTATGAAACTTACTCTATTAGATAACTACTGAATACAGTGATTAATATATAACATATTAAAAATTCTAAAATTTTTAGTTATTAATATTTGTGTTATATATTTTTTGATATATTTATATATATAATAAAATTTATATTTTCCCAAATTAAAAATTTAATCTAATATTTTGTTACAATATTTTTTGTATATATATATTAATAAATAAAATCATGATTTTAATAAAAAATTTAATTATTAATTATTATTTTAAAAAAATTACTATATATTTTATAAGCTAATAAAAATCATAGTATCATTATAAAAGAAAATCATAATTTTTATAAATATCAATATTTCTTAATGTTCATTAATTAATTATTTTAAATTTAATTTTTGAAAAGCTCATATTAATAAGGAAAAATACATCTCAGTATTATAGAACATAAATATAATAAAATTATACATATTTTTTATTTTAATTTAATTTATATATTTTTAGCATACAATGGCAAATAAATTATTGCTATCATATCTACGACAAAATACTTCAATGTGTGTTCGTGGATTATCAGCAATGCCAGAATTTCCTAACAAAATTGGTAATAGAGATGTAGTAGGTAATGGATGGAATGGTGAAGAAGCTTACTTAGACCGAAGTGATTTTCCTCTGCCTGCAATTCGTTTCAAAGCAAATACTCCAGATATAATGGTAAAATAAATAATATTTTTAATTTATTTTTATAATTTTTTAAACATTATTTATAAAATATCTTTAAATATTTATTTACACCAATGTAATATTTAGATATATTAATATCTTAATTTTTTGTTTTTAATTTATATTTTGGATATATTATTATATTGTAAAATTTCTTTAAAATATTACATATTTTATGTAGATCATATTATGTAAGATAAGCTAATTATTTTAATATTTTTATGTAGGCATTACGAGAAAAAGAGAAAGGTGATTGGAAGAAATTATCAATAGAAGAAAAAAAAATATTATATCGAGCTAGTTTTCGTCAAACATTTAGTGAATTTTTAGCCCCAACAGGAGAGTGGAGAGGACATATTGGAATAGCACTTATAGGTGTATCTTTTAGTCTTTTGACATATATATTACTCAAAATTTATGGTAAGTATGTAAATATGTGTTAAAAATTTATAATATAATAGTTTATATATTTCAATATAATTTATAAATATATCATAAAATTTTATAAAAAAAAAATTATTCTGTTAATAATAGAAGTACATCAAATTGAGAAATATATATAATTATTATATATATTACAATATACAAAAAATATACAAAAAATAAATTTTCTTAATTAAGAAAAACAATGAATATATAAAAAATTTTGATTTTATTATGAACTTTTAAAATTCAGATCAAAATTCAGATTAATTTTAAAATTAGATCAATTTTTTAATTTAGAAAATAAGATATTTTTTATTATTTTATTTTTTATTATATAAAAGTTATATATAAAAAAAATAATTTTTTTTATATAAAAATTTTTCTATTAAAATATCTAATATAACCTATTAAAAATAATATTAATCATTTTACATGTACATATCTACTATTCTTATTATACATTTCTAATCACTTTTAATCCAATTTTTAAAAAAAAAAATATACAATTAAAAATTTTCTTTCTTTTCTTTAGATTAATATTGTAATATTATATATATATATATAATTAATAAAATATATATAATTAATATATTTTTAGTAACATTTAAATATAATACTTGTTTCTCTAATACCATATAATATGGAATCTTGCAGCATTCCCACCATTACCAGAATCATTTAATGAAGAAAACAGACTTGCACAACTGGAACGTATGAAATTACTTCAAGTCAATCCTATTGCTGGAATTAGTTCAAAAAATTAGTTCAAAAAAATGTTTTTAAAGCATAGCAAAAAGTACAGTCTACTATACATTAACAGTTCTTTAATATAAACTTCTATATAAGGTTAGTAAGAAAGAACTTTAATAAATTGAACATCTCTCTTGAGATATAAAATAATTTTATTATGTAATTTTTGTGTCTATTCTGTATAAACCATAAATATAATATTATTGTTCATATATATGTTTTTGCTTGTATCAATTTACTTAAAACCTCAGAATATCTATCCAAATAAATGTCCTAAAACAATGCTATTTATAGCAGACAATATAGTATTTTGTATAGATATTACACTTTTACAATTATTGTTTTAAAAAATTATTATTTTATTATAATAGTAATATAATTATATATATATCCAGTTATTCTATTTTTATTTTTTTTTCATTTTAAAATTGTTGTTATTTTTATAAGATTATTTTTTTGTATAAACTTGAATATATATATCCAAAAAGGAAAAGAAAGAAAGGAAAAAAGAATTATATGAAATATTATGGTTATATAAATCTTATTATTTGAATTAATTGAAAATTATTTTACACAAAAAAATATCTATTGTAATCTATTGTAAATAATAAATTTTAATGTAAAAACATATATAATAAAATATATTTTCATTTTTGATCTTACAGACAGAAAGCAGAAGGAAATATACCGCTGTATGTGTATGTATTAATTTTTTTTAAATCAAATATTTTTCGCATTTTTTTAAATATAAAAATGAAAAAAATAGTGAAACAATTTAATTATATCATAAATTGCAAATTTGAAAAATAAAATTTAACTTATTTCTTTATGTTTTAAAATTTTAATTTTTATTGATTAATTTTTATTATTATTATTTCATTATCTTTTATATATATATTATTATATATATATATTATATATATATTAAAATTATGACATATGTCAATTCTTATATGTTTTAATATGTTTTTTTAACTTGTGTTTTATTGTTTTATATTATGAAATTTTTAAAATAAATTATAACTATTTTATTATTATTTAAAATTAAAAATGTGACAATAATTCGAGAAAACCTGTTATTACTGTTTATTATATTTTTAATGTTTTACAATTTTAAATAATTTTTGAAAATAAACATAAATCACAAATTGTTAATAATAAGTTTTTTACGAAAATTTGATTCTAATTAAAAAATTTTTAATTATTTTTGCAGATTACTTAACGATAATAACAATAACAACAGTAATAATAATTACATTGCTTTAAAAATATGAAGTTCAAGTTTTACTGTTCACATTCATACATCATACATACATGTATATATATGTATGTTGTAACAAGTAATTGACATCCTAATAATAAAATTGAATCACAGTTTATAATATTATCTATGAACAATATTTTGTTAAATAATATTACACAATACTGCATAAGAATTTGAAGGAAAGTGAATACTAGCATTATTTATCTCTGCACTTGAATTTAATAGGAGATATTGTTGAATCATTACAACTTGCATTAACACAAAATGCAGTCCGGACAAAAATTCTTAATTAGTAAACATTTCTTATTTTTTTCAGTTTGAAAAAATTTATATTGAAAAACGGAATGTAATTTTCAATAATAAATTAGATATAAGATAATTTCACAAGTATACATTTGAAGTTTTCAATAATATAAAGGCCTTTTGCATATATATATTGTCACATATAAAATTTTTGAAATGTTGCTCAAATTTTAAAGATAAGAATATGTTTAAATGCAATGTCTGATTCGTGCATTGAATTCGTGTAACATTCGACCATGATGTATATGCTTATTATTATTTTTATAATATAAAAATAATGTATTATTGTTCAGGGGAGACTAAAAATTATAAACTAGTGTTACGAAATCAGTAATTCTGTATAAAAAGTAAAGCATTATGCACAATTACGATTTTAAAGAACGCAGTGTAAAAATCTAAAGTTTATCATTTTTTTCTTCAATGAGTTAATATTTTCAAAAATATTTTTTATTTAAAATTTGTTGATCATCAGCACACGAATTTATAATTTTATTAAAATTCGAAAGATATACCAAAACACTTTCACAACTATTGCTTATATTATTACAGAAAAAATACGTAATTCTCACATACATGGACTAATCCATGATTTCAAATGATAAAATTATTATAACAAACACTACTTTAGATACGTACAAAATAAAAAATGTAGTAGGTAACTCTTAGACTTATTTTTCTATGTTTGATAATATATATTACAGTATTTACAATAGGTAAGTCCCAATATCACCAATTTTTCTGTTACCCCTTTGTATTATAAGAATATAGTTCCGTATAGAAAACTAAGTCTTTATCATTATTAGAGTTTGTTTTACAATTTCATGAAATCTTTAAGAAAACTGCACTGTAAATAATCTTTGTATATATCGTTCGTATTATATAAATGTATTACAATGAGTTTACCGTGATTATGAACACAATTGCTATTCAAAGATTGTAGTAAGCTTATAATTTTATAAACAGTAATTAATAAAATATTACATATTTTTAAAAATATTATTTGTAATATGTGCAGTAATGCAAAATAAAAGTAAAATTAACCAATTTATATTACAATTCTGTACGTCTTTGGTATATAAATTTTCGTACAGAATAAAAAATGTTTCTGATGAAATCAAGAACTTAACTACACCAGGGTCTCTTTTTTGTTCATGTAAGAGAAAAGTAACATAGAGTTTGTTAACTCCACATAATTATAGACACAGAGCCCCTCTAATTGGAAACGATAATTAGTTGCGCGATGAAAGTTAATCAATGTCTTTTCACCACACAATTATGATATTGAGCTCTCTACTTAAATATGAAATAAAGTCCAACATTATTTTGCACGTTTCATCACCGTACACAATCTCCAGTACGAGGTGTAATGCAATGTTTTTTTCGTTTAACGGTTTGTGACCTTGAACTTGGACTATGGCTATTATTATTACTTCCATTACTATGAAGAGAGTGTTTTGCTTTACTTTGTCCACTTATATTATTATTATTTATTCCACGATGATGATAATTTCCTCTGGAATTATGATGGTGATTACCTGTAAGAAATATTAAATATTAAGTTTTTAAAGTAATTTGAACTTTTAAAGTATAAAGTTGATGTTCACTAATTGATGTTATATTTTAATTATTTAAATGTGTTAAAATATTTCCATTTGTCTTTTGTTTGTAAACATAAATATAATAAAATATGCGTACCATGAGCAGTTGCTTTAAATGGTTTTTTCCATTGTGAATGATGATGAGTATGCTGATTATTATATACATGTCTTTCTTTATTTCTATCTTCTCCTTTTCCACTAGTGTTAGGAGAATTTCCACGACTACATTCAGAATCCTAATAAAATTGAATGTACATATTAGAAATAGTTGAAAATATAATTAATTTTCTTTATATTTTGAAAATTTTTTACCGTATCACTAGCTGGAGCAGATAATGTTGAAGCATCAGAACCAGTAGAACTTGACAATGAATCTACTTCACTCAAAGGTAATGGGAATGTTTCTTTAATCCATTTGCGGTATTCTATTACTTCATCTGTCACTCGAATTATTCTTCCTAGTATACTAATTGAAGTATATATTTAAATAATGATCAATAGAATTATAAAATATATAAATAATATATAAATATTATAAATAATCTTACCTTACTTTATTTGCATCATTAACTAATATATTTAAAGGACTAACTGCTTGTGAAAGGACATAATAAGCCCAATCAAATGCATCTTTTACATATAGAGCACCATAACTACTACGACCAATATCATTTCCTGGTGTAAGTGGATCTTCTATGCACAATAAAGAAGGTCGATGGCCATCTATCATATCCCTTTGAACCTAAAATTAATATAAAATATAATTTAGTTCCATTCAAGAATTAATAAATTTTTTATTTATTTGATCAATTTTTATTTCAACTACTATATTAATTATAATATAATATATATTTTAAGTAAAATTGATAAATTCTAAAATAAATGTTCATTTTTAAATTCTTCTTCAAACTTTTTATATAATAATAATATATATGTCTAAAATGATTATATAACATTTGTTATTTTTAAAATACTTTGTTATTTATTTTTAAAAAAAATAGCATTTTTTCATGTTAATTAGACTTTTTTAAATTTAAATTTACAATATTATTTATTGAACTACATATTTATATAAATATATATTATATAATTATATTTATATAAATTTATGTTAAATATATAAATATATTTATAGTATTATTATATATATATTATTGTATTATATATTATATATTTTATAAATATATTTATATATTTTATATATTTTTATATTATATACTTTACCTCTTCCTTTGATATGTAAGTACCACCATCTTTTACACGAATTCCTGTTTTAACATAATTAAATTTTCTACCATATAATTCCAAAAATTCTATTAACAGCACCCCAAGATTAGCATTCGAACAATAAGCATTTTGTCTAGGATGTAACTAAAATAAAAATTTATTAGTATAAGAAAATAAATTATTTATTTTAAAAAAGATTTATTATTTTTATATAAATTATAAATTTTATAGAACATATATATAAATAATATTATGTTCATATTCTATATTTGATAGAAAATTTATGTAATAAATTCTTATTTATATTTTTTAAAATAAAAATATTAATATTTTACCTGTAAAAAACTGATAGTCATAAGTATTAAACTATATGATGAGATTCCACCAGTAAACACTTCATTCAGGTCTCTTTGTAACAAGAATTGCTTTAATACCATAACTAGCTTTTCTAGTACTGGAAACCTCTTTTTAAAAGAATTTATCAATTCTGCAGATTTAACACCATTATTCATATTAAAACTGATATCTACTTTAATTTCAGTTTCTTTATCAGTCAACTTGACAATTGGAACACTAGCTTTATCTAAAACTTTAATAGAAGATGGTTCAGCAATATTTTGATCCAATAAAGCACGTTCCAAAGTGCGTAATGGAAGATTTGTCCACATTCCTATTACTACTAAATCTATATCACTAAAAGAGAAAATAAATTTTTTACATATTTAAAGAATTTCTTAATAATAATTAAGAATATATATAGAAAAAGAGCAAGAAATAGAGGAAGATTATTATTATTACTATTATTATTATTGTTATTATTATATTATATTATTATTATTATTATAATTAGAGAGATTATTCATCATAATATATGAATTAAAAAGCAATATTATTTAGTTATAAGATTATAATAATTAATTTGTTTAAAAGATACCTATATATTTTACATGTAAACATGTCACTAAATACATTCCATTTTAAATATGTACAATGATACGTACCTTGTAGGTAAATATAAACCAGTACGAAAGCTGCCAAATACTTCAACCTTAGAATCTGGCCAGAGATCATATATTACTTGTTCTATCCTTTTGACAACACGTATTCGTAAACTATGTTCTTCATTAGAGGGACACATATAAGCAAAAAAATCTTCAATTTCTTCATGTAATCTAAATATAAAAACAATTAATCAATGATAATTTCTTATTTATATTTATATAACTTTTGAGAAAATATTACTATATATTATTTTACATATTCATATCTTTAAATTGTTTAACAACAATTTTATATAATTTATTATCTCTACTTATCATAATTATATATATTATAAACTTCTAAGAATATGAAAAAATATTTAAATGATTATTTGTAATATATAAAACTGAAAATTAAAAAATATATAAATAAAATATACATTTTTATTAAACTTGTTAATATTGTATTTTTATTATTTATATAAATTTTTGTGAATACATTATAAAAAATTATTTATAAAAAATATGTTCAATATATCATAAAAATTTTTTAATTTACATATAAAATTAATAAAAGAAAATTATTTATAATTATCAAAATAAATCATAAACTTATTTCTTTATATTTAAAAATATTTACTAATTTTATATATTTTTTAATTAGACATAAATTTAATAGAAAAAAACAGAATATTTTTTTAAAAATTTAAAGTTTTTATTTTATTAATGTTCCTAAATTTACAAATATTTTAAATAAATTTTTAAATTTTTATATTATTATATATAATAAATTTATATAAAAAAATATATAAAAAATTAAAATTTATAAATATTAGAAAAATTAAATTCAATACTTAAACTATATGACAATTTATTAATATATTTTATAAATCATATAAATATTATATTATGAGTTTATATGTAATATATGATTTATATAAAACAAAATATATTTTTTAAATTAAAATATTTTTTTTCAATAATAATCTTAAAAAAAAATTAATTCAAATAAATAAATATATAAATAAAATTTAAACAATAATATTTATAATTATAAAAATATATTAAATTTTATAATTATAAAATTCAATAAAAAAATTAAAATTTCTAATTAACATTCTACAATATTTTCAAATTTGAATAATGTTTAATTATTATGAATATAAACATAAATACTCATATTATATAAACATCCACGTGTGTTTACAAAATCATTATGCATATTAATAAAGAGTAAAAATGCGTTGATAAAAGAGTTTGTAAAAATTAAAAAAATTAAGTATTTGGAAGATATATTTAATTAAATAAATTATATTTATTATTATTAAAGAAAATAAATTCTTATTTGTACCATATCTAATTATAAAGAGCCTTGCTATATCCTATTTGTAAACGAGTGTGCACATAACCTTAATCATGCCCATATGGACGAACTATAGAAAGGTTAATAGTTAAACTTTCATAAAAAAAAAAATAAATTAAAACTTAATAATAAGACTTACCCAATAACACCTTTTGAATAATGTTTATTGGGTACTCGCCATGGACAACCACCGTATTCGCCAACTAAGGCATCATAATTGTAGTTCATGCCGTAGGTACTAGCACGATTATCACCTTTCCTACGCGATGGATTATAATAGCTATTACAAGTATTATGTTGCATGCGATCTCCCGTACGAGAATTGAGAGAATCTAAAGATATGAAGTCTTGTTGAAGCTTCACACCCATTACATTCGAAGATGAATCGTTTTTCAACGTTAAAATATCCAAGCCTTTTTCAGCTTCCCAAATGTGTAACCACAAATCCTTAGCAGGGCCGAACTGCTCCGGTTGATACCAACCGATAGTCGGATCCATTAAATAGTTCTCGATTCTGTATCTTACGATTAATGGTCCTTGCACACTACACTACAATTCCAATCTTAATTCAACTTTAATTGAAAAATTGTCTGATTTATTGTAACCTGCGAACACTATGAAATTCATACATACGACCATTGAACAACAGCATTTTAGAAGGAACTTCGTATACCATTGTGCAAGCATAGAATAATAAAGATACTCAAATAATTTGTTCCTGCAGATGGCATTATTATTTATCATATAAAAATAAACGTTTCTGAAAATGTGATTAAAAAATATTTGTCATGCAATTTTATACATTGTTAAGATAATCTTAATATGTAAACTATATAAATTAATATGTAAAAAAAAGAAAATAATGTTATTTTACTTTATTTAAGTTACTTATATATAATATTCATTTATTGTACATTTAAAAATATTTAAAAATTTGTAACATGGATAGTAGTAATTTTAAAAAATGTTGAACATTGAAAGAATTTTTGTTTTTTATTTGTTTTAATTTTTAAAAATACAACATATGCAAATTACTAGATTAAAATGCATTTTTATTTTGAATAAAAAAATATTTAACATTTTAAAATAAAAATAAAAATCTAAATAAATTTAAATAAATAAAATTTAATTTAAAATATACAAATTGGAATTTTTGAATAAATTAATTTAAGCAAATAAATACTGTTAATGAACTTAATATATATAAATGTATAATAATAATAATAATAATTTTATATTAATTTAATAATAAACAAAATTGAATATTTAAAATATGAAATGTTTATAAATTTAATGCACATTTTATAAAAAATATAAATATAAATATTTCAAAACTTATTTAAAATCTGCAATATATATGTCTAATAGTTTGTGCAAGCATGCATATGTAGAAATATATATAATAGAAATAATATTATACAACATATATTAAATATTTCTAATATCTGAAATTTTATATACTTGTTTAATTATAATGAATAAAAGTAAATAAATTATCAATGTATAAATAATAAATAAATTTTATACGATAAAATGAAGAAAATTAAATATGTAATTTAAACATACATATTATATATATTTTCATGAATATATTTCTTATATTTTTGTAATTTAATATTATATTATTATAATTTTATTTTAAAAAATAATAATGTAATAATAAAAAATGATAAAATCTAATCCATCTCTATCAGATATATACACACACACACACACATATCTTATAAAGATAGAAGATTAATAAATCGACTCCACCCATCTTTAATTTTCCGCGAAATTCAAATGAAAATTTATATTTTAATTTAAATATTTTAACTTTCATTATACTTATTCTCAATATCTTTTTTTTAGCTTTAAATTACTATTTTTTTAATACTAATTTATAGATTATATTATTTAAGAAATGTATATATTTATTATAAAAATCTTTTTCCTTTTTTATTTCTTTTCTAAATTATGATAAAAGATTTTAATATTTAAGTTTATATAATATATTTATATTTTACATATTGTATTATTTAAGATAATATTTAATATAAAATGTTTTGTTTTTATTTATTATTAATATTATTTTAAATGTATTGTTATTTTAATAAATATTTTTTAATTTAAAGTTTTTAATATTTGAATGTATTGAAATATATTTATATTTAAATATAAAAAATAGAAAAATTAATAATAATAAAATTAATAAAAATAACAATATTTATTAATTAATTAATTATTAAGAAATTTCTTAATTTAGTAACTTGATGTGCATTAAAAGTGAATTTATACTATTAAAATATGCATTAACTTTTATTATTAATTGTTTAGAATAGCTCTTATTTATTTAAAACTAAACTTTTTAAATTTTACAGAAACATTTTAAAAATAGTATTTATTCAAAGGATATATGTAATCTAAATTAAATACGTTCTTTTCATTGATAGTGAAATATAGATATGAGTTGCTTACTTCATGCAAGTAACAACGTGATTTTTCAATTAAAATAGAAATTGAAAAATGTGATGGATATTATGATTAACAATAAACAAAAATGTGTTATGAGAATTTTTAAAATAAATTAGTCTTCCAAATAATTTATAAATGTATTACACTAATTATTTATTATATAATTTTACTGGTATTTCTATATGTTGTAATTAATCATTTATTAAATCTGTTGCAGGTGAGTTGTAATATTTGATAATAAAATCAACTATATGTTATTATTAATTAACATTACAGATATATTTGAAAAATAAATTATTTATAAATTTCAAATTCACTTAAATTTATCAATACATTATTTATTCGTTTTTATTTTATTATTATTATTATTATTTAATTATTAATAAACAAATTTATTTAATATCATATTTTTTAATTTCTTAATAGTAAATTTTCCTTTAGTAATATTTTATTCTTGTAGTTTCTACCCCCCTATAACTATATGTTTGTTTTATATAAATTTATTAGCTAACATATTTGTCCTCTTTTTATTTTTTAAAAAATTTAAGTATTTGAAATTTATTTTTTCTTTCAGACATGTCAGAACATGTTGAATTACATCATTTACTTGATGGTGATACTGAAAGTAATACAATAATACAACAAAAAAGATTTTCCATTTTAATGTGTAAATCTTGCCCTTATCTTGGTTTAATCTTAGCAACATTATCATCATTATTTTTTTCATTATGCAGTGTTATTGTGAAGGGTTTAGTCGAAGTAAATCCAATGGAATTAGCAGCATTTCGATTTATGGGTGTATTACTACCAGCAATACCAATTGTAATATATAAAGGAGAACATCCATTTCCAAAGGGTCGTAGATTAATGCTAATATTAAGAAGTTTTGTGGGGACTACTGGTCTCATGTTAAGTTTCTATGCATTTCGGCATATGCCATTAGCTGATGCATCTGTTGTAGTATTTTCTGTTCCTGTATTTGTAGCTATATTTGCAAGAATATTTTTAAAAGAACCTTGTGGATTATTCAATGTTATTACAGTTTGTTTGACATTGATTGGCGTAATCTTAATAACACGTCCACCCCTTATCTTTGGACATACTATTGAATCACTTTCAGATGGACATATAAAAACACAACATGCAGATTTATGGGGAGCAATAGCAGCTTTTTCAGCAACTCTTTTTGGTGCAAATGCATATATTTTATTGCGAGCTTTAAAAGGCCTCCATTTCTCAGTAATTATGACAAATTTTGGATCATTTGCCTTGATTCAGACAATAGTTATATCCTGGGCTATAGGTGCATTATGCTTACCTCGGTGTGGAACTGACAGACTTCTAGTTGTTGCACTTGCTCTTTTTAGTTTTGGTGGTCAAATACTATTAACATTAGCTTTACAAATGGAACAAGCAGGACCAGTTGCAATAGCAAGATCAGCAGACATAGTTTTTGCTTTTTTTTGGCAAGTTTTATTTTTTAATGAAATACCAAATCCTTATTCAGTTGGAGGAGCCATTGTAGTCACAAGTTCAGTTTTATTAACAGGTCTAAGAAAATGGGCTCTTTCATTACCAGAAACATCTAATGTTAAAAAATCTTTGGGTATTTTGATGTTGTAAATTATAAATTATAAATAAGAAAAATGTACTTTTAAAACTACATTATACTATTTTATTAAAACTTGTTTTTGTAATATTAACTTAAGTTTTAGGTAGAAATAATTTTGATCTATAAATATATTTTATAAAATGAAATAAAATTTATGTAATATATATAATTATATACAAATTTTCAAATTTTTTAAAATTGAATTATTTCAAATTAAGAAATTGAAAAATTTTCTTCTTTTTTTTTATTATATTATACTTTACATACTTTACATATTTTACTTATTATGAATTTTTTCTAGATAAAAGACTGTATAATTTTATGAGATATAAATTTCATGATATAATTTTCATTCATGAGATTTTGCTATATTGCTATCTTGCTATGTTCCAAGAAAGTTTTTAATAAATATTTTATATTGCTTATTATTTTATTTAAAAATATTTATTTTGATAGTATTTCATATGTATTATATCTTTCTAATTATTATTTATTAATATAAACTAATAGTCTAAAACTCAGTATTATAAAAAAAGTCTTTTGATCTCTAATATAATAAAAATCTTTTTATTTATAAATTTATTATATCTCTAATAAGTTTATTTGTAAGATTTTATTTAATATGATATATAATGATATTTTTATTTTACAGTATGCACAAATATAATAATATGTACACAAAAATTTTTTCTTTTATTATATTTTTAAAATAATCAATTTATATGAATATAAATATGAATTAAATTTTGATTAACATTGAATTAAATGTGAATTCTAGTGTACAAATATTAAGAAATATAAATTTATTTAAAAAATTTGATTATATTATAAATATTATATTATTTCTATATTATATGAAATAATTAATAAAATAATTGAACTTGTCAATGTTATAAAAATAAATGCATCTATTAAAAATTATTAATAAAATTATAAATATTTAATATTTATTTAATAAATTTTTAATAAAATTATATGTTATTTATATTATTATATTATATTATCTTATGTGCATATAAAATACAAGAAATTTTAAATATTAATGCTTTGAATAGAATAAAATGTCAAATAGGAAAAAATGCAAAACAATAAATATGAATATGTATATTATTTTTTATCTTGAACTAAAATATATTAACTGAGAATTAATTAAAATTTGATGAAAAATATTTAACAACGAATAAATAATAAATATTTAAAAAAACCCTAATTTATAATAAATACAAAATTATATATATAATATAATATAAATTCTCTTGTACTTCTCTTTAAAGTACTGTTATAATAAAAATTATATTACAAAATAAAATATGTAATTTTTTTTACTGTCAAAAAAATTTATTTTTAAAAATATAATTTTTAAATAGTTTATATATTTTATAATTTATAAGAAATACATTATTCAAAGAGTTAAATAAATAGTTTTTCTTAATTATTATGCAAAATTGATCGTTAAAATATTTTCGTATGTAAATTTATTTATTTTTGTATTATGATAACATTACATGTGTTGATATTTATATATCAACACATATAAATATTTAATTAATTTATTGTAATGTATTAATTATAATCTAGAGATTTTAATAGTGATATATTAATTATTTTTATTTAAATATAATTAAATATTTAAAATATAATAATAGAATAAATATATAATAAATATAATAATAGAAGACCATGATAATGTAACAAATAAGCAATATATCAATAATTAAGATTTCTTATAAAATCATATATAAATATTGACATGACAAAAAAGAGATAAGCACAATAACTTCGTGCATATTTACATATATATACGTAATGTCTGAATTTTTGTTACATCATTTTTATAAATACGTAAATTCCTATATATATAAAACATAATTTTAAATATATATATGTAGTACACATTTATTATATATTTTATATATTATTAATTTTAAAAAATAATTTCAAAAATACAAAACATTATCAAATAATAAAATGTAATATTATTATATATTACTTTACTATATATACACATTATATAATATATATAATAATAATAATATAAATATAAATATAAATATAATTACAGTTAAAAAATCTATTAATTTTTTTGTTTATTTTATAAAATTATATATTAATAGTGAAAAAATATATATAATTTTGATTCCTATTTATCATATAATGTATCAGATGTTTAGAATAGCTTAACTTATCTTTAATTATCAATGAAAAAGATTTATAATATTATAGATTATTATCTTAATTTATGATTAAAAAATACACATAACAATCTTATCAATAACGTATAATATACAGCATATAAAAGTGGTATAAAACAAAAGATATAAATAGATATTGTGAAACATTGAAGCAATTTACTACAACAATGTGTATTTTATTTATTTACCGTAATCCTAATGCTAATTCTGAATCATATCGATTGATTTTGGTTGCAAATCGTGATGAATATCTTAAACGTGCAGCATTACCAGCTCATTATTGGAAAAATCATCCAGTATGTTTAGGAGGTAAGTTAAAAACTACCTTTAAAATTAATTTATAATCTTTTATTGATATAATAAATTTATAATAAATTCTTTTTTTTTAATATCATATTGTTATATATTATTATATGTTAATAAGTAATAAATCTTAAATATAAATTTATTTTAATTTATATTTTATTAGGTATTGATATGGAATCTGGAAAAGAAGGTGGAACTTGGTTAGGAGTATCATTAACAGGAAAAGCTGGTGTTGTTTTAAATTTATCTAGTTCAGAGAAAAGTTCAACAAATATACCAAAGCAAGGACGAGGATTTTTAGTATCTAATTTTATTATATCAAAACATTCTACAACATCATATTTAGACCAATTACATAAGGAAAATAAAGAAGTTCAATATAATCCCTTTCTTTTGGTTTTATTAAATTTACAGTATGTAAATGAACTAAAAAAAAATCTATAATTAAAATTCATTATATATATAGTATGAAATTTTTTAATATTATTTAAATTTATTTAAATTTTTAATATTATTTAAATATTTAGAAATGCTGATGTTAAATATCTTAGTAATTCTCAAACTTCAAAAGGACCCACTTCAGTAGAAGATAATATCCTAGGTTTTAGTAATGGTCTTGATATCTTATACAAAAAAGTTGAAGCAGGAAAAGAAATTTTCAAAAATATTATTAAAAATGTTAAGGTATCAAAACAGACAGTACTTATTGAAGAACTTTTGACATTTATGAAATCAAAAAAAAGGTTTGTATAATTTGTTAAATAATTATAATTATTAAGTAAAATTACAAAATTTTTATTAATATATCATTTACTACATATTTACAGATATTTACCAGATGCAGAATTGCAAAAATCTTATCCTACTAAATATAAAGAATATAGTTCAATTTTTGTGTCAACTGATTGGGGATATTGTACAAGAACTCATTCTATATTGTTGGTTAATGGAAATAATGATATAACATTTATTGAAGAAACACTTATGCCAGATTTAACATGGAAACGACAAATATTTAATAACAGATTAATGTGAAAATTGATAGTAATGATAAAAATAAATTTAAATAGTATTTATACACAAGTATTTATTTAATTATATTATTATATTTAATATAATATGTGTATAAATCTTTAGAGTTGTATAAAAAAATATAAATTTTTCATAAAAAGTTTAAAATATATGTTTAAAAATATTATTTTATAAAATTCATATATTTAGTAAAATTTTTTTTTTATATTATTTTATAAAGAAAAAAATTATGGTACATTATCTTCATCAGGAAAATCATTATTAGAATCACTTTCTAATATATCTGATGATATATTAGTTGCATCATCAATTATGTTGGAATTTGGTACAGAACTTTCTTCAGATGATAAATTCTAAAAATATGAAATATACATTAAATACACATAAAATTTATATTTATATTTTTAAAAAATAATTTTAAAAATTCATTAACAAACCTGAGAAAATATTTCTTGACCTTCTAAGTTTTTATTAACAAGATTACCCATCCAAAATGCAGCTGGACTATTATTAAGAACTAACATTCCTTTTACACTGTAAATTAATCTTTCTAATATAGATTTTGCTACAGGAATATATTTTGTTAATGTAAGATCTTTCTTTTCTGCACTATCACAACAAATTGTGTGTAAATATCGTGTACCTCCTAAAATACAAATTCTATGTATAATTTATACTATATATTTCCATTTTATTATTATCAATATTTAATAAAAAAATTAAAATTTATACCTTGCATCATTTTCAATATTTTAGTTACATCTTCTGTTTGGTATTTTAAATTATGTTCTAAAATTGGCATTCCAAGATTTAAAAAAAACTTTAGCAAAATAGGCATATTTTTTAAAAATATCAATATATTATTTTTAGTTGTTAATGTTTTACATATTTGAACTAATTTTTGCACGTTTTCTGCAACTTCATACCATATTTCTATTCTTTTAGGATCTCTAATAAAATAAAATTAATTAATTATTAAGACTTTTATTTTATATAAAATAATTTTTATTTATAAGTAATTGTAAATAAAAAATTATATACCTTTCAGTCATTGGCAATGCTATTTTTATACCATTAATTAATCCATCAAACATTTTTTTAAATAAAAAATGAAAATTACTTCTTGTTATTGAGGGTATTCTATTTAAATTATTTTGAGCTTTTTCCAACTTTGAAATTTCGTTTGGTAACCAATCCAAAATTGTAGTAACTGTTTGTAATGGGAGTGGTTCATTATTAATCCAATTATTTAATAATTCA
Organism: Apis laboriosa; assembly: GCF_014066325.1. Lineage (NCBI taxonomy): Eukaryota > Metazoa > Arthropoda > Insecta > Hymenoptera > Apidae > Apis > Apis laboriosa. The sequence goes on from NW_025223999.1 coordinate 273,939, forward strand.
ATTACAGCTGATTTATATTGAATACTAGTATGATTGTCTTCTGGCCACTGAAGACATAAAAAACCAAATGCCATTTTTGCTAAAAGAAGATTCATTTGAGGATTTTAAGAATCATTGATATTTATTTTCATTTTAATATACATTAAATATACTATTATAGTCTAATATATTATTAAAATAAAAAATATTTAATAAATTATAAGTTGAATAAATGTTACTGACCATATTTTTCTTTATTTTGATTAGTATAAGATTCAGAATGTTTCATTAATGATTGACACATATTAATTAGTGAAATTGATAATGATATTTGTGTAATAATATCACATAAAGATTCGAAATATTTACAAGATTCTGTAACAAGTTCTTTGCAAGACTTTAATGTAATATTATTTTCATCAACTTGACTTGCTAAAATTCGTAAACCATCTAAATAGAAATATCTAAATTATTAAAATATATTATGAATTATAATATGACTAATATATATAAATATATAATAAATATAAATATATATAAATATAATATATATATATAAATATATATATATATATATATATATATAAATATATATAAATATAATAATATACCTCGTAATAATATGTTATAAGTAACACTTTCAAATCCTTTCCAATTAAAAATTTTTGTTAGAAGACATAATAATAATCGAACAGCTTCTTTGCTTTGATAATCATTCTGTTCTCTCAAAATGTCCACAATATCTCGTAGTTTTGTACAAATTTTTGGTAATAATTCAATTAAATCCTTTATAAATTTTTCATTAGCATCATGCTCAAAGATTCCAAGGAGTTCTTGAACAATAAAACATACTTGTTTTACAGATATATTGTGTTCAACAGATTGTGATGTATCCATTTCCATTTTTAAATCTAACAAATATACTATCTACAAAAATCATAGAAGCAATCATAAAAATAAATATAAAAGAATTTAAACATAAAAAGTAATATATTTATAATATATTATACATTATTATTATATATAATTTAATTATATATAATTATTTTTCAATAATATTAAAAATATTAATTCAATATTTAATTTTTTATTATTTTAAAATAAATAAATATCAAATATATATTTTATAAAATAAATATAATCAAATACCGTTGCATCGAACTTTCTAAAATAAATTGGATTTTTAGAACATATCAGAGAACCTAATTCCCAATCTTTAATATTAAGGCTAAGACATTTTTCTTTAACTTTTTTTTTTCCTTTTTTCCCTTTTTTGCCAATTTTTTTATCTATTCTTATAAATGGTGGTAATGGAAATTGGTAAAAATAACATGGAGGTGGTTGATATTTTATGTCACACAAAGAAAATAATGTATTCAATTCACTTTGTAAGACTATTAAATTATCTAATCGTTGTAATACTTGTTTTTGTAACAAAGAATCTTTTTGTGTAACAAAACCATTGATTACTTCACGAAACCTAAAATAATTTGTATAATTTATATATTTAAAATTAATGTTTTATTTCTATTTACTTATTTGATTTTTAATTTACCAATTGATACAACATATTACTAAATCTATTACGAAATTTTCTGTTATTTCAAGATCTTCTGGCATTAATATTGCACATCCTAAGAGAGAATCTATGGCATTCAAATCTTCATTTTCATTAAGTCTGATATAACAAGTTCTAAGAAGTTTAAAAGAAATTGGTACAATTGCTCCATATTTTTTATCTTCAAAAGTTAAAACACATTTTTGTGGTTCATCTTCTGATTTATTTAATCCAAATTTAGGTACTAAATCTCCTCTAGATATAACATATCATAGATATAATATAAGTCTTGAATTTTATATATATATATATATATATATTTTATATATTTTATATAATTTGTATTGTATATTTTTTGTATAAATTTGTTGTTGATTGTATATATTTTATACCTGTAATTTGTTTTATCAATCATATTTTTATTAATAAATTCCTCTTCAATATGATCTATAAGTCTTTTTATAAATTTTTCATTAATATTTTGTGTTTGTAAAATAATACACGTCAATTGATCATAAAATAGAGCTTGGGATCTTGAACAATTTTTTACATTATTTAATACTGTTTCTATAAAAATAAGAAGAAATTAATATATTTAATATTTAATTTATTAATATATATAAATATTATATAAATAATAATGTTTTTTATAATTTTTATAATGATCAAAAAACATATATTATATAAATACTTCATTGTCCTTACTAAATAAATTATAAGCTCCATCAGATTCTGTCTTTTGCATTAAATGTTTTATTGCCATTACTGCCCCTAAAACACCTTTAGATTTTGTGCTGAAATATAATTATTCAAAAATAAAATTGATATTAAAAAATTATATTTGTGTAATATATGTATCAAAAATATCTTAACATATCAAAAAACAAAAAATAGTATTAAGATATATATCTGATAGTAAATAATATCAAGTAATAAAAATAATAAAAATAATAATAATAAAAATTAATATATATATTTTAAAAAAACAAATAAAATTAACAATTTTAAATTTATTATCAAAATAAAATTTTAATAAATTATTCATTAATTTTTAGATAAAAACTTTAAAGAAAATCCGAGTTTTCTTTCTGTATTATTAATACATACAGTGGTTTGAAATTAGATAATTGTTTTTGCAGCAGAATAAATAAGTCATCACGTAAGGAATCAGTTATAGAATTAGAGTTTGTACATAAATGTTGCAATAAATCATTTAATGTACCAACTTCTTTTAAATTCAAATTATCCATTTTTTCAAGTAAAATACGAAGATGATTGCAATGTGGTGTTAAAAACTCTCTATCTTCTTCTTTTGCAACCATTTTGCAAAGAAATGTTAAAGTATTTTTAATTGTTTGATCATTATCTCCCATAAGAAATATAATTTTTTCTAATATCTCTCGTTGTTTAAACACATTTTCTTTATGACATTTAAATTGTAAACGCAACCAGTCAATAGAAAAGTCAACATATACACGTTCATCTGTCTTTAACAAATTGCTTGATATTTGTAATGCAATTGGTTGTAACTCTTGTACAATCTATAAAAAAATATTTTTTATAAAAAAATATTTAAATTCTTTGAATTTTAATCAAAAACTATATCTTTATATTTTTTATGTAATACAAACTTGTTTATAATTATTATATAACAAATTTAATAAACTTGTTCTGTAAAATCCAGATCGTATATGTTGTTTAAATATAGTTTCAACAGTTTTTCTTTTTGTTTCTGCCATTAAATATATAAGAAGAAGAAGAATAATATCCAATGGTTTTGGATCTTTAATAATATTCTTTATAACTATTACAGTTGTATTTACTATATTTTTTGAAAGAAGCATATTCATTTTTAATGTATTAATAATATCTAATTGACTTTGGTAACATTCTTCAATTTTTTCTCCAATAAGTGGTTGTATATCAGTATCACGTAATATTTTTAATGTTTTTTCAAAAATTTCTAAATTTGTATAATCTTCTAAAACAAATCTATAAAAATCATTAATATTATAAAAGAAAGATAGAAATTGTATTTTTAGAATATACTCTTTAACTTAATGTTAATTATATAACAATAAAGCAATAAAACATACTTTATAATAGCTGATATTGTATTTACTTTAATATTTGTTTTTAATAAATTTAGTGTTTTTTCCTTATATTCATTTAAATATTCTTTTCCAAGATTTAAATTAGTCATACAATTCAATATTAAACTTATTAATTCAGAATTCTCTTCCAAAATCCTATTTAAAATTTCAGCAATAGCTTGATGTTGCTTATCAATTATAATATCAGGTAAGAACATAATAAGTTCACTTTGAAACCATGAAGGACATGATTCTAAAAGTTGTTCTATGTTGTTAATAAAATCATTAGAATTAGTTACAACATCTAGAAAACGAAACTGTTGTAATAATGGAAGAGCCCAAGATACTGATTCATTAGAATCTCTAAAATATAATTAAAAGAATTATAAAAATATATTTATAAGAATTATAAATTTGATTAAAAATTTTAAAAACTATCAGATTATTATAAAATACTATACTATAATATATTATTATAAAATATACATATACATACGCTATAAGGACAGCTTCATTAAGTTTTGATAAAAGACTGTTATATATTTCTGGATGTAATTCTGAAACTTGTAACAAAATTTTTATAAGAGATGAACTATATAAGATATTTGATATTTCACCATCAATAAATAATTCCATATCAATTAAAGCATTTTTAAAATTTTGTTCATTTTCAAAATATTTTTCCATTAGAGTAATTAATTCAATTTTTTTATACTTTTTTGAATTAAGTAATTCTTTCATTTTTTTTTGAACTATTATGACATCTTTATCTATAATAATGTTATATTAATTAAATATATTTTAAAATTGATATAAAAAATATTGATTATGAATAAAATTTAAAGTATAAATATTTAATTAATTCTTACGAAGTATATGTGGAGCATCTGAATTTAATTTGATGCCTGATTCATACAAAAATTCAATAAATTTACAATTTATATTAGAATTTGTATTAACATTTTTTTCCAACATGATTGAAACATTTGGTAAATTTGTATGTTTGTTAGTTTCATATTCATTTCGTATAGTGTTACAATCATCTCGCTTTTTCTTTAAAATTGTAGATTCTGCCAAAGGAAAACCTAAATCATCGTCACTATCATACTTTAATGTATCATAATTTGACGATTTTCGTTTACGTGATTTTTCATTTATTTTTTTCTTATGTATTTCATGTAAAAATATATCGTCATTTGATGATTTGTTTTCACCTATAAATATTTAATTTAATAATTTTTTTAATTTTAAAATATTATATGAACTTACTTTGTGTTGAAAAAACTTTTCCAGCTAATAATGTACTATTATTTTTTGGTAACTGTTCAATTAAAGATCTGGTTTCATATATATCACTTGTTGAAGATACTTGACTACTTATTAAATTTTTATGTAAACTTTTAAATTTTAATTTTCTTTTATCCATTATCAATCTATCATAACCACACGACAATCATACGTCCTTTCGCGCGAGAAAATAATGAAATTTAAACATTTATATATAAGTACTTTCATACTATAAAAGTAAAAAGAACTAGTACAGTTTGTATTTCGAGCTTTTCTTAAAAAAATAATAATAAAATAAAATATTTAATAATTTATAAATAATATAAATTAATAAAGTTCCTCAAATATAAATGTAAATAATAAAATATTCGACAATCTATATATAAAATTTATTCATATTATTTTTATATATAAAATATTTGTATTTAATTTTAAAATAATATTGGTAATACTGATAATTAAATATCATTCACAATAAAATATGAATAAATATTGACAAATCATGTCGAAATTAAATTATTAATTTGAGATATCAAAGTGACAAAAAGTAGTGTATGTTTAATATATAATTATATGTAAATTATAAAAATATGTCATCAACTCATTTATCAACTGGACGTCTAAATGTAGGAATAATACAGAAACAAGCAAGAAAACAATTACTTTGCTTACTTGAAAAGTGTGATGGTACAAAGGTATTAATAATAACCTTTATTATATATATTGTTGCTGTAATTAATGAATTTATAAAATATATTATATTATATAATAAAAATTTATTTATAATTTAATTTAAAATATAATTTAAAATATAATATAATTATAGTATTTCTTACTTAATTATTTTATGTATTTTTTTTATGTTGTAAACAAATATATAATATACTAAAAACATTTCTAATAATATTTTAATAGGCAATTATATGGGATCAATCTCTTGCAGGACCAATTGGTCTTGTTGCAAAATATAGTTTGCTTGAAGAACATGATGTTGTCAAAATGTATCCTTTATGTGGTGGATGTTTAACAATACCATCAAATATTGTTAATATAATATTTATAACAAGACCGCAATTAGGTCTTATGGATTTAATTGCTGAAAATGTTCATGGGTATAAATTGAAAAAGATTATATATAATTTCTAATTATATAAATAATTAATAAAATATTATTATAAAATTTATGTAATAATTAATTTCTAGTGAAGAAGGAAAAAGGCCACGCAAAGAATTTCATTTATTCTTTGTACCAAGAAAAAGTCTTCTTTGTCAAAAGAAACTTCAAAATCGAGGTGTTTTTGGCAGTTTTACATTAATAGAAGAATTTAAATGTGATTTATTTCCTTTTGATAATGATCTTCTTTCCATGGAATTAAGTGGATCATTTAAGGAGTTTCATTTAGAAAATGATCCCACTTGTTTATATCAAGTTGCACAAGCTATTCATAGTTTACAAAAATTATATGGAAAAATTCCTAAAGTTACTGGCAAAGGACCTGCTGCTAATAAAGTTTGGGAATTATTAGAAAGATTAAATAGAGAAGAAGAGGATAATAAAACATCTGTTCAATCATTTACTATAGAACATTTGTTGTTATTAGATCGTTCTGTAGATTTGCTTTCACCTTTAGTTACACAATTAACATATGAAGGATTAATAGATGAAATTTTTGGGATAAAATATAGTTGAGTTTTTTAAATTTTAGTATATTTTATAATAATTTAAATAATGATTTAAGTAATAATAATAACAATTTTTTAAAAATAATTTTATTTTGATTTTTATATCAGTTTATTAAAATATTATAATTTTAGATACTGTACAGCTACCAGCAAGAAAATTTCATGATTCTCAAGATTCTCCAACAACAATGACACTTAATGAAAAAGAACAAATTATACTTAATTCTGGAGAAGAATTATTTGGAGAAATCAGGTAATTCTATTTATATTTTTAAATTTTAATATCATTTATTTTATTATATATTTTATTATATTATTATATAATTTTTTAAATTATAGAGATAAAAATTTTAATGGAGTAGGACCTGTTTTAAGTAAAAAAGCTAAAGTTATTTCATTACAATTTGATGAAAGACATGGAGATAAAAGTGTACAAGAAATTAAACAATTTGTAGCACGTTTACCACATATGTTAGCTACTAAGCAATCATTAGCAAAACGTAATGTTCTTTTATATAATAATATTAATATTATTATTACAATAATAAATATCACTAATTTCATAAATACATTTTTATTTCTTTCTTAGATACAACAATAGCAGAAATGATAAAAGAAGTTACAGATTCCAGTAGCTTTTTAGAATCATTACAAATTGAACAAGAGTTATTAAATTGTATAGATACAGATAAACCAAATACTTATATAGAAGATATGATAGTACAACAACAACCACTTTTAAAAGTTTTACGACTACTTTGTATACAATCTTTAACGAATTCTGGACTTAAACCAAAGTTATTAGACTATTATAAAAGAGAAATAATACAAACATATGGATATCAAAATTTACCAACTATATTAAATTTAGAAAAAGCTGGATTACTAAAACAACAACAATCTACACGCAAATATACAGTATTACGAAAAGCATTAAGACTTACTGTTGAAGATGAAAGTGAAATTGCACCAAAAGATATTAGTTATGTTCATTCTATATATGCACCATTAAGTGTTCGATTAGCAGAACAACTTGTACAACCCAATGGTTGGCAAGGTTTAAATGATGTAATGGGATTATTACCTGGTCCTACTATTAGTAGTGTACCATATAGTCATATACCATCATCCGCAAGAAGTAAGAAATATGTATAAATTTGTGTTTATCAAGATATTTTCAATTATATAAATAATTTATTGTAATTTATTTTTTAGGAAATTCTATTACTAGTGAAGATTCTAATTCAGAACCACCGAAATTAGTAATGGTTTTTTTTATTGGAGGATGTACATTTGCAGAAATTTCTGCTTTAAGATTTTTATCTCAACAAGAGGATTGTAAGTAATATTAATATTTTATTATGTTATTAAAATTTTATAATTAACTTTTCATTTATTTATACAATATATTTTAATCAAAATTGATTCTATTTTCAGTGAATGTAGAATTTGTTGTCTGCACTACAAAACTAATAAATGGAAATACGTTCTTAATGTCGTTAATGGAAAATTTAGAAAGTATATGATTTAAGAAAATTAAACATTATTTTGTGTAATATAATCTATTTTATACATAACATTTACATATATTTTCTTAAAAATATGTGTAAACTTTTTCTCTTTTTTAAATATATTCTTTATTAAGTATATTAGAAAAAAACTGTATAATACATATATGTGATAGTTGTGATAAAAGCTTAAATATTTATATTTTACTTTTGAATTTGTCATAAGCATTTCAATTACATATATAAATATATATTATATATTATATACATTATATATATTATATATTATATATATTATATAAAATAGAAATTATGTATTATCAAAAAAATCATTTTTTCTATATCATATTTATAATATAAGTTAAATATAATTAATTAAATATTAAGTTAAATATATAACATAAATAATAAACATAATATAATAATATATAGTAATAATATATAGTAATATACTATATAATACATATTATATGTATCATATAATAATATATTATAAATACATGTTATATATATTATTAAATTATATTATATTATATATATAGTAAATTAATAATTTTCATATTGCAGATTGGATAAAATTAAATTTATTTTAATTAAAAATTATAACATTTTTTAAAAAGTTATAAACTTAAAAAGTTTTTATAAATTAATTTGAAAATCTTATTTATATAAAATAGAATTATATTTATGTGATAATTAATTTTATCAAAAATAATTTTATTTTCATATGTATTTATATTATTTTAGATATGTAATAAAATTATATAAAATTTATCAATAATTTTATATAAAAATTATATAATAAATTAATATAATAATATATATAATATAATATAATAAATTATAAAACATTTTTATTAAATGCATTTTTTTATGTATCTAAAATCTAAAAATATTAAATTAATTTTAAATAAAATTTTTTCTATGTTGTTATATTCTAATGTCATCATATAATTTATTGTTTTTATTTTATATTTTAATTTGGTAATTTAATATATAATTATTTTTCATTATTATCATTTTCAAAGCATTTTATTAAAATTATTAAAATTGGTAAAGAAGTAATTCGTAGTTATCGATAATATTTTTTAGTTTAATATTTGACCAACATAGAGCGCCACTCATCATTGACGGAGAATTCGCCTGCTGTAGAGTACACTCAGGCCAGACGAAAAGGCGTCAAAAAGTTTGCGAATTCTCGTGTGTGGCCGATAGTGGGTGCCGTATTGCGTTGCCGCGGATTGTCGCGTCTCGCGCGTGTGTGCGTACGTGCGTGACACGTACGAGGCGTGTACTTTTCCGGGGTGCGGTGCATTTGCACAACGAAAAATTGTGTTCCTCGGATCTTAATATGCTCGAAGGATCAGCCAAGTTCAGGAAAAAGAGGTGCTCCGCCTAAAGAGAGTGTTCGGAGCTGCGCGCATGCTTCTGTGCCCGCTCCTTCGCCATTTTGGAGGTGAATATCATTTTTTTCCTTGTTGCCGAAGTTTTGGATAAATTTCAATTGATATACTAAGATCTGACTGTAATATTGTACATTCGATCCAAACACGGCAAGCGTTTTCGGCTACAACGACAATGTCCCTTTACTGCATTTATGGGACCAATCTGACGCGATTGCTACGAGTCAGAGACCCAACCCTCCTTACGCCCGCATTTCTCCTGCGAATTTTACTCGACCGCCTTTTTTACTTATCAGTTTCAATTTTATAATTATTTTTTATTTTCTCATAAAAAGTTTGTTTAAAAGTTTTAAATATTAGTGATACATTCGCTTCGATTTTTTTTAATAAAGAAAACTATGTTCCGTTTAAAAACATATGATATTTATTCAAGTCAGATGAGTTTCTATCTAATGGTAAAGAACTATCGATGTCTTTTTGCTATCGATGTTATCGATAGTTTCTTGATAGTTTTGAAAAAAATAAATATATATATATAATGAAAATTTAGTAATATAAATACATTTTATAATATTATATTTGATTTTTATATTTTATTTTATATTTTTATGTGTATATGTATAATGTTTTATCTTATTATTTTTTAATTATGATTTAAAAATGTTAACATATCGATATTCTTAAATTTTAATTTTGATTTTTTTTTCTAATATTAATATTCTAGTGAAAAAAATATTTTTTCATTTTTTATTCATATTGTCAATATATAGAAATAGTTAATAGAAATATATATAGAAATATATATATATATAGAAATAATATAGAAATATATATATATATATATATATATATAGAAATAATATAGAAATATATATATATATATAATAATTTTTTATCTATCTTTTTTTGTATCTTTTAATAGAGTAAAGGATCTATATCTTTTGAGACATTTGATTTTTCTAAATATTGCCTTTTATATAGATAATACCAGATATTAATATAAATATTTTTAAATACTTTTTTTTTTTATTAAAAAATCTTTAAAAAAAAAGAATTAGAATTATTTTATTTTTTCAGATGATTACTTAATATTTACAAGAATTGTTTTTTATTTAATATGTTAAGTTTAAGAAAATTGATATTTGCAAATTGTTATAAATTAATTTTCTTTCTTTTGGTTTTAATAGTATTTTTATGTTTGTCTGTTTTGATATATTCCACAATAATTGATGTGATATTGTGACATATATTTCTTAATATTTGTTTTGTTTCTGCATCAAATATTTCTAAAATATTCTCTATATCCTAGAAATAAAATTTGTTTCTTTAATTATAAATGGTACAAAAATTTTTTTTAATTGTAGCCTGTTGTGATAATTTTCTTTTAAGAAATAATTTTATTTAGTTAGCTATTCTAATATATATGAATTTGTATGATTTTATTTCTAAATCAAGATTATTTTGTTCTGAAATGTAATACATAATATATTTTCAAAGCTACTGCAAATATCAATTCAAAATTTATATTTAAAGTTCAAATAAAAGATTTCTTGATAAATAAAAGATTTTATTTCTTTGAAATTGCACAGATATGTTTTATTATTTGTGTATATTATTGTGTAATATTATATGTAATTTTTCTATAACAGAAAAATATATCATTTTAAAATATTTATCTCTTAATGAAAATTTTGAAATAAAATACAAGATTATATTTTAATAAGATTTTTAAAATCTTTATCATTTGCAATACTAAATAATTGAAAATTAACAATATATTAACAATTATTAACAATCATTAACTTTTTTCTTTTAGATTATTATATAATGATTTTTTTTTAAATTTATTGATTTTATATTTTGAATTGTTATTATTGTTTTTTAATAAATAGATATATGAGATGAATAATTTGAATTATAATGATAATAATTGTATTGATAAAAAATATTGATAAAAAAATTATACATATAGTGATCAAAAAAAGTATTTATATACTTTTCAAACAAAATAATCTTTTTATAATTGAACTAAACAACAAATACATAAAGTTTTCATCCAAGTCAGTTAATATTGTTCTAATAATAAAAATATAAACATTTAAAGATACAGAATAAAATCGAAAATTGCTGATTTTGATCAATCTTATTATTAATATATCTTATTTGAATATAAATATAATAATATGAAAGATATTTTTTTTTAATTTTTATTATAGAATTCAGATAAAAAAATTTCCATTTTCTTTGCATTTTTAAAATTCTGATTTTTCCAACACATACCTAATAAATTAATTTCTTTCTATAAAAATTCAAGTCAAACTTAAAAGATAAAAATATAAATTTGATTCAATTGTAAAAAAATTATTTTTTTATAATTTTCTAATATAAGATAAAATAAACATAAGGAATATGTGAATATTTTCTTTAAGTCTAGAATAGGTTAGGTTAAAAAGAAAGATTAGTTAATTTGAATTAAAATATTAAAGACATGTTAAATAGTAAAATGAAGAATTAAGACTAATAATCACAAAATATCAATAAATATAATAATATAATAGATAGAAAAATCTATTGATTATTTCTAAATATGTAGTATATAGTATTTTTAAAATCATTTTATATGGTTATTTAGATTGTATATTTCCATTTATTTTGTATTTCTTCTTACAGATAAGGTATTTTATCAATTTTTTATCTTTAAATTTCTCAAAAATTTATTTGAAAATTTTATATATGAAATATGAATCACTTTTATTGTTGTACCTTAATTATGAATATTCATTCTTTTTATTAATAAGTTAAAATAAAAAATAAATAAGTTAAAAATATCACATTGTATACTATATACATTGTATACTATATTATTTTATTTTAAAGAAAATATTAAAAAAATAGAACTTTTTCTTATTTCTGTAAAATATCTTTTTATATTTAAATATGTAAAAAAAATGAAAATATACGGAATATTTATAAAAGTAAGTGAGTGAAAATGAAATAAATAAGAATTAAGAATAATCTATAATATTCAATTAATAAAAAAAATAATCACATAATTATAAATATCATATTTACTTATTTTAAAATTCACCGACTTTAATAGAATAGCTGTCAAATCAAAACTCAATATGCCATAACCTCAAAAGCCACGTGTCTTTAAAATTATAAATTAATGATAGAAGATGATAATATGTTATATTAAAAATAAAGTTTAAATTTAATGATATATTTTGTATATAATTTTTAATATATTTAATAAAATGTATTAAAATGATTAATTTCTATATCCTACAATTCATCTACAATCCACTTTCTCTTTCGATAATTTTAAGATTTTTTTTTTTAAGAACTATCGAAAATATCGATAGTGTAAAAAGCTATCGATAATGATTTTGATAATGTTAGCTATCGATAATATCGATAATGCTATCGATGCTAGTTCTCCACCTCTATTTCCACGGATAGAATGGTATGTTTCGTATTGAGGACCTCGTGATAAGTGTCAAGTCTCATTTTAATCATATAAAAATACATTTGTAGTGAAAAGAAATCTTTATTTATACTTTATATACTATAAATTTATGTATTTATATTTGTTAAATATTGTTTATTATTGAGTTTATTAAAAATTTGTTGCTGTTAATGTGTTATAAAAAATTAAATTAAGAGAAATATGAAATTAAGGTATGTGAATCACAATGTATCAAAATATAATATTATATATTATATGTATTATTATATTTAATTAAATACAATTTATACTATATAAAATTGTATAGAAGATTGTTGTGAATTTATTTTTGATAAAAAACACATTAACTATGCTTTGTTTTTTATTTGCTTTGTATTTTATTTATTATACTTTATATGAAACACATTTACATATTTTAATATTGAATAAAATTAAAGATAGTATAAATAAATTAATATATTTAAATTTAAAATAATATAAGATAAATTAGTTTATTTATTAATTGTCAAAGAAATTAAGAATGTTTTTTTTCACAGATAGAATGTTAAATTTTGGAATGGACTGACAGAGAATTAAGTAAAATTATAAAATTTAGAATAGAAGATTGAAAAATAAGAAGACGTCAAAACTCTGTCTGAAATAGGCCTTGGCTTTATATAATTATTAATACTTTACTATGCCAGCTGTTCCAAGGCCTGGTAGCCTTAAGGACCCAGAGATTGCTGAATTATTTGAAAAAAATGATCCGGAGAAAATATTTGAAGATTTACGTGAAATCGGACATGGTAGTTTTGGGGCTGTTTATTATGCACGATGTTTGGTTACCAAAGAAATTGTTGCAATCAAAAAAATGTCATATTTGGGAAAACAAACTGTTGAAAAATGGCAGGATATCTTGAAAGAAATTCGTTTTCTTAGACAACTTAATCATCCTAATACAATAGAATATAAGGGTTGTTATCTCAGGGACCACACTGCCTGGGTAATTTTTAGAATTATTTTAATAAATCAATTTTTAAATAATGAATTTTTTTAATTACTTATGGCATGTTGTAATTTTTTAAATTGTTAATAATGAATTACAATAATGAATTAATTGTATAAATTAATTATAGTTGGTAATGGAATATTGCCTTGGTTCTGCATCAGACATTATTGAAGTTCATAAGAGACCATTAAAAGAAGATGAAATAGCTGCAATTTGTGAAGGTGTATTACGTGGTTTGCACTATCTTCATTCTCTAGGAAGAATTCATCGAGATGTAAAAGCAGGAAATATTTTACTTACTGAAAATGGTACAGTAAAATTGGCAGATTTTGGATCTGCAAGCATAAAATGTCCAGCAAACAGCTTTGTAGGAACTCCTTATTGGATGGCACCAGAAGTCATATTAGCTATGGATGAAGGACAATATGATGGGAAAGTGGATGTATGGTCTTTAGGAATAACATGTATTGAATTAGGTATTAAATTCAATTTTAATTTTTTTATTTTTAATTAATTTATTTTTGAAATTTTTTTTATTATTTATTTTTTATTTAAAAAAGTTATTTAGAATTATAATAAAATATTTATTAAATCATATTTATTTTAGCTGAGCGCAAACCACCTTATTTTAATATGAATGCTATGAGTGCTTTGTATCATATTGCTCAAAATGATACACCAACTTTAAATTCTCCAGACTGGTCAGATGTTTTTCGTCACTTTGTTGAAGTGTGTTTAACTAAAAGTCCAACTGAAAGACCAGCCTCTGGTAAACTGCTATCAGTGAGTTTTTTTTACTAAAATTTTTATTTTATTTGCAATAATATATGAATTTTTTGCTCATTTATTATTCACATAAATAGATATACTGTAGTTTAGTTAGTTGTTTTCTTATAGGCTTTCAATTTTACAGCATCAATTTGTCACCAGAACACGTTCTCCACAAGTTCTAATAGACTTAATTCAGAGAACAAAAGCTGCTGTTAGAGAACTGGATAATTTAAATTATCGAAAAATGAAAAAGATTTTAATGATCGATGCTTGTGAGACTGAAAGTACAGTTGGTGATGCTGATGGTATGAGAAATTTTCAAAAACTTTAAATTATAATAATTGTTTATATTCTAATTTGATTCAATTTTATTTATGTTTTTATTCTTATAGATACTCCTGATGAACAAACAGGTGGTGATAGTAGCAAGAGTAATTCAATTACCTCAGAACATTCAATTCATTCAATGGGCGTTTCTGCAAGCTCTCAAAGTTCCTCCACCAATAGCCTGCCACTGCCAAATGCTGATGCAAATGATTATTCTACAGGATCTGTACGAAATAGACATAAAATATCAGCAGGCGGTGTCACTGCCAATCTTCTTGAACATGGTGCCAATAATTTTGCAACAATTAGGACAACATCAATTGTAACTAAACAACAAAAAGAACATATGCAAGAAGAAATGCATGAACAAATGAGTGGATATAAACGAATGAGACGTGAACATCAAGGTGCTTTGGTAAGTGTTATTAATTTATTAATACATTTAATTTATTTAAATTACATTTTATTTAGATAATTAAAAATCATTTTTATTGGATAATATATTTAATTTGTTTAAATAGGTAAAATTAGAAGAACGTTGTAAAATGGAAATGGAATCCCATAAACAATTATTGGACAAAGAATATGAAACACTTTTACAACAATTTAGCAAAGAATTAGAAAAACTTCAATTAAGACATTTGCAAGAATTAGAACGTAAACTTAAACAAAATCAAAATGCTGAAAAGAAACTTCACAAAGAAATTACAAGTAGACAAGAAGCAGATCGAAAAGCATTAGAAGCACAACAAAAGAAGGATTATAAGGTGAAATAATAAATATAATAATAATTATTATTTTGTAAATATTTTAAAAAATTACAAAAAATTATCTTTATGTTTTTTTGATAGTTTTTGATAATTTAGTAATTTTTTAAGGTTTACAAAGAAAGATGGAAAAAAGAATTATCTCAGGATGAAGTTACACCGAAGCGGCAACGAGATGCTACACTTCAAAGTCATAAAGATAATTTACGACAAATGGAAGCACAAGAAGAACAACGGCTTGCAAGAGGACAAAGGGAATATCTTGATCTCGAAATTCGTAAATTCCGTAGAAAAAAGCTACTTGTTTTCCATAGTTTGGAGCAAGAATTACTTCGAGAAGTTAGTATAATATTTTTTTTTTTCATTATAGAATTTTTTTCTTATTTGTTAAATATATTTTTCTTATATAGGAATTAAATAAAAGACAACAACAATTAGAGCAAGCACATAATATGTTATTAAGACATCATGAAAAAACACAAGAATTAGAATATAGACAACAAAGAGCAGTTCATGCTTTGAGAGAAGATCAAGTTCATCGACAACATGCTACAGAACTTTCTAATCAACAGGATTATATGCAAAGAGCAGAACGTGATTTACGTAAAAAACATGCATTGGAACTCAAACAACAACCTAAGAGTCTCAAAGTAAGTAATATGTTTTAGTTTTTTAAAATAATAATGTATATTTTATTGAAACAATAAAAAATGACAGCTAAAAAAATATTAAAAAATAAAAAAATATGAAAATTTGAAAATTTTAAATATATGTATTTATTTTAGCAAAAAGAAATGCAAATTCGAAAACAATTTAGAGAAACATGTAAAATACAAACACGACAATATAAGGCATTAAAAGCTCAAATATTACAAACAACAGCTAAAGAAGAACAAAAAGCTGTTATAAAAAAATTAAAAGAGGAACAAAGAAGAAAATTAGCTTTATTGGGTGATCAATATGAACAAAGTATTGCTGAAATGCTCCAAAAACAAAGTATACGTTTAGATGAATCACAAGAAGTTGAATGTCATAATCTTAAGGTAAGATTTAAAAATTATAAGATCTCAAAAATTTTTTCTTTAAACATTTAATATTATTTAATAAGTTTCTAGAAATGTTTTTATTTAATAAAAAGAATTTATTATGATTATATACGGATTTACATTATAATTTTAAAATTTGATTTAAATAATACTTAAAGTAAATTTAATACTATAACTATTAAGACTAAGTTAATATTTTATATAATAATTATTTTTTATAGGAAAGATTAAATTATGAATTAGAAATGTTAATGGCTTATCAATCTAAAAATAAAATGCAAGCTGAAGCGCAAAGAAACAGAGAACGTCGTGAGTTAGAAGATCGAGTATCAGTTAGAAGAGCATTGCTTGAACAAAAAATGGAACTTGAAACTCAGGAATTTCTTCGTGAACGTAGTGAGCGAATACGTTTATTACATGAAAGACAGGAACGTGAATTACAACAATTTGACGAGGAAAGTGCAAGAATAGGATTCAGGTATGTAATTTATATTATAAGCTTATTAGAATAAATTTCATAAATATTAATGAAAGACGAAAATATTTCAATTGTTTCCTTTTATATTTCTACATTTTTAAAGCATTTTAAAGTTATGTTAAACATTCATCGTCATTTTATAAAATATAAAAATAGATTTAAGAATTTAAAAAAAAATATTGTAGATATATACATTTTTTCAAATTATTGCAGTGCTCTGGCGATAGCTGAGGCATCAAAAGAATCTTATCCAGACGATGAAAGCCTTAGTGGCTCAATGTTAAGTCTGGCTCACAGTAATAGTTCTACATCCTTCCCCCCTAATAGTCTTTAATTTTAATCATATTAATAGAATATGTATGTATGTACGTTTGCCTGTAGTGAATGTATAACGAGCCTATCTTTGTTTAATTCAATGATTTACATATATAGTAAAAGTTGGCTCGTTATATGCATCGACCCAAACCTAAGAGAAAGGTTTGTTAGGGTTGGGAATGTGTATTGGACTGAAATTAATGTAACAGCATATTTTTTAATTATCAAAATATGTCAATGTGATCTATCTGGAAAGAGAGCTTCATATTGAAGAAGAACTTAGATGCTTTTTGCAACGTTGTAATATTTATTAATCATATCCAAATACTTTGTGAACTAAATAGGATTAAAAAAGAAAAAATCTTTTAAGTATCAGTCTCATCTACTATGAAAAGTAAATTTTAATGTTCTTGGGCTTGAAGTAAGCCAACTATCATAGCATACAGAAAATTTTATATGCGACAGAAAATGTTTAGAGACATTTATTTATCAATATCTTGCAATTATAATAATAAAAAAAAAATAGTATAATCATAATGCTCGAATTATTATACATTTGATTTTGATTAATTGAAGATTTGAAATAAGAATAAAACAAAAATAATATTTTCGGTAAGATTTTAACTTATCAAAGGTCTCTAGTATTAAATAATCTTACTGATAAATACATGTGTTGACCTTTGAAAACTTATTTCAAGCTTTCAATAATACTTAGTCTGATTTAATTGAGTGATTTATTTATTTAATTGCATTTTTAATGCAATTAGGATATTTACAAAGTGACAAACTGAAAAAATTTAGTTACAATATTTTATGTTGTAGTTATAATAACATTCATGATATATAATATTTGTTATTTTAACGAGAGAGATTAATTTCTAAAATTGAAAGACATTTTTTTACTATTTTATACAATTTGTTTTACATTACTAAGAAAAAATGTCAATATCAAAAATTAAATTGATAATAAAATTATTGTTGAATTACCAAAATATGACAGTGTCCACTTCAAATTCCTTTCAATATTGAAATGTATCTTCTTGATTTTAATTTAATATTATTAAGTATGAAGTCTTAATGCGATTATTTGTAATTATTTAAATGATTACGTTAATTTTTTTTTTTGAATATATGGTATATATTTTTTAAATTATCATGTTATCATTCATTTGTCACAAAAGAAATAGGAAACCATTTTATACAATGGGAAATACCTAAACAATTAAGTAACAATTTATAATTTGAATTTTTAAGAAAATAAAAAAAATAATGTACTATGTAAGAAATATTTGATATTATATTTAGATATTTTATAACTATAATATGCTCAATTACATATTTTAAAATCATAATAATGTTACTGAATATATTGCTGGTGAATTAATATAATTTTGTATTAATATTTTTAAATACTTATAAAATACTGATAATTAACATTTAATTATTTTATTAATATCATAATATATTAAGATTATTAATTAACAAATTTTTATAATTTGTTTTCAATAATTAAAAATAATTTTATATAAAAAATGTTTTTATATTATTTTTGTAGCAATAAAAACATGGAAAAAATAAAAGATAAAATAAAAAATAATTATTAAGATAATATTAATAAAATATCTAAATATATAGAAAACATCAAATATTTTTGTATTTTTTAAATATTTAGTTTTGTTTTTTAAAAAGTGGAAAATGATTTAAAAGATATCTTTTAGGTACCCATGTATATATTGTCAAATATTAAAATTTTTGCTATTTAATATAAATAACATGAAAATAAATATTATTTTTATTACAAAATATTTCTTTTATTATATTTAGAAAAAATTAAAATATATATTTTTTTGATTTTTTTGATATAAAAGTTTCTAATATCTTAATAGATCAAATTTAAAAATATATTACATATTATAACATAAAAACCATTATATCTATTTAACATATAAACCATTATATCTATTTAGCATATAATTAAATTCAATTCATGCATTTCTTCAAAATAAGTCTAACTAATGAAAAAAATATAATTGTTATTAGCATATTATGATTTTATATATTAAAAATTAACAATAATAATATAAAAATATTATTTCATTTTTGCATCTAATAATTCATTTGATTTTGAAATTAGTCAAAAATCTATTAAATTATGTATATCTTAATTTTCTTTTCACATACATATATTTACTTTTTCTCTCTCTTGTCAAAATGAATCTGCAAATATTATTCTAGTCTATATTATTTTTGGTATGTCACAAATGTTTTATATTAATTTTCCAGGTACCAAAAAAAATTTCTTCATTGTTGATTGTAATAGCATTTTGCTTTTATTATCAACATTTCAGTTATATCATATTATATTCTGTTTTAATTGTCCAAAGTTTTCATCCAGTACACATCCCAATGTTGTACTTTTATATTATAATATTCTAATTTTTTCTTTTTTTCATTTAATACATTTCCATATACTTTTCTATTATACATATTTTTTTTCATCTTCATTATTAAATATTGAATTTAAATTCAGATGGTTGTGACTATTTTTCTTATTCATATTTTATTAATCAAAACAATATTTTCTTTATAATGTGAGTAACAAAAATAACATTATTTTAAAATATAATTTTCATTAAATTTAAAATAATTAATAATCAATTTTTGAGAATGCTTTGTTAACATATTATATAATATATATAATTATCTATCTATATTTCAATAAAATAAAAATTTATATTTTATATAAGTTTTATATATATAAATATACATAAATATGTTAAATTTATATATAAATATAAATATATTTTATAATGAAATATTTTTCTCATATGAAAATAACAAAGTTAGTAAAAATACTTTATTTCAAAAATAATAAAATTTATTTGAATTATTTTGCTTTTTTAAAATTGCTTTTTTTAAATTTTAATATTTATTAAATTATATTTATAAAAATTAATATGAATGTTAAAAGTCAAATATAAATACATATAACAAGCACATATAACAATACTTACATAATATGTTTTATAATTGTTTATAACAAAAGAGTAATATACATTCCACATTTTTGTATAATAATATTATTAAATTATTATACAACAATTTTATTAAAAACAACTTAATTAAAAATATCAAAACTCCATAATAAATAAATAGAATATATTATGAAATGTATTCAATTGCAGAATTTTTATAATAAAAATAAGAAAAACATTTATATATATAATATATATATATTTATGTGTTCAAAAATTTTAGAATAAAAATAGTCACAATCAACTGAATAATTTTTTTGTAATAATACAGTATGTAAATATACACGCGTTATATATTAAAAAAGAATGTAGTATTAACAAGGAAGTTTAGCATTACTTATTAATATGATTATAACATATTAATAATTTTTTCCTTTGATTAATCTTAGGAAGTTATAAAAATTTAATAGAGACTTTTAATGAACTGCTATAATTGATAAACAGTAGACTGAAAAGAGATATTCGTGCTATATTTTATGTTATAATATGAGTAAATAAAATAAGTTACAATATTTAAACCTAGTCCACAGGCAATCCATACATAAAAATCCTTCATAAAATAATTATTATAGATTTTTAAAAAATATTGTGTCTTTACAGTTTATATCTTGTAAATGTATTTTATTTAAAATATATTACTTTGTATCATGTTAATAAATTTGGTAATTATTATATTTGTTTTTACAATAACTTCTCTATTTTATGTAATTAAAAAAATTTAATTATAATTTTAATATAAAAAAGTTACATTAAAATATATAAGAATGCTATAATTTTTAAATTTATTAAAAATATTTATAAAAATATATAGAAAATTTAAAACAAGAAATATTATATATAAATTCATAAAAAATTCATAAAAATTTATATTATAAATTCATAAAATTTTATATTATAAATTCATAAAAATTGATTAAATTATTTTGATTGATTTAAATTAGATTAAATAAGTACATAAGCTTGAAATTAAAATTTATTTTTTTTTTATATATATATTGTTCATGACTTGTAATAATATATATAAGAATAAAAATTTACATAAGAATATTATAAGAAAATTATATTAAGCATTAGTAATTCTGAAATTATGTTGCATATTAAGATTTATACATAAGATTTTAAATTTTTTTTTAATAATTTATAAAAATTGTAATTGTAATATATAATTTGTAATATATAATAATTCTTTAAAAAAATATTAAACATATCTGCATTTATTTATATACATACAGTAATGAAAATTTTAATTTTTTAATGAAAATATTCTTTAATATGAATTAATATATTTATTCAAAAATATATGGATTGCACAAAAGGACTAATATATTATTTTAAAATAATATAATTATTTTAATAATTATTTTAAAATAAAATTAAATATTAGAAAAATGTAAATAAATAAATAATATCTTTCAAAAATTTTATTCATATAAAAAGAATTATGTTATGAAAATAAAATTTCAAGAAGAATGTAATGTAAGCAATAATCAAAATAATATATTATTTTGGTCAAAGATATATTATTTTACTTAATGTTGTATATGAAATAAATAAATATATAAATAATCTATCACACATTTAATAATTATAATTATTATAAAAATTTTAATTAGTAATAAAATTTTATAAATTTTTTTTTAAGTAAAAAACACGAATTAATAATGAAATTTTAAAAAATTTTTATTCAGAAGCACGAATTCTCTTTAAGTCTGATTGTATATATATATTAAAAAAATGAAAAGGAAGATGACTTTTTGATCACAACCATAAGACTATTATAAATTACTAAAAATTAATTTAGAATATTATTTTTAGTTGTTAATAGCATTTTGTAAATATTCAGTATATAAGATTTTAAAATTGAATCTTAATTATGAAGACTAGAATTTAGCATAATAGAATTTATTGAATTTTCCAAAGCTATTAACTTGGTAATTTGAACTTAAAAAGTGATATATTAAACTAGCTAATTAAATGTAGGTATGGCATATCAGTTATCAATTACTAATCAATACTTATAATCAATATAAACATTTGATCAGTTTCTTTCTCACTTATTTCCATCCATGTGTGATTTTTTAAATTTGATTACAATTTTTATTATAGTATATTCATTAATATTGAGTTAAAATTAATAATATTTTTTAAATCAATTTAAAAATGAAAAAAAATTTTAATTTTATTTTTATATTATAATATCAATTAATAAAATATATATAATGAATATACTAATATTTAGATATAATTTTTGGCTTTAATTAGATATTAATTTTTGTTTTTAATAATGCTATTTTCTAAATATAAATTTATAATATAATACAAGAGAAATATGATCATTGTTCAAGAATTAACATTGATCAAATCTTAGAAGATAGAAAAACACTTCAGAGCACACATAGACGGGAATTTATGAGAGATTTTGTAGCAAATTTGCATACATTTTATATGATTCAGAAATGTATGGAAAATTAATAGTATAATTTCAAAATTATAAATATCACGAAAGAATGGTAAATTTAATAATCCGCCTTTCAGTAAATAATGAATTAAACTACTAGTATTATATTATATGAAATTGTTTTATCATATATTTACTGAAAATGTATGTATGTGTATAATCTATTTACAATATTGTTTGATATATTATATAAATACTAATTTTTATTAGAATTTTAATCTTTAAATATCAAATTATTCTGTCATGTATTCGTGATAATTTGATATTATCACTAATATAGTTAAAGCTTTTTAAATTGATATTATGTAGTTTGTACTTTATTTAGTACAAAACATTATGCATAGATATAAGATATAATTAATAAATCTAAAAAATTATTGATTATTGATTTTAACAAATTTTGCATGATACTAATTAAATTTTAATAAAAGTTTTAATAAAATTATTCTATGTCAAATGATTATATATAATATATATAAATTTATAATTTTATTATTTAGAAAGAATGAAATAAACATATCTTAACTCAATTGAAAAATAATTGAAATACTTACATTGAACTAATTATTTTATATAAGTTTAATTTTAAATATGAAATGATAATGATTTTATACAAAGCCATAAATTTTATAGATTATTATAAATGTTAAATTATGGTTAAATTAATGTTAATTTAAGCTGTTTCAAGCTAAATTTCTTTAGAAATTTATTAAATTCAATTATTTTTTTAACAATTATTAATTTTTTCTAAAAATATTTATTAATTAATGTTAATATTATTCAAATTTTCTAAATAATATAAATTTTTTATATTAAATTTGTTTCTCAGTTTTAAAATCAAAATAAACTAAAAAAATAAATATTTCAAGAAAATTATAAAATTGTTTAAGAATTTCTAAAAAATTATCTTTTTAATAATTATAAATTAACAATTAATTAGTAACAATTAACAATTGTGTATTTTATTACAAAGAGAAAAATTATATACATTAAATTTTTTTTTAATTTAATATATTTAAATAGTAAAATAGTAAAATATTTAAATAAATTATATATTTTATAATATAGCATGTTTCTTTATTATAATCAACTTTTCTATTTAATTTTTATTTAGAAAAAAAAAAAAGAATAAAATATAAATTGTATCGATAAATATAAAATATTTCAATACATATTCATAATTTAGTCAATATATTAAATTTTCTATTTCATTTGATATTTATAAAACATAAAAAATTTAAACATAAATAAGTTTTATTATAGTGAAAATAATTCTTTGGCAGAAAAATATTTTATTAATTATCTAAAATAATAACATACAATAATAATATATAAGTTGACATAGAATAATTGCATATCAAAATCTTTATATTTATAAAATTTTATTTCAATTTATTTTTTTTTTTTTTAAGTAAAATATTCGTCAATATCTTGTATATATATTTGTATACTGTAAATATTCGTAAAAAGATTTCATTGATATTTATTTCTGTGTTCTGAAGATGCTTTCTATTTTCAATATTATTGAATGTGTAAGTCCTCCAATATTGCGCCATTCTTTATATTATTGTAAGAAAAATTCATTTATAATTCAAATTTAATTTCATTTTTTACTTTTTCTATTTTTGAAATATTTCAGCATTGCAAGAATAATACTATGTAAATTATAATTTGTTAAATGCATAAAATAAATTAATTGTATAATATATCATTTTTTACAATCTTTTTTCTATTTATTTCTACATATATATATTAATGCAATAATTGCATTTAATAAAATGTAATTTAATAAATGTATTGATAAATCAAAAATAATCATGAACTTTAAAAATATATAATATCTAACATATATAACATATATAATGAAAATTCTAATTTTTATATTTGATGCATTAAATAAAAATAAAAATTGCTTTTATAAAATAATATAATAAAAATTTTAACAATGCTGAAATGTTTTAAAATAAATTGATTATTAATTGTGTTAATAAGTGATTAAAAATACAGAATGTGCTCACATAAAACATGTTTCTGTAATATAAAATATTCTAATTATCAATAATAATATTCTTTAATACACAGTTATTATTTTATTTGATATATATATATTTATAAATTTTAATTAATAAAATTTAAAAACTAGATCATATTTTTATACGGAAATTATATTAAAATTAAATATAAAATGCAAGTAATTATTGTTTATATAATCTTTATTTTTTAAATTAATATTTTTTAAATCATGACTGGAAAGAATATGTTTAAAATAAAGTTCAAATTGATCAAACTTGATATATTGATTAGATAATAAAAATAAACGATATTTAATAATTATTCGTATTTTGTGATCTTCCCATACCTCTTTTATTATATTTAATAATTTTTTTGATTATAACAAATAATTTCTATGAAAATTATTGAATATTTATAAATATTTCAAGTAACCAATATAAATTTACGAAATATAACTAAAAATTATTAAAAAATAAGATAAAAATACTCAAAATTAACGATTAATATATTCATTAATATATAAATGTATTTCGATTGACAATAAAAATATATATTAAAGCGTTATATATAGTAACAAAGAAGTTTAAATTTTATTAAAATACATTTTAGTAATTGCAATACAACAAAATGCTACAATTCTTATTGAGCGCTTACTTTATGTAATTATAAATGTAGTATGTAATATAACAAATATTTTTACAATATTATAATGTAAATATAAGGAATAAATTGTATTGTACAAATACATTTAAAATTGTGAATGTAAAATTCTATTTTGTTGGTGAAAAGCTAGTTGGACTCAATATACGGGAATGTGTTTCTCTAATTAATGGTACAGTATATGCAACACATTCGTCCCATCCTGGAAGTCTCCATGCACTCTCACGAGTTTCCATTCGCGCTTGAAGATTTTTATAACCTGGAATTATATTTATTTCTTATTTAAAAAAAAAAAAGAAAATAACAGATTATATATATATATATATATATATATATATTTAAAATATAATATGTAACAACATATAAGACAGTTCATTTTTTAATTTAGTATTATAAATATTTATGAACATAAAGCTACTAAAAATTATAATGAAAATACGAAATAAAATGGAATTGATAAATTTTTTATTACTATAAAAAATATAATATTAGAATTATTATCAAAAATTCATTTACAGTTTTTGAAGCTCATTTTAATTTTTTTTCATTTTAAAAATTTTTTGTATCAATTTATTATATATAATATATTTATGGAATATCTTTGGAAAGCTGATTTTAGATATCAAAACAAAAATAAAAGTTAATATATAAAAATATATATAAATAGTTGACTTTATTTGTAAGTTCAAATTAATTGAAATTTACATTATGAAATGAGATAAATATAAGTAATATAAAGTGAGACAAAGATAAAGTTATTTTTCTATCTCATTTTATCTTTGCAGATTTTAATTATTTATAAATAAGCATCAAATAATATTTTTACATATTAACTTTTATGCTTATCAATATATTTTATTAAAAAATTTTATATGTATCAAAATGAAATGGATTTGAGATTAATTATAATCTAATTATAATTCGATTTTAATTATAATTTTTTAATAAAACTTTTTCTTATTATTTAACTATGAAACATACTAATAAAATGAAATTGAAAAAAAGTGAAATATTTTGAATATATATAAGTAGTTCACCAGATATTTCATTTTTATCATTATTGTTACTTATAACAAAAAGTATTTTATATAAAATTAAATGATTTCTAGACTCATTTTGATGTTATTAATTTTTATAATAATGGTGATGAAAACTGAGATGGTAATATCTGATGAATATATATATTTAATCACATATATTTAATCACATATATTTAATTTATATATATTTAGTTTATATTATAAATGTGATATATAAAATGAATTTAAAAATGAATGAAAAATATTAACATTGATACCTACACCAAATGTGATGAACATTATATAATCTACCAATTTGTGAAAAGAAACCAGCAAAAGGTTCATTATTGTTACGTCTATAATTTATAGCCTTTGCCCAATTATTGCCCCATTCTATCATAGTACCAGGTTGTAGCCTATAACTGCGTATTTCATATATATTTGAATCATTTCGTTTTGTAAGAGGAGGCCAATAACTAAATGCTAACAAATATTGTAAATAACGTGATCGTAAATAATTGCCATTTTCTTTGAATAATTGTTGATATGCCTAAAAATAAAAAATATTATGTTATAAGAAATATTTATTTTATATTATTTTATATAAATTTTTTTGATTGTCATACTTTGTCTTTAGACAATTCAATTTGTGTATGATCAACGCTATCATAACCACCAGAATATTGCCATAGATGTAAAGCTTGATCGATATCACCAGCTACGACAGTCCATGAACCAACTAGTTCCAATTTCAATTCAGACTTCTTGGAGTTTATAATGTTAACAATCTCTTCACTGTAATATCCCAAAATACAAATATGTCCCAATATAATTTTTCTAATATAAAAGAATTCTCTGTGCATGCCAATTCTGCGACATAAATAAAATCTAATATTTTTTTGAAACTTTTAAAAAAATCGAAAAGGATTTTTGTGCGTATATTTTAAATACTTATGCTTTAGAGCTAAGATTTGATATTATAATAAAAAATGTAAACAAAATTTACTTACTAATTAGTTAAATAGTTATCAATAGAATCAGGTCGAATATTGTGCGTATGCAAAGCGTAAATAACTCCTTTATCTGATAGCATCCTTGAATGAGACTCTTTTGTTGGCTCGATTTTTCTTACGGAAAGCTTGTTTATCCATCCTTCGCTGATATCCTGTCGGATCGATGACCTTGCAAAAGATCTACAACACATACGATGTGGCTATTGCCCTAAAAAGCCGCTGTTTAGAGACTAACTCGTAGTCTATGTACGAAACATATGAAAAAAGAAGGGCTCCTCAAGGTTTTTGAATCTTGATCGCCTACCGGCTGATAATAAATGACGGTAGTTTAGTTTTGCTGATCACCGTGATCTGCGCGGCACTGAATCTTCTCAAAACGGCAGCCATTCTTAGTGGATCCTCGCTTACAGATCTCTGCTGGTTTATATCCAATCAAGATCAAAGCCCAATTTCAATAGTGCTGCAACTAAACACGCGGCGCTTTCAATTACTTTCCCGGAAAAATCGTATACTATTCTTGATTTATTCTTATTTATCTCCATTCGCGATCTGTTGCTTTTACAAAAAGTAAGATTTACAACTATGAGAAATATACTTATCAAATAAATTAAAGAATTTAATATCACAGCGCTTGCGTCTTTCATAAAATATTTTATTCTCGGTATAATAATATCATTAAATGTACTTGTTTTATTCTAATTTATCTCTGATAAAAAAATAATAATTTAAAATAATAATGCTTAAATAATAATGTTAAAAAATTTTATTATTTTATGATTTAAATATTACATCGTTAGATAATTTTTCATATAACTTAATATGGTAGAATTTATAAATATAAATGTAATTTTTAAAAATTTTAATATTTATATAATAAATATATTATCTTTTATTTTTAAATAAGATGTTGGAATATAAATATTTTAATTTTTATTCATATTTATAAAATTAATTTTATATAATATATAATTTTGATATAGTATATAAATTTAATTAATTTTTTATAAAAAAAAATTTTTCATATATTTTTTTATTTATATTATTTAAGTAATTTTTGAATTCAAAACATTATATTTTTAAATTTAATATATTATGATATATGAATTATATATTTTATTTGTTTGTAATCATTGTTCATAATAATTGTGATTTTTTTTGATTAAGTTATTTACTTATAACCTAACCTACTTATAATCTATATACAGCTTTTGTTTTTAATTGATCTAGATTAGTTTTAATTTTCTACATTGAATATTAAATTAAACTATATATTAACTATATTATTTTACAATTAATTATGTTAATTATATAAATATTAATAAATATTTTAAAATATTAATAAAATATTTTAATATTTAATTATATTATTGTAATAAAAGTATCTTTTAATTTTTTTATAATTTAATATACTATTCTTAATAAATTTAAAAATGGAAAATTCAGAAGTTATAGAACATTTTTATGGAGTATATTTATTATATTCTATGAATCCACAATTTAAAGGAAGAATATATGTGGGATTTACGGTTGATCCTTGTCGTAGACTTAAAGAACATAATGCTGGAAAAGAACATAAAGGTGCTCGGAAAACAAGTGATAAAGGACCATGGTAATATAATTATTGAATGATCATAAATTATATTTTTGATAAGAATAATTTGTTTTTTTCTAGGAATATGGTACTAATTATTCATGGTTTCCTAAATAAAACATCTGCACTTAGCGTATGTTCATTTAATAAAATTTATTAAAAATTAACTTTATCTATAATTTTTATATTTGAAATTTAATTTGTTTTCATTTTTAGTTTGAATGGGCTTGGCAACATCCTCATAAAAGTCGGCGTTTAAAACATATATATGTATCTAATGCAAAGAAAAAATTACAACAAAAAAGAAAGATTAGATTTCATTTATCTGTTTTATCAGAAATGTTGAAAATTGGTCCTTGGTGTCGTTTACCTTTAACAATACGTTGGTTAGATTATGAGTTTTATGAAGAATATTATAGATATGTTTCAGCTCCAATGCATATGCCTATATGTTACGGAAAAATAATATCAAAAAAAATAAAGCAGACAAATAATATACAAGCATTAGATAAATTATCTATAATTTGTTTTCTTTGTAATTCACTTTTAGAAAAAGAACAATCAATTAGCTGTATAAGACCTAACTGTTCATTAATAGCTCATTTAATTTGTTTAGCACAATTATTTTGTAAAGATAATATGATTTTACCAATTGAAGGTATTTGCCCTGCTTGCAATATTAATGTTTTATGGGGAGATTTAATTAGAAAAAAAATTGGTTGCTATGGAAATTTAGAAAAAATTTCTAATGATGAAAATTATACTTAAAGTAAATTATATAAATGTTTATAATAATATATGTTATATCAATTATAAAATTATATAAACTATTATAATTTTGAAGTTTTTAATTATTTATTATTTCTAACTTTTTATATGTTAAAGATATTATTAAATATCATGAATTTAAAATTTTATTTTTTATCTGATCAAGAATAGCAAATAGTTAAATTAATAAATATTTATTACTAATAACTTTATTTTAAATAATGAAAAAAATTATAATAAAATTACAAATTGAAATCATGAATGTTTAAAATATAAATTATGAAAAATAATAAAGGTCCATATAAATGATCTAATTATAATCTTAAAGTACTTCAATAAGAAAAAATTTTATGATTATTTCAGTATTTAATTTAATTATATATAAAAAAAATGCAAATACTTGTAAATATCAAATATTTCATTCATTTCACTTCATATGTCTAAAAAAAGCAACAATTATATATTTATCAGTCTTTATTTATAACTAATCGACAAATCAAAATATATTTATATGTATATATCTGTATATGTCTCTATATTTTATATAAAGACATTACATACATATATATATTTATATGCATTTGATAGGAAGAGATAGAAGAAAATTTCTTTATTTCATGGATATTTAATTACAATTGCAATTAAATTGAAAGTAAAATCAAGACCAGCTTGATTCTTTTGTGCGAATTTGTTTACATTGAAATTTAAATATTACTAAATTATAATTTCGACATTTCAATTCATTGCATCAATAAGCATCTAGATTTTCTAATTTTAAATTTTTCATTTTATTTCGCTTAAGTGCATCTAGAATTTTTATTTCAACTATTCAACGTTACGAAATATTCTAAATGTGAATATTCGTTATATAAGATAATATTCTACATGTATTTTATTGAAAATTCAGAATTATTTTTGCAAATCGTATATATCTGTACACGATCGAATAAAATACTTGTGCGTGTACTTTTTTCATTTTATTTTCGACAGGAACGCAATTATATTAATTTGTTGTTAATTTGTGAGATTCAGGCACATTGACGCTTAAGAATACATAAGGAGGGAGAAAACTGGAAGATATGAAGGAAATAAGCAAAAGTAGAATAAATGTAAGAGGATAAAAAAAGGAGAGGTCAAGTAGAATTTAGTTTTTAAAATATTTTTATGAAAATATAAATATTAATTCATCATTATGCGTAAATCAGCGTTGAATTTTGTTTAAGTATATATTATATATATTCATAATTTATAAACATTATTATATTTTTGTATGTAAATCTAATTTTAAATTCAGATGATTAATTTAAAATAAACAATACTAACAAATAACAATATAAATTATAATAGTTGATAAAATATATTATAAACAAATTATAAGTTAAATTATTAAATTATTATAATACAAATTTATTTTACATTAATGTATTTTGTATAATTAACATTATAATGCTATGAATTAAAAAAATTTAAGAAATAATCAAGATTCAACGCTGATATAATCAAGACTTTCTAGATAATCTTATATTAACATATTCAAATATATTAATAATATTCATATATCGAAAATAATAAACAAACAATATGCCGATCCTCTTAGCCTTCCAGTTTATCCATTTTTGTTCGCATATAATCGTACATGCAAAATTGTACGAAATATGATTCTTTCATTGATCATATTGTTATTCTATTATTAATCATTTTTTTATTTTTCTTTAATTTAGTTTGGTAGCTTCGTGAGGTAGTACAACTCTTTTAGTAAGACTTGGCATAGTGATATAATTTTGAGAATTATTCTCTATGCTGTGATTCTGCGATAATTCTAAACATTCAGAATTTGGTGACATCAAGCATTCGTGAATGAAGCTACAAACTGTATTTACGTAAGCATCACGATAGGTAGCATAATGTTTGACGTGTGGAGAATTTGTGAAAAGTACCAGTTGTACTCGTACACCACGTTCTGCTCGTCGACTGGCAAATTTTTCGACGTCCTTGAAATATGATCAACGATAATGTAGATGAAAAGAGAATTTAGATGAAAAGAGAATATTTATTGTAAATATTTTAATTGTAATGTTTTGTTGAAAATACGTACTGATGCTGGAATTAAATTATCTGCATTTGAGTAGAGAAATAATTGAGGCCAAGAATAGGATTCTTCTGCAAGACCAATTGGATTTGTTTGTATTGGATAACCACGTCCAAGAGCATGAGCGATTACCTAGATAATTGATCAAATCATTTCTAATTTTGAATTTATATAATTATTTCATTATCATCTAATAATTAAAAAAGCTGATAATTAGAAAAAAAATATTTATAACTTTAATTTTTT
Organism: Apis laboriosa; assembly: GCF_014066325.1. Taxonomy (NCBI): domain Eukaryota; kingdom Metazoa; phylum Arthropoda; class Insecta; order Hymenoptera; family Apidae; genus Apis; species Apis laboriosa. The sequence continues at coordinate 306,503 of NW_025223999.1, forward strand.
TAATTAATAAGAAAGTAAAATGAAATAAATTTACTTTTCTTATTCATTATAATTTCTAATCATTTGATTATTTATTAACAATTTTAAATTTTCTAAAAAAAAAAAGAAGAAAAAAAAATAAAAAAAATTAATATAAAAGAAGTTAGTATTATTATAAATACCTCTAAAAACCAAAGTATAGACAAGAAAATTGTAATAAAGAAGGACATCGGTATGTTTGTAATAGGATGTCCTCCTATGATAGCACTGATTGCTTTGAAAAGAGCGGTCAATCTTCTTTCTCCTGGAGCGCTATCAAATATCACTCCTTTGACCTATAATTTTAATATATATTACGTAAAATAATAAAGCAAAAAAAGGTCGAAAGGTAAAAGGTAAAAGTATTTTTTACCTTGAGCGGTGTGTTAGCTTGTTGCATAGCAAGGCTTACATGTTGGTATAAAAACGCGCCGCCGTTACTGAAGACATGGAAGAATATCGGATGTTGATCCAAACTCTTGTCGGTTATCACTTGAATTAATCGTTTGCCGATGTAAGGCATTTTGTCTCTTCGCCAAAATAGGCATTCTACTGGTGCTGTGTATCGTAGCGTGATGCAACTTGAAAAATGAATATTATCCTTTCATATATGCTAAATAAACAAAATTTCATGATTTTTATAAGAAAGTTCAATTATTTATCTAAACAATAATTTCTTGAAATAATTTAAATAAATAAATAATTTCTATTAGTTCAATTTTGAATTATTATCGATTAAATAAATAGTATAGTATATTTGCCGACAATTTTTTATCACATCTCATCAACTATTTTATCAAACTCATAAAATTTAAATCTATGCATAAATCTTATAAAAAAATATTTTATATATGCATATAAGTAAATATTTATTTTTCTATTCTATTTTTTCAAGTTTTACTCATATTACTAATATTGATACTGACATGCATTGTTTCAAATAATATTTCATTATGAACTTTCAATATGTAATTAATTATTTACAACTTTACATTCTCAAGTTTCGATCATTTCGAATAATAAAAAATAAAGAAAAAAGAATGATGCGATTCGAAAATAGGAAATAATTTAAAGGAATAATTTGGAAAATATTGGTACCTTTTCTCCTCATAAATTGCGCTGTACTTGGCCAGATATTTGTCTTGACAGCCGGCCCATCCTAGCAATATTATCACTGGCCGTTTATCCTCTTTGTAGACGAATACGAATTCTTCGCGTTGATCCTGGCTACCAGTAGTTAATGTTGGATCCTTTGGGGATGGTGGAAACGATGGAAACATGATGTAATAGTCGAGATCTTCTTGATCGCTCATCTTTCCTACTTCTCGTCCTCCTCCTCGTGAGGACGGGAGAGAAAGAACACAGAAAGCAAGGGAAGGGAAACTGTGAGTGAACTGTAAGGGTGAAAAGGAAGGAGGAGGAAGTTAACAACAGTAACGAAAGGGAGGACAAATCACCCCTCTTCCACGGACAGATTCTCGTTTTGAGTTGAGCTTGCGTCGTCGTCAGCGTCGAGAGTACTGAGCTACCAGAAGATCGATACTAAAGACTCGTATCAAAGTTAGGTGTCACGAATGAGGATGTCGACGTTTAACGTTATCCATAAATTCTCTCCGCATAGAGAATATTTTCTTTTCTTCCTGAAGATTACCATCCACAATATTATTCATCAGGCAAATTTTTATTCGATAACAAATATCAATTTCATATCGATATATCCTATCCACGATAGTTAATAATAGACTATCGAAATTATTGCCGAAGTTCATAGCATTGCATGTTTTGGCGCATATTTGTTGTGATTTTTATATAATTTAATTAATTTTTAAAATAATATTATTTTTTAAAATAATATTATTGTAGATAAAAGTAATTTATATTATCTGAACATTCATAATTCAATAATATAGTTTTATAATTACATGATCGATAATAAAAATAATAAATTGCAATATAATACAATTAATATTATATTATTATTTATTATAAATAATATTAGATAGTCTAAAAGTTTTATATGATAGTTAATATTAATAATGTTATTATAATGTTATTATAAGATTTACAAAAAATAAGATATTATTTTAAATATTTATCTTTCTTAATTTAATTTATTTTTAATATAAAATAATATAATACAAATAAGATATAAATATAACTAATATTCAATATAAATATTTAATAATGGTTATAATTATATATTTAAAAATTAAATAGTCATTTTAAAAATATTATAAAAATACATCATTATTGCCAAATATTTAAAAAATAATTTAAGCATTTTTAAATAAGAGTGCAGTATAAATACGAAGTCGAAATTGAATCGTATTTGAGCTTGATTCAATAATATCAATTCGTTAATCGTTTTTTTTTAAATTCATGATCATTGATTCTTTTTTTTTCTTCTTTTCAATTTTCACTTTTTTCATGCATATTTTTAATATATGAAGAATTATATTTTATTTATAATTATTTATATATATAAAAAATATATATGTATATAAAATAAAATAAAATAAATTAAAATAAAATAAAATAAAATAAAAGAATATTAAATAGAAATAAAATTTTAGAATTAAGAAAAATTTAAATATTATATTGTTTACTTACTCCTTGAATGAGAATATCTCGAATTCTGTTTTTTCGATATAAAGTTTGAAGAAATTATATAATTCATAGATTTTATTGTAATTCATATTTATTAACCAGAGATAAATAAATAAAATTAATCAATAAAATCTAAATTTCTTAATTTTCAAATATTAATTAAATTCATTTCTTAAATTGCAAAATAAAAAAATTCAAATTTTTTAATAAATTTTTATTAAATGCAACATATTAAATATAATATAATTTTTCAGAAATTGTTAGTATTTATAAATATTTATTATTATATAAATATATATAAATGTATCTTCAAATGCTTCTGCTAGATAAAAAAGAAACAAAATATGATACAGAATTAATTTAACATTCAATATATTTTCTTATCTTATAGTTTGGAAACCTCAAAAGAATAAGTTTGAATTATAAATCAATGAGTGAATAAAACTTCTATTATAAAATTAGAATTTTTTTTTTGTATTTTCCAATCTCCTTCTCATGTATGGAGAATCAAATTAAAATAATTCTTACAAATGAATTTGTTGAAAAAGTTTCAATCTTTATCGTTTTCAATCATTTTATTTTTAAATATTTTATAAAAATCAAATTTTGTTCAAAATTTTTCTTTAAATATAATAGATTGTATTAAATTTTGTTATATAAAAAATATAAAAAATATATAAAAATACATATGTATAAGATATATATATTTACAATATAAAAATTAGATTGAATAGATTCTATAAAGAATTTTTAATCAATGGATAAAGACAATTAGGCAAAGATATAAAATAAAGTTAATTAGATAACAGAATTGTCTTTTGAATACAAATTTTACAGCGTATAAACAAGGAAAGTAATTAATATAGATAAAGATAGAGATAGAATAAAAATTAGGGAATCAGCGCCATCTGCAGAGTGCAAATGAAACATATAAAAAAGGATAGCAAATAGTAAGAGAAAGATAGAGATAAGCTAAGAATTGATCGATAATGCCATCTCTTGAATATTAAAGATATTTCTTTGAACATATTTACGAAATGGCGTTGATATTCAATTCTTACGTTATTCCATCTTTGAAAAAATTTTTTTATTCAATAGATGGCGCTAAGAGTTGATTCTTACTTTATCTCTATTCTTTTCCTATTATTTTCTTACCTATATAAGTTTCATTTATAGAATTTTGGAGATGGCGCTATTGTCTTTCTCTAATTATTTGTTCTTATTATTTGAAGCAAAAGCCATATAAATGATTAAATAAATAAAATTTAATAATTTAATATCGATAAATGAATAAATAAATAGAAAAAAGAATAAATGAAAAAATAAATAAACAAATATATAAATAATATTTATAAATATATATAAATAAACAAATATATATATATATATATATAATAAATGATAATATAAGTAAAAGAATAAAAAAAAAAATAAAAAAATATTATATAAATAAATAAATAAATAAATATCAATAAATGATTATATAAATAAATATATAATTAACATATATAAAATATATAATAGAAAAATATATAAATATATAATTAAATAAATTAATAAATAAATTAAAAAATTTATAAATGAATTACTATATATTTACATAAAATGAGATTAATATAATGAATTTTTGGTGATTAGAAAATTCGCATTCTGGACAATTCATAATGAACCAAAGTTAAATCTTATATTTAATTTTGATTTTATATATACAATTTATATATTTTTTTATATTACCTTCTTTTTCTACTATTTTTTTTAAATTTAATTAATTTTTATTTTAAATGTCTTTTTAAAAATTTTATATTCCAATTATTGTAATTTAAGTAATTTTTATATAAAATTAATTGTAATAACTCATTTTTTAATTATAATAACTTATTTTTATTATATTTTTACTCGATATAAAATTTTATAAAACTATATATAAAAATTTATAGTTTAAATATACTATACTATAATATTTCAATTTTCAATTTTTGATTCATTTATTCAGTTATTCATATATTTATACATTCTTTTATTAAGATTTATTT